>NC_133324.1:470415721-470731078 GCF_042186555.1 Aquarana catesbeiana | reverse complement strand
TAGTTAAAAACTCTGTCAGTGGTCAAAAGGACCAACAGTCCTAGATCTCCCTGCAGTGGATCTTCCCAGTGGGGACACAGTCCGCAATGAGAATCTTAAAAATGTTCTGATCCCTCACAACTCTATCCAAACCTAAAAAAAAAAAAAAAAAAAAAAGTTTTGACTTTACTTTATATTTGGGATGAGCTCGGTCAAACATAAGTTCGTCTTGCACAACAAGTGTTCGACCATTCGCTGAACAGCGTACATTATGGGGCATTTGCTGAAAATTAGAGCACCGCAGAATGCCCTAAATTGCACTGGGAGATCGCAGTGCATTGCTACATGATGATTGGTTGATTGGCTAAAGCATGATGATTGGCTAAAGCGTGCACCTGACCTGCATGTTTTGGCCAATCACAGCGCGCTCTGCTAAGAGAGCCATAATCGGCCAAAGACCGTGTGTGCAGTGTTGTTGGCATGGAGATAGCTTGAGTTAGATTAAGCAGGCAGGTTATTCAGTTAGTGGCAGTGTATTTGATAGATAGATCAGACCCCCTTAAATTTTTCACTATTTGTTATATTGCAGCCATTTGCTAAAATCATTTAAGTTCATTTTTTTCCCTCATTAATGTACACACAGCACCCCATATTGACAGAAAAACACAGAATTGTTGACATTTTTGCAGATTTATTAAAAAAGAAATACTGAAACATCACATGCTCCTAAGTATTCAGACCCTTTGCTCAGTATTTAGTAGAAGCACCCTTTTAATCTAATACAGCCATGAGTCTTTTTGGGAAAGATGCAACAAGTTTTTCACACCTGGATTTGGGGATCCTCTGCCATTCCTCCTTGCAGATCCTCTCCAGTTCTGTCAGGTTGGATGGTAAACGTTGGTGGACAGCCATTTTTAGGTCTCTCCAGAGTTGCTCAGTTGGGTTTAAGTCAGGGCTCTGGCTGGGCCATTCAAGAACAGTCACGGAGTTGTTGTGAAGCCACTCCTTCATTATTTTAGCTGTGTGCTTAGGGTCATTGTCTTGTTGGAAGGTAAACCTTCGGCCCAGTCTGAGGTCCTGAGCACTCTGGAGAAGGTTTTTGTCCAGGATATCCCTGTACTTGGCCGCATTCATTTTTCCCTCGATTGCAACCAGTCGTCCTGTCCCTGCAGCTGAAAAACACCCCCACAGCATGATGCTGCCACCACCATGCTTCACTGTTGGGACTGTATTGGACAGATGATGAGCAGTGCCTGGTTTTCTCCACACATACCGCTTATAATTAAGGCCAAAAAGTTCTATATTGGTCTCATCAGACCAGAGAATCTTATTTCTCACCATCTTGGAGTCTTTCAGGTCTTTTTTTAGCAAACTCCATACAGGCTTTCATGTGTCTTGCACTGAGAAGAGGCTTCCATCAGGGCACTCTGCCATAAAGCCCCGACTGGTGGAGGGCTGCAGTGATGGTTGACTTTCTACAACTTTCTCCCATCTCCCGACTGCATCTCTGGAGCTCAGCCACAGTGATATTTGGGTTCTTCTTTACCTATCTCACCAAGGCTCTTCTCCCCCGATAGCTCAGTTTGGCCGGATGGCCAGCTCTAGGAATGGCTCTGGTCATCCCAAACGTCTTCCATTTAAGGATTATGGAGGCCACTGTGTTCTTAGGAACCTTAAGTGCAGCAGAATTTTTTTTTGTAACCTTGGTCAGATCTGTGCCTTGCCACAATTCTGTCTCTGAGCTCTTCAGACAGTTCATTTGACCTCATGATTCTCATTTGCTCTGGCATGCACTGTGAGCTGTAAGGTCTTATATAGACAGGTGTGTGGCCTTCCTAATCAAGTCCAATCAGTATAATCAAACACAGCTGGACACAAATGAAGGTGTAGAACCATCTCAAGGATGATCAGAAGAAATGGACAGCACCTGAGTTAAATATATGAGTGTCACAGCAAAGGGTCTGAATACTTAGGACCATGTGATATTTCAGTTTTTCTTTTTTAATAAATCTGCAAAAATGTCAACAATTCTGTGTTTTTCTGTCAATATGGGGTACTGTGTGTACATTAATGAGGAAAAAAATGAACTTAAATGATTTTAGCAAATGGCTGCAATATAACAAAGAGTGAAAACTTTAAGGGGGTCTGAATACTTTCCGCCCCCACTGTGTATATATATATATATATATATATATATATATATACTCTACATCCAGTGTACCCTATATCTACAGTGCATCAGTGCATTCTGTGGTTTACTGTTTCTAATACACTAATACACAGGTGGTGTATTAATATATATATATACGGTATATATATATATATATATATATATATATATATATATATATATATATATATATATATATATATATATATATATATACTCTGCATCTAGCATAGACTATATATGTAAGTGTAATGTTATGTAATATAAGTGTATTACTCAGTTCATTCTGTGTTGATCTGTTTCTAATACACTTCAGGCAGTGTATTAATATATATATATATATATATATATATATATATATATATATATATATATATACAGTCTTGTGTGTATATATATATATATATATATATATATACTCTGCATCCATTGTAGCCTATATTTACAGTGCATTCTGTGGTGTACTGTTTCTAATACATTTCAGGCGGTGTACACAGTATCTAATACAGTGTGTACAGTTTCTACTACACATCTGATAATGTACACAGTACACAATATAATGCAGCTGTAGTACAGTTTCTAATAAAGTACAGGCGGTGTACACATTATCTAATTCAGTGTGTACAGTTTCTACTACACTTCTGGTGCTGTACATAGTATACAATACAATGCAGCCGTTGTACAGTTGCTAATACAGTGCAGACCGTGTACACAGTATCTAATACAGTGTGTACAGTTTCTAATACACTTCAGGCGGTTTACACAGTATCTAATACAGTGTAGTTTGGTGTTGCAAAACAAAAAATACATTAGGTTCGGAAGGTCACCAAGGAGAGGCAGATTCTCACAGGCCACTAAAAGAGGGCAAGTAGCCTCTGTGTCTACAGTCAACAGTGGTGGTCGTGGACATGGTGCATCCTCTGCAGGTGGCCGTGGGGCACGCTTGTCCTTCTTTTCTGCTGCTGGCCGTGGTATTGAGCGAGAACATGCAGAAGAGATGGTGGATTGGATAACAAAGCCATCCTCATCCTCCTCATCCTCCTCATCCTCTGTCACCCAGGCTCAGAGTAGTTTGCCTGCCAATGCAGCTGCCAAAGTGACCTATTCCACCGGTTCCTTGTCCAAAGTCACTCCTTCTGTAGCCCCACCATCATGCACGGAGGAGTCCCCACAATTATTCGACCACAGTGTTGGGTACGTGCTGCTGGAGGATGCACAGCGATTTGAAGGCTCCGATGTTGGTTCCCAGGTTGAGGAAGGGAGTAACGTGAGCCTAGATAGAGGGGGTGCCCAGGAAGGACAAGAAACTGTCAGTCGTGTTCCTATACTGCATACTGCCAATTTGCTCCAGTGATGGGGAGGGAGTGGATGATGAGGTCACTGACCGTACTTGGGTGCCTAAAAGAAGAGAGGAGGAGGAGGCACAACTCCAACAAGGAAGGATGTCCTCTAATGGACAGCTTAAGGGCAGCCACCCTATTGCATTACACCGCAGAGCTCTGCATCTGTAGGGCGCTGCTGATGTCCCACTTACTTTTAAAAGTTCCTTGGTGTGGGCTTTTTTCAACACGTGTGCAGCAGATCACACCATTGCTGTTTGCAACCTCTGTCTGAAGCGGATCAGGCATGGCCAGAACAGCAGCCGCTTGGGCACCACATACTTGACCAGACATATGACGACCTGCCATGCAATCCATTGGCAACAGCACTTGAAAGACCCACGTCAAAGAAAAAGGCGAACTTCTCCTTGCTCCTCATCTGGGATCTCCAACCCTACTTTACCTCCATTTAAAAATATATAAATCTTGCAAGCTGCTCTAGAGCAACCTGGGACTGCAATCAGCATCACGTATAAAGTAACCTGAGGTTACAACCTAGCATCAGGTGTGGTATAACAATTCCTGTGAAACAAAGTGCAAATTCACAGCTGCTAAGCATTGATCACAATCTGTGAAAACAGATATACAAAAAACAAAAAAATGCAGCGCTGTGTGATACTGAACCTTACAAATGCATAAATAGTGCCATAAACAATGAAAATCAATATTGCTAAAAAATCTAACTATGAATATAAAAAAATATTTTTTTGTGTAACAAGCTCACAGTGAATAAAATGTAGTATTATTCCTTAATATCAAGTGTTCAAAAAAAAATAAGAGAGATTTTTTTTCTCCCAATTTACATCAATCCACAGAGACAAAAGCGCAAATTGGGGTATTATTTTATTGGGGTAATATTATTTATATTATCCTCAGGGGGATCTGATTGGATGGTGGAGATTATATACTATGCCGGTGGCTATTGAAGTGTCACATCAATAACCCCCATGTAATAATCCCATGTAATAATCCCTCTAAATAATCCACGTAGTGTCAGGCATAGTTAGATTGATTATTACATGGAGGTTATTGATGTGTTTTAATTTCAATTATATTTGTTATTAGAGGAATTATAAATGGGCTCTTATTGTAATCACTAGTTGTTGAATGGGGAATATATTATATGTATTGTATTTATTTATTTCTCCCCAGGTGGTTTCCTTCTTGTGTGTCCTCCCCGTCCTGTATTTAGTGAAGTTTTCCATATTATTTGTAATTAGCTTTGTTACTGGCATTTTTTATTTACATGGCCAAGGATGTGATTTATCTTTCGGGTAGAACCACAAAAAAATGTTGCCTATGGTAGCGACTTGCGGCTTTATTAATATGGCCGCGGTTCTGGTTATCATTTGAATACACATACAACAAAATGGCGCATATCATGGCTACACTTCAATGGCCACCGGCATAGTATATATTCAAGTAATCTCCACCATCCAATCAGATCCCCCTGAGGAAGACACGTGATTAGCCCTGTGTCGTCACATGTAGGGGAGGGGCCAGGACGGTGGATGAGCTCGGATACATGCTTGTTTGTACAAGCTGCTGACACATACATATTTGGAAGTCATTTGGAGAGGAATCCTATGCTTAATGCTTTTATAGTTTGGTGCGCTGGAAGCTCCTAAAATATGTGAGTACCCTGATGTTATGTTTTCTAAATAAATTTAGAACTAGCAATAAGGCACTATCCAGCCTTTCTTGTTTTAAATTGAGGACAACTTCTCTGGATTTTCCTGGGGTTTCCTGCTGAGCCAGTTTCACTTAGAGCCCAGGAGTGGTTCAACTGCTTATGTGGACCAAACTTAAGTGTGCGGTCACAGGTGAGCGCATTCACACGGGGCTGGGGGGGGAACACTTTGTGCGTGTGTGAAGTCACCCTCTTCTGATCAGGATTATCATCACTAGAGTGACCTTTTGGACATTAATACGTATGATACCCCAATTTGCACTTTTGTCTCTGTGGATTGATGTAAATTTGGAGAAAAAATCTCCCTTTTTTTTTTTTTTTTTTTTGGACACTTGATATTAAGGAATAATACTACATTTTTTTCACTGTGAGCTTGCTTGTTATATATATTTTTTAATTGTTACATTTTTTAGCAATATTGATTTTCATTGTTTAAGGCACTATTTATGCATTTGTAAGGTTCAGTATCACACAGCGCTGCATTTTTTTGTTTTTTGTCTAGTTTACCTCCAATCCTCTCAAAAACCTGCACTGCGAGAAATGAAGGTATAGCAATAGGTGTCCCAAGTACTTGCAGCCAATCTGCTAGCAGTACACCACCATCTGATTTTAGCACCAGCCATCCACATGCTCAGCGTCTAAATGCTAGCTTGGCCAAATTGCTAGCACTGCAACTGCTGCCTTTTCTGCTGGTAGACACTGCCCCTTTCATGAATTTGTGGAATGTGCTGTACCTCAGTGGCAGGTTCCAAAATGCCATTTCTTTTCACAGAAGGCCATTCTGGCTCTCTACCGGCATGTGGAAGGCAATGTTTTGGCCTCGTTGGACAAGGCGATCAGCAGTAAGGTTCATATTACCGCTGACTCATGGTCCAGCAGGCATGGGCAGGGATGTTACCTTTCCTTGTCCGACAGGAACACCATGTTCCATGTTTGGCACATGTCCTGAATTTGGTGGTGCAGAGGTTCTTGAGCAGGTAACCAGGCTTACAGGATCTCCTGAGGCAGGCCAGAAAAGTCTGTGGTCATTTCTGCCGGTCATACAATGCCAGTCCTTGGCTTGCTGACATTTAAAGGGAATGCAACCTGCCCACCAACCGCCTCATTTGTGACATGCCCACCAGGTGGAACTTAACGTTGGCAATGTTGCAGTGGCTGCACACACAGCAGAGGGCCATCAATGAGTACCTGTGCGAGTATGGCACCAGGACAGGGTATGGGGAGCTTGGCTTCTTTTCGCCACGCCAGTGGCTACTGATCAAGGATGCATGCACTGTCCTGTTTGAGAGGACCACAAGGATGCAAGACGGGGTTTAGTGTTGTTGGAGCTTGTTCCACCACCACGCCTCCAAAATGCTAGTGGTGATTCTGCCACAGCTCTCTCCTCCACCCCTCCTCTTCTTCTTCCTCTATGGCCTCTTCTGCAGATTTGTTCTCCTGAACCAGCAGTGCTCCATAAGCGTTCAAGGGGCTACGCAAGCGGTCAGGCTAAAAGATGCCATGCGGTGCTTGAGTTGGTCTGCCTAGGAGACAGGAGCCACACTGGGGCAGAGATTCTGTCAGCTTTGCAGGGGAAGGCTCAGAGGTGATTGACGCCAAGCCAGCTTCAGCCAGGAATGGTTGTATGTGACAATGGCACCAACCTTCTCTCCGCCCTCCGACAGGGACACCATGTTCCATGTTTGGCACACGTCCTGAATTTGGTGGTGCAGAGGTTCTTGAGCAGGTAACCAGGCTTACAGGATCTCCTGAGGCAGGCCAGAAAAGTCTGTGGTCATTTCTGCTGGTCATAAAATGCCAGTCCTCGGCTGGCTGACATTTAAAGGGAATGCAACCTGCCCACCAACCGCCTCATTTGTGACATGCCCACCAGGTGGAACTTAAAATTGGCAATGTTGCAGCGGCTGCACACACAGCAGAGGGCCATCAATGAGTACCTGTGCGAGTATGGCACCAGGACAGGGTATGGGGAGCTTGGCTTCTTTTCACCACGCCAGTGGCTACTGATCAAGGATGCATGCACTGTCCTGTTTGAGAGGGCCACAAGGATGGTGAGCAGCGACAATGCATGCATCGGTGACACTGTCCCTCTAGTCTTCCTGTTGGAGCACACGCTTCATGGAATTATGGACAGGGCACTTGAGGCAGAACAGTGGGAGGAAGAGGAGTACCTTACCTCTCAAGGCCTCCTTTATCCAGATAGTATTCCTGCGGGCCCGCCAAACACACAGGATGAAGAGGAGGAGGATTGTGTCAGCATGGATGTAGAGGATAACACTCAGCAGCAGTCTTCAAGAGATGGTTTTCAGTCCCCAGAAAACCAAGGAGATGTATGTGGCTGGGAAGAGGTAGTTCCTGACAATGTCATCCATAGTGACCCAGAGGACTCAGAATCGAATGCCTATGCAAACTAACACTGCATGGCCTTCCTGTTTCTGCAAAGCCTGCGAAAGGACCCTAGGATTTGTGGTATCAAGGAGAGGGATCATTACTGGCTGGCAACCCTTCTTGATCCACGTTACAAGGGTAAGGTTGCAGAACTCATCCTGCCTTTGCAGAGGGAGCAGAGGATGAAACATCTTTAGGAGGCCTTGAAGACAGGTTTGTGCAACGCATTTCCGGACCCTGGGAGGTTACAATTTCCTGGTGCAGGACAACGTATTGCTGAGGCTTTGTTCAGTCAGAGGAAGAGTGGTAGAGAAGGTGGCCGGCTGACTGATACCTTTAAACAATTTTTCAGTCCTCAGCGCCAAGGTCTGATCGGTTCAAGCAACCATCGCCAGCATCTGCATTACATGGTGCAGGAATATCTAACATACTTGGAGACCTTTCCAACAGAGCATCCACTGGGTTACTGGGTCTTGAGGATGGACTACTGGCCAGAACTTGCTCAATATGCAATTAAGCTACTGGCCTGTTCTGCATCCAGCGTGCTTTCTGAATGCACATTCAGTGCTGCTGGAGGGTTTGTAACGAAACCAAGAGTGCGCCTGTCCACAGACTCCGTTGATAGGCTCACATTCATAAAAATGAATCAGTCCTGGATCAGCAGCTATCAAGCACCTGATGTTTAACAGGGGCATGTACAATTACAATTACAATTTTTGATATATTTCAATGCAGGGCCTGTTCCTGTGTCCAACAAGAGTAACTATGAGGGCTTACAGTGTTGTGGCACCACCACCACCACCAAAGGCCCATTTTTTCTGCCCCTGTTTAACAGGGGCATGTAATTACAATTCTTGATATAATATTTCATAGCAGGGCCCGTTCCTGCACCCAACAAGAGTAATAGTGTTCTGGTACCACCAACACCTAAGGCCCAATTTTCTTAAAAGTATATAGGGCAGGCCATATAGTATATATACTGCTGTTCAGAGTGTATAGTGCCTGGGGGCCTGGGGAACCCAAACGCCATTTTTTTAAAAAAATTGGGTGCTGGGTTACCCTAATATCCATACCAGACATGAAGGGCCAGGTATGGATTTTGGGGGTGACATCCACGCCATTTGTTTTGGTATTTTTGGTATTTTTATCTCTATTGCTGGGATCTGACAATACATTACAGCTGCGAGCAGATTTAAATGACATTTTTTCCTTTAGAAATGTAAATTTTGCTGTGGCACTGTTATAAACATGGAAAAGATGCGCTACTTTACAGGCATACTAAGGACACACACCCCCTCCCCCATGCCCGATATTTAAAGGAATATTTAATTTTTATTATTTCACTTTAAGCATTATTAAAATCACTGCTCCTGAAAAACGGCCATTTTTAAAACTTTTTTTTGCATTAATACATGTCCCCTGGAACAGGACTCAGTCCCCAAACACTTTTTATGGCAATAACTTGCATATAAGCCTTTAAAATTAGCACTTTTGATTTTTCACATTCATGTCCCATAGACTTTAACCACTTGCCGACCATCCGCCGCAGTTGTACTGCGGCAGAATGGCACGGCTGGGCGAAACGACGTTATGTAACGTCGCTTCGCCCTGTGGCCACTCTGGGGTGCGTGCGTGCCCCCTGCTCGCCCACAGAGCCGATGTGAGTGCCCGGCGGTCGCGATCACTGCTGGGCTCCCGCAATCACTTGGGGCACACGGAGAACCGGGATCTGTGTGTATAAACACACAGTTTCCGGTTCTCTGAGGGGAGAACAGATAGATCATCTGTTCATACAGAGTATGAACAGCAATCTGTCATCTCCCCTGCACAGTCCCCATCCCCCTTCAGTTATAACACACAATAGGACACACTTAACCCCTTCACTGCCCCCTAGTGGTTAACCCCTTCACTGCCAGTGACATTTTTACAGTAATCAATGCAATTTTATAGCACTGATCGCTGTAAAAATGCCAATGGTCTCAAAAATGTGTCAAAATTGTCCGACGTGTCCGCCATAATGTCGCAGTCCCAATAAAAATCGCAGATCACCGCCATTACTAGTAAAAAAAAAATAATAATAAAAATGCCATAAAACTATGCCCTATTTTGTAGACGCTATAACTTTTGCGCAAACCAATAAATATACGCTTATTGGGACTTTTTTTAACCAAAAATATGTAGAAGAATACATATTGACCTAAACTGAGGGGAAAAAAAAATTATACTTTTTTTATATATTTTGGGGGGATATTTATTATAGCAAAAAGTAAAAAATAATGCTTTTTTTTCAAAATTGTCGCTCTTTTTTTGTAGCACAAAAAATAAAAACTGCAGAGGTGATCAAATACCACCAAAAGAAACAAAAGAAAGCTCTATTTGTGGGGAAAAAAGGACGTCAATTTTGCTTGGGTGCAACATCGCACGACCGTGCAATTGTCAGTTAAAACGATGCAGTGCCAAATTGCAAAAAGTGCTCTGGTCAGGAAGGGAGTAAAATCTTCCGGGGCTGAAGCGGTTAACGGTGTTCGCACATTCAAACACATTTTTTGCCTGTTCGCATGTTCTGCTGCGAACCGAACCGAGAGGGTATTCGGCTCATCCCTACTTTAAATGTACAATAACAATTACAAACACACAATTTTGAAACTATAAAAAATGTGGAACACTTTTAGTTATGCATGCTAAAATGTAACTGGATGTTCCATTTGGGCCTACTGTAATGTTTTAAAAGGTTAAAAAAATGACAACATCCCTGTAACTGGCTGTAACCATATGCAACATAGTGGCTAATTTAGTAACCTAGGGATGTGTATCATTTCGTAGTGTAGAATGTTAGTGTGCAGTTATATTCTGCTGGTTAATTTATTGTGTAATAAATGAATCAATAGAGAGAAAGCCCAATTGTAAGGCGATATGCGTGTAGAGGGGAGGAGCCAAGCCAGTGACATCAGAGTGGTGAACGAGCGGACGTCCTGTAATACTGTGATAAGAGATTTTATCTTTTTTTCTTGTAAGTGCAATATTTTAAGGGGGATTTTGAATAAATGAGTGAAATGGAGAGCACAATGTTTCTTGCATTTGTATTTGCATGAACACGAACTATATCCCGAGGGAAAATATCTCGTCTGTGAGTTGTCTAAAGCCTCGTACATACGATCGGACTTTACACAAACTTTTCTGTGGATTTCTGTCCAAAGGGCGTTGGCCATGAACTTGTATTGCATACACACGGCAGGACTTTTAGGCAACAAACACGAACGTAGTGACATTTCAACATACTGATGACACTTAAAAAGAGGAAGTTCAATTCTCCGGCGCCACCCTTTGGTCAACTTCTGTATTGTTGTCTGATCTTTTGCATTGTTTCTGGGCATGCATGTTTGTACTTTGGACTAAAGTCAGATGGTTTTGTGTACACACGATTGGACTAGCAGACGTAGGACTTTTGTTGCCGCCAAGTTTGTCTGTTCGCACAGCCAACATTTGTCCGATGAAAACCGAAAAAGTTTGTCTGATGGAGCGTACACACGGTCGGATGTTGCCTTAAAACAGCTAATTTGCATGTTTGTTGTCAAAAAGTCAGATCGTGTGTATGGGCCTTAAGAGAGATATCAGTATTGGACAACAGGCTGGAGCAGGAGAAGTGATATCGGAGTGGAGAGAAAGGAGGGTGCTTTCATTTAGAGCTTTTTTTGGCTCATTGTTGAGGTGAGCAAGCATAACAGCTGGTGGAGGTTTGCACAGCTTATTATACCCAAGAAGTGTGATAGAAGCACAGTGGTGGAATATTTGTTCACAGCAATCAAGAAATTACAGGAATTGATAAATATATATATGAACTTTTATTTTATTTTATTTTGATTTATGGAAATGTAATCTTTATGTTTTTCACTGTGTTGAGATTTATTTATTTAAATAGTCATGCGAGAGTCGGTAGCGCTGCACTATTTACACAATAAATATTTCTGATGGTGAAGTGATACACTGAAAGTGTTCAGCAGCTGCAGATAATTTATTTTCAATTATAGTAATTTGCACACTTGCACAATAATTTAATCTTAATTTATTTAGCACGTAGCACTTTTTTTGTGTGGCGCTGATTGATCTTTACACAATATTCTGCTGGTTATAAAACCTTTAAATAACAAAGTATTTGTAACCTTTACTGTCCATAAATTAAAAATATTTTTAAGGTGTTTTATAAGTATAAAATAAGCTAGTAATACAGTATTCATACTAGCATACAAGACTTTAAAATTTCCTCTGCGCCCTATTAAAAGTCTTTTTTTTTTTAAAGGACCTCTTTGGTACAGAGAAAAATAGACTAATTCATGATGATGCCCGAAGCCAGGAACTGACAGAAGTGATCCATAGAATGTGTAGATCCGTAACGTGCCACAGCTTACTGTTCTAATGCTTCTAAGTGCTTGATGAAAGCTTAACTATCATCTTGTTTCTGTTCTATAATTTAGCTTTAAAAAAATGACAGTGATGCTATGACAGGACTGAAGTAACAATTAGTGAACTGTACCCAAGGCTTAGTGCTCAGGCTGTACACCCTCCCTAGCCATTTTAAAAATGTCTTTATAGCATTTCAGGCTTAAGTTCTTTATCATCCCATCTTCAGAATAATTAATGCTTTATGCAAAACAGCGGAATATTACACCCACTGCATATAATCAGGCCTTCTTGCCCCAATGTAATCTTTGAAAACAATGACAACAAAAAAAGCAGACCATGGGGACAGCAGCCAAGACATTTGTTACATGAGCTGTATAAAGGAGTATAAAATCTCATTACTTCTGAGACTCAGGTTATCATATTCTCATGTTTAAGCTTTTCAAAGTCACACAATTAAACTCCTCGATTGTTTATTTTCTCAAACACAAATTTGTAATTAGAAAACAGTCGATTCCCCTGGCTTTCCATTTTATCTAATCAAGGGACTGTCTTCAATTAGAGTGTCCATATACTAGCAGAGATTTCTAATTAATAACCTCTCCTGTTTTTAAACCTTTGCCAAAGCTGATCTTCAATGTCCTTGGTTTTATATTGTAGCCTTGTAACAGCATACTTCTCTCCCAAGCTGATAATCTTGATTTGATTTCCCCGACATGGTGTCATTAAAGAGGAAAGTACAAAACAAAGTTATCTTGTAAATACGGTACTTCATAACAAAAAAGTTGGGCTCGTCAAGGTTATGGACAGTAAATATAAAGAACGTCAATAACTCAAAACAATTGTAGACACAAGAAGATGACGCTTGTTCATTTTTACACTGTACTGCATGGGTGGTCGGAAGTCACTTTGTATTTTGATTGTATTGTGTTTCATACAGTTCTTTAGCTGCCAATAAGAAAAATGACTTGCCATTCAAAGTTGGAGGTTTTTGTATGTTTGGACACTTTATGCAGTAATCTACCATAGCTAATAAGACCTATGCTTTTTAAAATGCCATCATATTATTGGGTTGATACTAAAGATAAATAAGCTGTTTACTTTGCGAGGAAATTCCCTTACCTTAGTGAATGTGGTTTGTAGATATCGTGCAATTTGTAAACAATGCCCAATCAAATAGGGAAATAAAAACACCTGTATTTTTGCTTGCACATGATTGGATGATGGACGCCAACAGAATTACACATAATCCAAATCTAAAGGGAAATCTTGTTTGCAATACAAATAACTTTTTTGCCTTTAGTAAATCAACCCCTGTGTCTGGCATAAATTTCTGAGTATCAAAAAGAATAGGGAGCCATACACCCGTTGCCAGCCCAATCATTTGTAGAAATATGGCTTCAGCTTCTCTCCTCCCAAGCCATGCCTCTTTAATGCATTTCACCCTCCTATGGGCTTAGATCATCTATGACTAAGCCCGTGGGAGAATGAAATTAGTTAGAGGGGCATGGCTTCAGAGGAGACAAGCTAAAGCCATTTTTATACACATGGTGATTGAGATGACAACTGGTGTGGTCCTCTATTCTTTTTATACTCATTTTTGGAAAGCTGGATAAGCCCTTTTGGATGCCAGCACCCAGCAGCATTGAAGCTACCAGGTTTTTGCATATTTGTGCTTGAAGCCGTGCTCTGTAATATTTCTAGGCATCGTGTTCTGTTATAACTATATATAAAAATTATATTTTTGTCTGCTTGTTTGCAAATTAAGTGATACCTAGCTTCTTATATCTCAACGATTTTCCATTTGCAAGACATTGGTGGGTTATACCAAAACCAATAGATATCCTGGATGGTGAGGATCACTAAAACTGAGGTGAGTGGTAGATGTGATCCACTTGGGTTGGGTTAAATTTCAGTGAACATCTGAATGTGGATAGTGGAAAATTATGAAGATCCTGTACTCAACATTTACACAATGACTAACTGAAAAATGACTGAACTCCAACCGATATGGTTTTATTACTACAACCAAATGATGTTAATGAGGATTGCTCTCAGTTTTTCTGTTTTTGTCCCCACATTAACTTTAGTACAGGATTTTTGAAACCCACATCCACTTTGCATATGTGTGAACCCAGCCTAAAAATGATGATAATTTACTTGGTCATCTGTGTCCATTCAAGAGATTGGGGAAATTTCTCTTCACCTTCAGTCCGGCGACAGCAGTCAACAGCACAAATAAATCTCCATGATGGGAACATAGTAAACTGAAAAAAATGACAGGGATTCTAAGCCTGCCTACTCTATCAAAATTTGCAGCTGCTCAATCACCCCTGGTAGAGTTCTTGTTCATCACCATATCTGTTCCAGTCACTTTTACTAAACAGCTTTATCTACAGGTAAATGCAATGTAAAATATAAAAAAAGGAAGGTAAATTTAAAAAAAGGAATGTATAAATACATAATAGTGCTGTCATAGGAAGTTAACAAGAAAGGTCACCTACTTAAAAGTAGGTGCCCGCTACAGTACTATTACTTGTACTAACTGTATTCAGTTATAAGAAGATAACATTTTTCAAAATAGTGTCTTTTAAACTATTTCTGCATGCAGCGTTGGCTTGCATTCGGTTAAATCTCTAAAGATCAATAATAAAATATTTCTATGGGGCATGCTACAGAATTATTCTCCTTTTATTATCATTACTTATTATGACCTGTCTGCCATTTTTAGGTTTATTAGTAAAGTGAAGTCCTGTTTAGGAGCAGACACCACAACATACAGTAATTGTTATTCCCTTGGTTTGCCAGAAATCCTTTCTGTAGTGTTCTAAGTACCGACATTTCTTTGGTCCTTGTCCTGGGGTAGATCCTCTAATTTCTATAAAAGAAAACAAGCAGTGACACTGTCCTTAACATATAATTTTCCTTGACTTTCTGTCCCAGGAACACCACAAAAGTTGAATTGAATCTCTTAACAGGAAAAAGGACAGCAATATAAACTTTGTAGGGCCTGTGCTGATGATCTTTTGTTCACGTCAGACAAGTTTAGGAGCTCATTCACACCATTCGTGCATAAAAAACGCTGAAAAAAGTGAAGATTTGGCTTGCAGAGACATACAGGTTTTCATGTAATTATTTATAATTTGTAATTCATCTAAATAAAGTATTTTACTTATTTACTGTGTCTCTGTTGGAGAGATTTCAGATTATTTTTGTTCCTCTGGCTACTGATGTAAGCATAAATCTCCCCAATTGAGACACAGACAGCAATAAAAGAGAGGTTCAAACACTTTCCCACTCGTTCATAAGCAAAATATTGTTTTTGGATTTCCATTTTAAGGGACAATGTGTATGTTTAGCTAAGCAAAAGAAATAAGCAATGTTTGCAAAATGAATGGCATACGCTTTGAACACCTTTGTTAGCAGTGTAAGCAACTCTGTGCAGGACTCCTGGTATTCAAATGAGTTCTGGATAATGTTTTTTTTTTTCCCTTTTCTTTGCAGACAAGAGGTGGAGAGAAGGAAAACACCCTGGTATATCAAGCAGTCATGGTGAGAATATCAATCACTGGTTGTGGGCAAAGAAAGCAAACTCTATGCAGAAAATAACCACAGCTTTACTCATATTGCGTTCTCTAGTTTATAATGTAATAACCACAGACCTAAGAATGAAACAGAAATATAGAAAACAATGATCAGCAAGTGCCCCTGTACTTTGTACCTCCTATGCTTATAAGACTGAAAACAGAAAGCAGACATCTCAAGCCTGTACTAAAAATATACTAATTATAGAAAACATCCATAATGAAAAATGCATACATTTGGATAATGGGATCATATCTGTCAATGTAGCAAGCATATTCTAGCTCTAATTTAATTCCTATTACACAGAGGTTTTCTACATGTTTGACAAGTGCTACAACCATTTCAGTGCCAGCTCAGTAAGAGTCTTCACGGACATGTCAGTGGAAGAGATGAAAGCTTGTATTCCCTCTGCATGGCTCAGGTTCTGCACTAGTTCAACACTTCATTACCCCAAACACTTACTCCAGATTGTGACTGCTGACAAATTGGAGATAATTGGATACCCATTACTTTTATGTTAAAAGGCTAATTTGTTAAAGGATTAGCTACACTACAAAGATATGTTTTAAGCCTGGGGTGCCTACTATTATATGCACATTTGCTGCCGTATGGGCTCAGCACCACACACTAAAACTATATGTTTCTTTCACAGTTAAACTTTTACTGTTAGGGTTTTAACTCTTCATTTAGTCTTCAAACTGTGAGCAATGGGTTTGTGTTATAACTTAGAAGTGTATTTGTGCCTCGTTGATACTCACTGTCAGAATCTGTCAGAATATGAAGCAAGATAAGTCATCTTTCATCCATTTTAATTCTTGTAACAATACTGTTATGGTTTGTGTGTCTGTGACAGTTGGGGCACATACTGAAGCAGATGTGACACATGATTCACCAGCAGCATGGATGTATAAAACAAATGTACTTTTTTTTATACAGTATATGGAGGCTAGCAGAAACCTGGTCAGTGTAGGGCTGTGAATGTGGTATAGCTGAACTTTACAAAAGCATTTTGAACTATTTTTCACTTACATCTTTGAAAGTTAAAGTGACACTAAATGATATCCTCATTCTCCAAAACTCATCCATACAAATCCACTACTTAATTGCCCTGTAATCCATTTTCATTAAATGATTACTTACCATGCACTGCTCTATGCACGCTACAATCTTGGGTGCAAGCAAGAGAGATTGGATATGTTCTTATGTACAGTGGGACCATAGAGAATAAATGCAGCCACCCTCTAACAGAAAGTGGAAAGTTTGAGGAGGCAGAGAGCAATAGAAGGTACTTTTTGAGTTAAGTGACTTTTTTGAATGAGCTACTTTTTGAGTTAATATATACTTGATTAGAATATATTATTTTACATATTGTTTATTGACACTGTAAGGTCCATTTGTTGGGATCAATGATTGCTAAATAGACTTATTAAGGTTATGGATAGCATGCCTCAAGGTTCGGTTTTGGAACTACTATTCTATAGCTTATTCATAAACAATATAGACTTGAAATTAAAAGCAATAATTATGCCTTTGCTAATGACACTGGGCTATAAAGTTTAGTATAAGTTGCAGAAAATGTGTCAAGGTTTCAAGCCAACCTAGACATGCTGGTTGACTGGGCAGCTACACTATATTGTCAAAAGTATTGAGACGCCTGCCGCCTACACGCACATGAACTTTATGTTTCAATATATTTTAATTTGTCAAAAGTGGATGAAAAGAATACATCACAAGTTATAGATACAACGTGAGACATTTGTCTTGGGGTGACCAACACGGTCATGTGGAAGACATGTTAATCAATGATATTATTACAAAACATATCTGCATAAAACAAACATAACCTGTCAAGTGTTTTGATCAGAATCCCTGGGTGTCAAACATGTTCCCAGGAGCTTTATCTGACGAGAGGTGCAGAAGGGGAGAAACCCCCGCCACCCCAACTGGGCACAAGCTGTGGCGGCGCTTCCCACCCCCCCAGCATCCTCCCATCATAGACAATAAAGCTATTGATTAATCTTGTGTAAAGAAAAAGAAAATGTAGAGGGTTATTAAAACAATTCGTAGAACAGTAAGTGTATGAACTAGTCCAACGTTTTCTGGACAAAGGAATAACTTCGAGTCCTGTGAAGGAAAGACTGCTCAGTAAAATACAAACAAGGACACACGCATGGGAACACATGGTGTATAAAACAGGGAATTAGAACAGCGACATGTCCGTAAGAATCTAGGTTGTAGTCGAAGTTGGGACCGGGAGTAGGGTAAATCTAGACCCCGGCCCCGGTCACAACCAGTCAGTCAGTGGCTGAAGTCCAAGACTGACCTAGAGAGGTAGGAGATAGGAAAGAATACAAGAGGAAAGAAAAGGGAGGAAAAAGAAAGAAGAGATATACGATAGAAGAGGGGAGTACGAGTCGACTGGGGGGAAAGAGAGCCGGAAGGTGACATCCAGGGGGAGATAATTAGAGGGTAACCCCTACAAAGGAAGCCCATGGTTCCCAAATTCATTTAAATTTGTCCGAGCGATCCAGGATTACACTTGCCATCTTCTCTTGGTTCATAATCCAAGAGATCTTTCTTTTGGCTAGAAGTGTTGAAACCGATGGTTTTTTCAAGGTGAGTTTGGCACCTAAGATGATAAAGAATATAAGGTGTTGAGTAATCCTGGAGGCTTCTTTCACTGGGAAGTTAAGGAGCGCTATGAGGGGGGACATTTGAATAGGTATTGAGGTTAGCTTGCCAATCCAAGAAAAGATCTTGTGCCAATATGGTCGAACTCTGGGACAGGTCCACCATATATGGAGCATATCACCTGTAAGGCCACATCCTCGAAAACATAGGGGAGATGCTGACGGGTACATGTGCGCTAGCTTTGAGGGGACCAGGTAATATCTAGTCAACACTTTTAAACTAGCTTCCTTGAGGCTGGAGTTAAGGATCCCTTTGTATGATTGGGAAAAGTTCCTGTGCCACGTTTCCAATGTCCAGTGTTGGGAAAGGTCAGTTTCCCAAGCCTGCATGTAAGACGTCTTGGATTGCGCGGAGGACAGGGCTTTATAGATTACCGAGATGCCCCCCCTCTGCTCACTGGCCTGACCACACCATACTTCATAGGGAGTTAGTTGGGGCCCATTTGGGAGTGTTTTACACCTTTTGTGTAAAAAGTTTGAGATTTGAGAGAATCTGAAGGATTCAGAGACAGGCATGTCTAGGTTACTAACACAGAATGCTTTGGAGAGTGGGCCAAGAGGTCTAAGGAAGTGCCCTATTCTGTATAACCCTTTGTCGAGCCACCATCGAAATGCTGATATATCAAGGCCGGAGGGAAATCAGGATTTCAAAATAAATGTTGCAATGGTTTTGTGGGGGAAGTCAGATGTTGGTTGCCACGCAGTCTGTCCCATAGTGCGAAGGAGTGTGAGAGGGTTGGGGAAAGTATGGAGGGTCTTAGTTTTCTATGGCTCCAGAGAAGGTAGTCTAGAGTGTGGAGAGGGACTGCCTGCCTTTCTATGTGAATCCAGTCAGGTTGTTCCCAGCATGAGTATACCGCTGAGATCTGGGCTAGATGAGCAGCTTGCAAGTACCAAAGCAGATTTGGAAGTCCCATGCCCCCTTCAGTTCTAGATCTGAACAGGACTGCTTTGGGGAATCTGTGTCCCCCTCTACCCCAAATGTATTTGACGATTTTGGATTGGAGTCCTTGTAGGCGAGTTTTGTCTACAGGAATCGGGAGGGCTCTAAAATAGTAGAGAATGCGGGGGAGTAGAGTCATCTTAATCGTGTTGATTCTACCCAGCCATGACAGGGATAGACGGGACCACCGGGAGAGGTCTTCCTCTAGTTTTTTGTAGAGAGGTGGATAATTGGCTTGGTATAGGAGTTCTATCCTGGGGGTCAGTTTGATCCCCAGGTATGTGATGGAGGAGTCGTTCCAGGAGAATCGGAAGCTCTCCCTGAGCCTGGCCAAAAGAGAGTCTGGGATGTTAATATTGAATGCCTGTGATTTATCGTAGTTAACCCTAAGGCCTGATGCCGCCCCGAATTGTTCTAGGAGATGACATACGTTGGGGAGTGACGTTAGTGGGGAGGAGACAAAAAGTAAGATGTCATCTGCAAATAATGCGCATTTATGACACTTAGGGCCACTTTGAATGCCTTGAATATTCGGGTTGTTTCTGATGGCTATCGCTAAGGATTCAATTGCTATGGCAAAGATTAATGGGGATAGGGGGCAGCCCTGTCTGGTGCCTCTAGCTATGGGGAAGGATTCTGAGTAAAATCCCTGCAGACGCACCTGAGCCGAGGGGTTGGAATAAAGGGCATGCATGACATTAAGAATGAATTCCCAAATCCCCACCTTTGAAGAGTTTTGAAGATATATGGCCATTGGACAGTATCAAAAGCTTTTTGGAGGTCTAGAGAGAGTAAACATCCCTGTCTGGAAGGGCCCCTATCCCAGTTAGGATTGAGAAGAGATATTAGATCAATCGCTCGTCTAGTTTGGTCAGGTCCCTGCCTCCCTGGGACTTGGTCTTTGTTAATGTATAATCTAATGAAGGAGGCCAGGCGGTCTGCAAGGATCTTAGTCAGAATCTTTAAGTCATTATTAATGAGAGATATTGGTCTATAGTTACTAACCGAGCTGGCATCTTTATCAGGTTTAGGGATGACCGTGATGTAGGCCGTGTTAAGTGAGGAATATAGTGAAGTCCCCTGCCTGAGTGAGTTAAAGAATCGGGCCATATAAGGGGCAAGAATAGAAGAGAACGATTTGTAATATGGTATGGAGAAGCCATCTGGGCCAGGCGCCGAGTGAGATTTCAAGTGTTTAATAACTGCACATACTTCCTCAGCGGAGATAGGGGAGTCTAGTTTCTGGCGGTGTCTTTCTTCTAATTTGGGAATTTGAATGTTGTCTAGGAAGTGATCTACCGTCTCTGTAGTGGGACCGTTCTCACCACTGTATAGGGATTTGTAAAAGGTCAGGAATTCCCCCATTATTCGTTTAGGGTTCTGGGACAGAGTGCCGCCTTGGATTTTGATTTTGGGAAGGGCTGGGGATTTAAATTTCAGGGATAGCCTGCCCGCAAGCATAGAACCGATTCTATCGCCTTGGCAATAGAATCGGGATCTATTCCACCGTAGCCATTTTTCGGCCCTTGTGGTCAGGGCGAGGTTTAATGCCGTACGAGCTGCATCCAGCTTAACGGTGGGAACAGCTCTTGGGTCGGCCTTGAGTTTTTTAGTTAAGGCTGTATAATCCTTATCCAATTTCTCTATGTCAGCTTTGTTGGCTTTATTGATCTGAGAGGCAATTTGGATCAGATGACCTCTAATTACGGCCTTATGTGCTGCCCAAAGGCATGAAGGGCTAGTTTCTGGCTGATCGTTTGTGGTAAAGTAATTGCAGATTATAGTTTTGATTTCTTTGAATCTAATCTGATCACTCAGGATGGACTCATTAAGTCTCCAACGCCTGCAGGGTTTAGGGCCCAACGGGCGCTGAATGGAAAGGATCACCAGTGAGTGATCCGACCAGACTACATCTTTGATATATGCCCTGTTCGTTAGGGGGATAGAAGCAGAAGAGATGAGGATATGATCGATTCTTGCAAAGGATTTATAGGGATTAGAGAAGTGTGTGAAGTCTCGTAGGGTGGGATTTACTTCCCTCCAAATATCAACGAGACCTTGTTGAAAGATTAGTTTGGCTATACGAAGACTCTGTTTAGTGGGTCTGGTGAGGCGTTTACCAGGGGGACGAGACTTGTCCATGCCCTGGTCAAAGGTCGAATTAGAGTCGCCTCCAAATATCACTGTACCCTCCAGCAGTGGTGTTAGTGTTGTAAACAAGCATTGAAAGAAGGCTAGTTGGCCTCTGTTGGGGGCATAGTACGAAATCAAAGAATACAGTTGGTCGTCTAGTTCCCCTACAATGAGGATATAGCGACCATCAGGGTCCCTGTGTTCAGATTTGAGAGTAAATTTGCATCGTTTAGAGAAAAAAATGCCCACCCCCTTCGTTTTATCTTCCGCATTGGCTAGTGTGAAGAAGAGGAATTTGGAGTGTACAAAAGATGGATTGAAGCGTTTGGGGAAATGCGTTTCCTGGAGGAGAACTACGTCTGCTTTTTGTGCATGTAGGTATTGGAAGACTTTGCGTCTTTTTGCCGGTGAGTTTAGGCCTTGCGCATTATGTAATATTATTTTAAGTGGTGCATTTACCGGTGGGTCATCAGCCATCGAGCAGTAGATGGGGCAGGGCTAGGAAATCTGCAGCACTTACCATCTGACGTCCACGGATGCCAAGACATCCCGCATAGCGAGCGAAGACCGGTGAGATGTCCTGATGTTGTCCGGATAATTCCCCCCAGCCGACTTCTACGGGGAAATCTAAAATAAAACATTGTTGGGAAAGAAAAAAGGAAAAGCATGAAAGAAAGACGGGGGATAAGAGAGTCTCCCGTAGAATGGAGGGGGCAGAGTCCTCCATCGGAAAGTGTGTGTCACACTGAAGTCCCTCCCGAAGGCAGGGAATGATCCTGTCCAGGGTAGGGTATACTACCTAAACCACTAGACAGGAGGGGGCGCATGAACACCACTTCAGCAGAGTGGCCGTTTAAAATGGTTTGCGATTAGCATGATAAAGGCACTGGTGCCGGCATTAACATAGTACCCTCCCTGCTAACAGTGTTGCATACTAAGTAACACGTGGAGGTGAAATTGCACCAGTAAACTGATAATGCTTATAGTAATTAAACAGTTAACAAACAAGTAAGTGTGGACCTGGATATGTGAGGGTGAACTGTGAAAAGGGGCAAAGGGTGTACAGGAGGGGGAAGTGAAAATGACTGATGGGGAGGGTGTATAATTGGTATGGTTCCCCAAAACATTGTGGATTGTATAAAAAGAGCATCGAGATTAGACAGGCGCCATAAGTACGTCCCTCAACTCCTGCCTAGAAGTAGCAATGGAGCGACCCAATGGGGCCAGTAAGAAAAAAAAAAAGGAAAAAAAAAAAGTCCTCCCCAGTTTGAGAGTTACCCGAAACCGTCTCGGCCGAGGCTTGAGGTCATCTAAACTGTGAACAGAAAACCTGTCTCGGGAAGCACAAGTGGGGGTGCTCCGTCATCTCAGCCGGTAGCCGGTAGCTGAGAGGAAATGGAGACAAAAAAAAAAAAAGGGTGAGTCCTTGAGGAAAAATGAGTTACGGAAGTCATGGAGAGATAGTTTCCCTGGACTTCTTGGATCTGGCCTTCTCCCAAACCGGATTCAGAGGACTGGTGGGCATATGTCTTTTTGCGGAGTTTGGTTGAAGTCCCGACTGACGGGCAGTAGGGTCTTGGTTGATGAGGCTGAGTTGTAGAAACAGCCGTTCTCCTTCCTGCAGGGATCCAAAGGTGTACGCCTTGCCTTTGAAGATTAGTTTAAGTTGGAATGGGAAGAGCCACCAATATTTAATTTCTCTGTCCATCAGGATTTGAAGTAGTGGCTTTAGGGCCCTCCTTTTTTGGATAGTGAGGGGGGATAAATCAGCAAAGATTTGCAGCTGATGACCCTGGAACACTATTTTAGACATGGATCTTGATTTCCTCATGACCTCCTCCTTGACAGAGAAGAAGTGCGGTTTCACCACGACATCACGGGGGAGTCCGTCCGCCCTAGGAGGTCTGAGAGCTCTATGAGCCCTATCCAGCTCCAGTCTGTGTTGGGGTGTATGAGGGAGTAAGTCCTTAATTAAAGATTGTATAGTTTCAGGAATGTCCTTAAATGATTCAGGGAGCCCCCTGACTCTAAAATTGTACCTCCGATTTCGGTTTTCGAGGTCGTCAAGTTTGGCATTGGCAGTCTCTAATTGCTCCTGAAGGGTCTGTATACAGGCAGTGTTCTGGTTTGTTCTTGAAATGGTGGAATCGAGATTGGACTCAATGAGGTCCATGCGGGTGCCTATGTGCTGTAGGTCTGCTTTAATGTCATTCGTTATTTTGAGGGCTGTGTTGTGCAGGCCTCTGTCTAATAATTCAGCAAATTTGGCAAACATTTCAGCCACAGAGGTCGGTTGCAGTAGGCCTGAATCCCCGGGCTGTATTAGCTGGTGTGCCTGGGGGGGGCCTGCATCCATGGGGGAGTACTCCAGTCCTATCAGGGAGTGTTCTAGGAGAGATGCGGTGGATGCTGGGGAAGCTGGTTCCAGGGGAGAGTTACCTATGAAAGAGTCTGGCTGCAGCAGGGAGGGGGATGCTGCGAGCTGGACACAGGGAGGACATGAAGCTGCAGAGCGATTAGGAGCGGCCGCCATCTTAGCTGTCTCAGTGTGGGACAGAGTGGCTTCAAATGCGGGTTGTAGATTTCTTTTTACTGCTCCCGAGTACATCGGGAGAGTCCCTGAGTCTGTGGAGGCCCAGCCTGCAAAAGCGGGACGGAGCTCCCTGACTAAGCGTCCATGTCAGGAGCCGCCACGCATGCGCCCTCCCGCACATGAACTTTAATGGCATCCCAGTCTTAGTCCATAGGGTTCAATATTGAGTTGGTCCACCCTTTGTAGCTATAACAGCTGCAACTCTTCTGGGAAGGCTGACTTCAATGTTTAAGAGTGTGTCTATGGGAATATTTGAACATTCTTCCAGAAGCGCATTTGTGAGGTCAGGCACCGATGTTGGACAAGAAGGCCTGGCTCACAGTCTCCGCTCTAATTCATCCCAAATGTGTTCTATCGGGTTGAAGTCTGGACTCTCTGCAGGCCAGTCAAATTCCTTCACCCCAAACTCGCTTACCCAAGTCTTTATGGACCTTGCTTTGTGTACTGGTGCGCAGTCATGTTGAAAGTGGAAGGGGCCATCCCCAAACTGTTCCCACAAAGTTGGGAACATGAAATTGGCCAAAATGTCTTGGTATGCTGACTCCTTAAGAGTTCCCTTCACTGGAACTAAGGGGCCAAGCCCAACCCCTGAAAAACAACCCCACACCATAATCCCCCCTCCGCCAAATGATTTCGACCAGTGTACTAAGCAAGGTCCCTAAAGACATGGGTAAGGGAGTTTCGGGTGGAGGAACTTGACTGGCCTGCACAGATAGAACACCTTTGGGATGAATTAGAGCGGAGACTGCGAGCTAGGCCTTCTCGTCCAACATCAGTGCCTGACCTCTCAAATACGCTTCTGGAAGAATGGTAAAACATTCCCATAGACACACTCCTAAACCTTGTGGACAACCAGAAGTGTTGAAGCTGTTATAGCTGTTATAGCTAGCCTTCCGGTACTTGGCCAGGGCCCCATTGGTTCAGCTGGGGATCCTGAGGGCTATGGGTGTTACTAACCTTGGGCAAGTACCTTGTCTCTCCTATGGGGTGCCCTAGGTCCTGACAGTGAGACAGTCAAGGGGAGACCTGGGAACCTCTGCCTCATTCGAGCTGTATCTGAAGTTTGGTAAGTTGGACAGGGTCAAAACTTCTACTTATGGGGAGCAGTGGAGAGGGGGGTGTTGAAAATTCCTGCTCTTTGCTGGGGTGTAGGTTCTTGGGGGGGGTGCTCGTGGAGGGGGGCATTTTCTTGTTGGAATGTTATTTTGTGGGAGGGGTTAGTTAAGGGAAGGGGGGTTTGCTTGAGTAAAGGGAAGCTTGCTTCAGGGGGGATCTTTTGGTAGGGGTTTGCTTAGAGGAGACATTTTTGCTAGGGTAGGACTTTTGCTTGAGGAGGTTGCTTTGAGTTAGAATTTTTGCTGGAGGGAAAGGAGTCTTGAGGAAAGGGGAGATTTTTAGATTTTGGGGGGTTTCTACTGGGGGATTGGCTTATGGAAGGGATTTGTTGGGGCAAATTTGTATTGTGGATATTTTTTTTGCTTTAAGGGGTTGCTTAAGGTTTTGTTGCTATGGCTATTTTACGGATTTTATAGACAAAAATGCCTTGGTCCTGAAGGGGGTAAAACCCTCCGGAGGTCAAGTGGTTGAACTAGAACTCCATCTTTCCCGTGTTGTTAAAATTTTGTTTAGGCCAGCTCGATTGAAAGAATACTTACTGTGGCAACAGGGGCGGCCCATCCGTTAGGGGCACCCGGGTACCACCCCCTCCATTCTATCCACCCCCTATATGCAGTGGTAGCATGAATCTATCCACGGCCGCCGTTGCCGCCCCCTATTCATGTGTACGGCCCCTTTCACGTCACTGGGCATATGAATTAGAGTGGCCAGGGTTTTTACCTGGCCACTCTAATTTACCTGACCACACCTGATTAGAGCCATATGCCCTGTACACACGGTTGGATTTTCCGATGGAAAATGTGCAATCGGAGCTTGTTGTCGGAAATTCCGACGTGTGTGGGCTCCATCGGACTTTTTCCATCAGAATTTCCGACACAAAGTTTGAGAGCAGGCTATAAAATTTTCAGACAACAAAATCCGTTCGCGTCAATTCCGACCGTGTGTGGACAATTCCGACGCACAAAGTGCCACGCATTCTCAGAATAAATTCCGAGACGGGACTACTCAGTCTGGTAAAATTAGCATTCGTAATGGATATAGCACTTTCGTCATACTGCAATGTTTAAAATAGTTTAATGCAGCGCACTCTCTTCTTCTTTATAATGCTAGAAGAATGAAATTGTTTTGCTGCTCATATTTACACAGAGTTCTCACAAACTTCTTTCTTTATTATTTATCATGATTTCATGAATATAATATTTTTATTTGTCACATCTACCGACAAAAATTAAATTTTTTGATGTTTTTAGATTAATTTTTTTTTTTTTTAATCCTGATCTCGTGTTATTTATTTATTTATTTTTTTACTCCAGAATAGTTTTGGGTGTGTTTTGTGTGTCAAGTTACCACAACACGATTATTATCTTGTATTATTTAATCTCAAGGAGGTTGTTTGGTGTTGGTGTCTCTTGTTAATTTCACATTGTATTTTTGAAATGTACCTGCCTCCTCACAAACAAACTGTCCTTTTTGAAGGAAAACACACATAGGTGAGTATAATAAAACAAACCAAAAATTTATTAAGGGGTCCTAACCAAAGAAAGAGGGAGGCAACGCTGGAGAAACAGCGGAAATTGGCGAAGCCTTTGGCCCCCAGGGCACACATTAATTATTTTACTGCAAAATTGGTGGCCTGAGGAGTCCATATATAAGGGAGTACAATCTGAGCCAGAAGTCCAAGAGATCATGAACAGCAGCAGATGACATGTATGTCCCCAGGCTGTGGTCATACAAGAGCCTGTATCTTTTGTCAGACCAGACTGAACCCAGGCCATCACTTTCTTGTCTTCCTTCCACTCTTCATTCCATGCTGTGTCTGTGGTGGCGGAGTTGTGGCAGGAGGAGGAGGAGGATGATGCAACTCACTCAGGTGGGTATTGGGTGTGATTTTGCCCCTCAACCCCTTATTTAATGTTTTGTAAATGATTTTCTCACACATGAGGCGTTGGCCCTCCTGCATGTCTTGCAGTTTTGTGGCAGCCATGGAGGCAAAGGCCTCTTCACGAGTGGGGGTGGCTCTGAGGGACGCAGAAGCCTCCTGAATCAACCTGAGTGCTGAATACTCCCCTTCCTGTGTCTTTTGTTTGGAAGGCAGAGGGGAGGGACCTGGGATTCTGTGAGGCTCCTACTGGGCCCTGCCACCTCCTGGCTGCCACTTACCCCCGCCTCCTCCTGGCTGCCACTTACCCACGCCTCCTCCTGGCTGCCACTAACCCCCGCCTCCTCCTGTGTGCCACATTCCACAGCCTCCTCCTGGCTGAGGTCTTCCTGTGTATGAAAAAGGGACATAGTTTTAGTTTTTTCTTCATCAATCACACACAATTTTCACCTCATGACTGTTGCAAATTCAGTGTTAACAAATATAAAAGACTATCATTCTGAGCCCAGCATTTTTCATTATTGTCCCAATTATTTTTGCCCACTACTGTCTATTGATATGTAAAACACTTTATTAAATCAGCAATTAGTGATCAATAATAACATCTAGTAAACATCATTTATTTATTGACCAGAAATCTGTAAAAGAATGCTATACCTGGCTCAAGCTGGGCTCCTCTACTTCTTCCTGGCTGGAAGTCCCAGGTTGGACATCGGAAGCCTCAGCTGGGGTGGAAGATAGGGTGGAAGGAAGAGTGGAAGGAAGGGTTGAGAGGGATTCCCTGACTTCAGTCTGGTCTGACAAAAATCGCAGTCTCTCATAGTACCACAGCCTGGGGACATAAATGTCATCTGCTGCAGCTCCGGATCTCTGGGAATCCTGGACCTTCTTGCGCTTCCTAAGATAAGTGCTCCTCAGGCCACCAATTTTGGCTTTTAAATTGGGGATGGTTGCTGTGGGGACCACCGGCTTCACCAACTCCAGCAGTTTCTCCAGCGCTGCCTGCCTCTTTTGTTTATGATTATATTGCGGGTGTTTGACCTGCCACAGACAGGGCAGCTCCCTGTATTTATCTATGAACAGGGTGAGGAAGTTGTGGTCATTGAAGTCATCCATTTTATCTGCAATACACAAGACAAACCCTAATGTCAGGCTAAAGTCTGCTAATCTTGTCCCAATATAAGCCTCAATCTCTAAGCAGTATAGGCCCAAGTTTAAATGTTTTCTTCGTTATCACGATCGGCGCTTCCTATACTCCTTCCTCCGCTCACAGATTGTACGTACGATGCACGCGTGTTATGCTTTATATACACTGCGCATGCGTGAAACTCCGCCCGCCCCTGATGTTCTTTCTAGTCTATTCCCTGCCCCTTCTCTTTCGACGCAGTGGGGAAGAGCACATGGCGGAGACAGAGCAGGTGCATGCTAATTACAGCAACGAGGAGGAGGAAAGGCCGGAGCCAGAAATGTCATGATCCCAGAGGAGACGATTTAAGGCCTCAAATATGTCCTTTGTAGAGATGGTGAAGATGGTCGACATACTGAAGAGGGCCAACTATGACGGGAAGTATGGACCTTACCCCAACCCCAATATCAGAAAGGCCAAGATCATGGCAAAAGTTGTGAAGAGTCTGCACAGAAATTTTGGGGTACGGCAATCCAAGGATCAACTGAGGAAGCGGTGGTCGGACCTCAAAATCAGGGAGCATGATCAGTATAGAAGGATCAGGAGAGTGCTGCAAAAAAGTAAGTAGTTTTGCTGTGTTCCTATTCATTATTTTTATAACGTTCATGCTGCTCCATGTGCTTTTCTTTACTGTTGTACAGTTTAAAATGGCAACTTTCATGTTCATGGACACATTATTCGTTCGTAGGAAACATTGTTCGTTCGGCCAATAAAACACCATGTTTTGTCCAGATGCATTTCAATACATTTTTCTGGCCTACTACTTCTCTTAAAATAATTTTGTTGTCTAGATGGGTTAGTAACTAGAATGAAATGCAAACTAGATTCTGTGTAAGGAGAGGACACTCAGCAGCTGTTTACACACCTGGACGCTGGAGCACTAGTGTGGGACACCAGAACACCCTTTTTATTAGGGGGCCCACACAGATGCTCCAGTGTATACTATAGGGGTGACTACATCTGTGAAGCTTGCACAAAACAGGTAAGTATTCAAGCTTGACAAAGGACAAAAATATTTCTTCATCTTGGAACTCTGCCAAAAGAGACAATTGTACCCCACTTCCAAGCAATGTTTCATATTCCTATTTCTGGCCTCAAATATCTGTGCTAAGTATTCCTTTTTTTTTTACATAGGGGAGAAAAGACTCAGGGGACACCACTCATCAGAGGAAACAACAGACCCCCCACCTCATGAAGAAGTGGAAATCCCCCAAACCCAAGCAGAGGAGGAGGAGGGAGACGTGGTGGAAATTATCATCACAACAGGTGAGTGTCTGTGACCACAGGCTCAGGTAAGAGATGGATGCCAGCATATTTATAATACATGGTGTTTTTGTTTTTTATATATTTTTAGGCGATCGTGATGTTGTGGAAGAAGGTCATTTCACCAGTGAAAGTGCCCAGATCCTGATCGGGGAGATCATGGAGTGTAATAGGGACTTGGAAAACATCAAGCAAAACATCAATGATGTTCAAGACAAAATGAAGAACATCATTGATGTTTTAGGGAGAATTTAAAACCCCTAGAAATCCCTAACTTATTTGTGCTTTGTGTTTTTGTTTTTCGGACAATTTTGTGAAAAATTTGTGACATATTATAGAAAAACCAAATTTTAAAGATGCACACATTGTGTCAACATGTGCTATCTGCCATCATGGGAGATCAATGTACGCGTTTTGTGGGGGCAACCCCATCCTCAATAATAAAGTAGCTGAGAAGAAGGGGTTGCACCCACAAAACACGTTCATTGATCCCCCATGATGGCAGCTAGCACATGTTGACATTCGGCAATTTGTTTGCATCTTCAAAATTTGGCTTTTCCAGGGGTGACTTCAACCCATCTGCTGAACGCAATATCAAACACAGTTTATAAATACTCATGTCTGATATTACCTTCACTTTCTATAAAAGTTGAACTTTGTAAGTTCCAGAGTTGTGTATTTCTTTTTGGTTTTAAACATGCCTGTTTTACCTTAAAAGGCAATTTCGACTTTTTAATGTGACCTAAAAAAATGTTATACAACAAACATGTTGGTTTGTTCTAAAAACCTTTTATAAATGCACATGTGATTGTGCTTTGATTAAAAAGATTGAGAATCAACAATGTGTGGCTTCTTCTTTCAATGCTCAAAAGCATTTTTTGTAGTAAAGTTGGTGTTTTCAGTGGCAATGGGGGTTATTTACTAAAGGCAACTGCACTTTGCACTACAAGTGCAGTTTCAGTGCAGTCTCAAGTGCACTTGTAGTGCAAAGTGGATTTTCCTTTAGTAAATAACACCCAACAAGGCTTTATAATTTTACACAATCACGCCATTTTCAGGACTCCCCAAATTTCAGTCATAGTCAGCTAAAAGAAAGACAAGCAGTAAATCTAAGCAAATAAATGTTCAGTTTAAAGTATATTTTTATTTAAAAAATGTCTCAGACATTGTCTGGCATATTGATGGCCCCCCTACCCGCAAAGTATTCCATGTATCTTAGATGGACCTCGTGGGCACTCTGGGGGGGCAAGCCAGGACGGCCAGCTTCAAGCGCCGTCAGGTTTGGTTCATTCATATTAATTCCGGCTTCAGGCCCAACTGAGCCAGCATAGTTCCAAGAATTTTTCCTTAAAAAGTTGTGGAGAACATAGCAAGCTAGGATGATGTGATTGAGTTTATATTCTGCCATGTGTATGGGTGTAAGAAATAGGCTGGCCATAATTCCAAACGTGTTCTCCACCACTCTTCTGGCTCTGGCCAGCCGGTAATTAAAAACCCTCTGGTCCGGGGTGAGGGTCCTCATAGGGAATGGCCGCACAAGATGGTCACCCAGTGCAAACGCTTCATCCACAACAAAGATGAATGGGAGTCCTTCCGCATTGTCTTCTGGAGGTGGCAAGCCCAAGCTGCCATTCTGGAGACGCCTGTAGAACTCCATGTGGGTGATGACTCCACCATCGGACATCCGGCCATTCTTCCCCACATCCACATACAGGAACTCGTAAGTAGCCGACATCACCGCCAACATCACAATACTATTGAACCCCTTGTAGTTGTAATAGTATGACCTCAAGTTGGTTGGTGGGACGATGTTGACGTGTTTCCCATCAATTGTCCTGACGCACTTAGGAAAGTCCCACCGCTGGGCAAAGTGGGATGTCACAGTCTGCCACTCCTGTGGGTTGGAAGGAAACTGTGGAATCATGAGAACAAAGGGGACCTTCACAGCATATTACAATCATGGCAAATAGGGAATGAGGAAGGAAATAAAATACATTAGCAAACATTAAATACAATAAAATGTGATGTTAAAGGATAAAAATCTTACCTTAATATAGTCCTTCTGCAGGACCTGGATGATGGCAGAACAGATCTCTGGGATAATGATCCCCAGAGCCTGAGGGGAAATGCCTGTTGAGAACTTGAGGTCCTGCAGGCTTCTCCCCATCACCAAGTACCACAGGGTGGCGACTAGCCTCTGCTCCGGAGTGATGGCTTGCCTCATGCAGGTATCCTGCCTACTGACATAAGGGGTCATCAAAGCCAACAAACGGTGAAATACGGGGTCCGTCATCATGAAAAAGTTCCTGAAATCGTCAGGATTATTCTCACGGATCTCACGGAGCAAAGGAATGTGACAGAATTGGTCATGCTGGAGCAACCAATTCTTGGTCCATGAACTCCTCCCCACCCTGTTCATGGACTTGGCTTGTGTCAAAGTAAGGACCCCAACACCAAGCCCCCGCACAGCACAAACTCTACGATGAGTACGTACACACAACATGGTTAGAAAACGGTCGGCTGGTCAGAACAAAGTAACAGAATGCACTTTGTGAAGAGCGACCCGAAAATCAGTAACGAACGGACAAGAACACAATGACAAGTCAATGGAAACTCGCTGCATGCACTGAAGACCAGATACAAACCTACAAGCACAAACTGAACAGCAGAAATACGATCTGAAAACCACGAGTCTGTAAAAGCGCAAATCGTCTCTCACCAAACTTTTACTAACACGAGATTAGCAAAAGGAGCCCAAAGGGTGCCACACTTGGTACTGAACTGCCCTTTTATAGTCTCGTCGTACGTGGTGTACGTCACCGCGTTCTTGGCATTCGGAAATTCCAACAACTTTGTGCGACCGTCTGTATGCAAAACAAGTTTGAGCCAACATCCGTCAGAAAAAATCCATGGATTTTGTTGTCGGAATGTCCGATCAATGTCCGACCGTGTGTACAGGGCACTAGGCTTCAAAATAGGGTGGACTCGGGACACAGAGCATTGCGTCTGGAGCCCACCCAGGTGTGTTGAAACAGCAAATGAAAATTCGCTGTTACAACACTGATCCTCCTCCCGGCCAATCAGGAAGCAGATATGAAACCTGTTTCCCGATTGGCCAAAACATCAGGCAATTCTATTGGACACCTAGCACCGGGAGAAGGAGAGAGGAGATACAGTGAAAGTTGCTCCAGGAGAGGGCAGCGGAGAAGCTTTCCCCGAGCCCGCCATGCTCTCACTGCCCGCATCCCAAGGTAAGGACAGTGGGTGGTGGTGGGAGGGGCTGTGTTAGTGCCACGGTGGGGGGGTAGTGCCGTGGAGGGGTTGTTTGCCGCTCCCCCAAAAAGACACCCCACCAGCAGCCACTGTGTGGCAGTGTGCTGCTATGGAGACTTAAATACAGTGCAGCAGATTGTTTTGCATACAGTAAGATGAGCTGTGTTCTTGGCTGAATACTACACATTCACAGAAAGGAACATGAGTCTTCAGGATGAATGCATTTTCAATTAGAGGGATCTGTGAATATTTGGTGAATGTCACATTTGGTGCTTTAGAAATAGTTTTTATAACCCTGAATGTTTTAAATATCACTGGGCCACTCACATACTTTCTCCTGAAAGTGTCTCTGAAGGTTCTCGCTTAGACGTGAACTGAAGAAGAGGCTTTTTTCCTGACAGAACCTTTCCTTGTCTTTCTTTGTGACCAGAACCATCTCTTTCTATTTTTCACAAGGAAGACACACTTACTTGTAGCACGAGTTATTAGCTGGCTTCTAGATCCTGGACCATTTGCATGCAAATGGAGCTTTTATGGAGCCCAAACAAACTAGTTAAAGGGACAGTAAACCTGGAATAGGAAGGCAAAGCAAAGTGTTATTTGGTTTGCTATGCCCCTGTATTTATGAACTTAAACAGGTACACTATGCATGCAGGTAAATATGCAATTTCAACTGGAAATGTGGAGATTTATAAGTCACAGGTGAAGTAATAAAAGCTACATTTTATTCCTAACACACACCTACAAATAAGCCAAACCAAAGCAAGAAATGAAAGGCATTTTAAACTAAAGTATGAAATGAGGTGAACAAAAAATAAATAAAATGGCGGGGGGTGGCCGACCGGATCTGAAGATGGACACCTGATCTATCAGCTCGTCACCCAGGGGAAAATATAGCGCTACTCAGGCCGCAACGACACCTCAATCCAGAGCCATCCTCGACCCTGAGTCACCAGAGAACATGGCCAGTGGGTCTAGAAAGTGATTCCCTGAATATAAACCTAAAAATCTCACTGAATTCTCCTACAAGCAGGTCAGTGCTTTTCAAGATGGCGCCGGCCCGGCCGCGCCGCGGGACTCTTACACGGATCTACCGGATGAAAATCCGGCAGATCCAGCTCCCTCAAACACCCCAGCATCGCCTCCTCACCCTCTGGAGTGTGACCCCCTCCTTAATAGCCCTGCAAAGGCTAAAATGCGGCTCGACACGCTGCCGCAGCGGCCGCCCCCAGCACATATTGAGGCCCAGGCTTTCAATCCCCTTCTCTGCAACCACGCCCTGCACTCATCCATGGCATCTTTTCCTACGACAGGACAGCCTGTAATCGATACAACCCTAAAGGACATGCTTTTGTCCCTGCAGACTTCCCTCATGACAGATCTCTCCTCATTATTTGCTAAAATATCCTCAGACATCCACTCACTTGACAATAGAGTGACATGCATTGAAAGAGATATGAGTGAACGCACCTCCACAGTTAATGAGATCATAGAAATATATGATGATGTGAGAGAGGAGAAAACATGGATGTGCGCCAAGCTGGCTGATTTAGAAGACAGACCCGCAGGAACAATGTTAAGCTGCGAGGGGTTCCTGAATCCATATTGCCTGCGGATCTACCACGCTTCGCGAAAGAAATGATGCATGTAATTATTCCAGAAGCATCCCCCAGGGATATAATAGTAGACAGAATACACAGAATTGCTAAGCCGACCCACCTTGCCACCTCCATCCCCAGAGATGTCTTAATGAGAGTCCACTTCTTTCATGTTAAAGAGAAACTCCTGCTAGGGGTCAAGAATAAATCACCACTACCCGCTCCCTACACAAGAATCCAATTTTTCCCAGACCTCTCTAAGTATACACTCCAACTAAGAAGGCATCTGAACCCGATCACCAAGGGTCTCCAAAACCATAAAATACCATACAAATGCCGAAACCCAGCGACTATTCTAGTCGTGAGAAATGGTCAGTCCCACGCCATAACTGACCTTGACAAAGGAATGAACCTCCTCCACAATTGGGGAATAATCCTAGACCCTCCCAAGACCAACTCACTGCACAACGGACCACCTCCAGCCCGCAGACACATGGATTATCACCGAAGATGAAGGGCCCCAACTTCCATTACCGTGATGGGCCTAACTACTTCACCTCAACTCCCCTGGGAAATGACAAATTGTTCCCTTAGACTCTCAGCTCCCTTCGTTACTAACTGTTGATACCCCCACATAGAGGTTGAAGCGGTGTTCTACACCACCTCTACACTCCCTCCTACAGTTCCACAGAGTTTAATTCACCAGCAGTTTGCTCATTAGTTTGTTATTGTCATATGTGATTAACATATTGCTCTATCTGCAGCTCTATTATCCATCCTGCTGACAGGTCAGCGGACTCCAGCTCAACCTACGTCTCGCCCTTATCCCAGGCTCTTCCACACCTTGGACCGCTGCGACAGACCGTAAGTGTTACCTCACCCAAACCTTCACTTCTACACCTCCATAATGCCGCTAACCATTTTATCGCTAAATGTCAATGGCCTGAACCACCCAGCTAAACGCCATTCACTATGGAAAACCGCCAAGGCTCTCCAGAGTGACATTCTCTGTATTCAAGAGACTCACCTAATATCGTCGGATTCCTCCCTATGCATCAACCGCCAGTTCCCACACATTTTTCAAGCCTGCCACCCTACTAAATCTAAAGGGGTCAATCTAAGGTAATAATGGACCCTGAAGGTCGCTACATAATTGTATTGTGTGCCATCAACAAAACATCTTATACCCTTATTAATATTTATGCCCCGAACATCCACCAAATTAAGTTTATTCCTAAATTCCTGCATTTAGCCAAACCAATTCGGAAAGGTCACTTGATTCTTTGTGGAGACTTTAATGTTGCCCCCGACACCAGCATGGACACCACTTCCCCAGCGAAGAGGCGAATTTCGCCATTGAAAACGTTTTTCTCCTCACAGGACCTGTTTGATGTTTGGCGCTGCCATCATGGTTCTGAAAAGGACTTTACATACTACTCTCCCAGACACAATTCATATTCAAGAATTGATTTATTTGTAACGGATAAATGGCTTCTTCAGAAAATATGTCAATCTACGATCCACACCACGGCATGGTCGGACCACGCCCCAATATCAATCATGATCACTGACTCCATTCCACAACGTAACACGTTTCTCTGACGAGCAAACAATTACATACTCCAAAACGAAAAGTACTCACCAGAGATCTCAAACCACCTCACAGAATTTTTCTCTATAAACAAAGGCTCAGTGTCTGACCATGGAGTGGTGTGGAGTGCACATAAGAGGTATGTTAATAAAACTAAGTACCCTCCATAAAAAGAAGAGGATGCAGCGTATAGATGAACTAACCTCCCAAATTACTAATCTAGAACAACAACAACATAAAGCCAATCCCCAGACTCCACAAACTCACCAATTACTGTCCCTTAGGCAAGAACTGAGAACCTTGCTCCTTCACTCTTTCGAATTTCTCCAACGTAAACTAAAAGCTACTTCATACGCCACCTCTAACAGGGCAGGGAGGAGACTAGCACTGAAACTCAAAGGTAGAAGACTTAAAACCAAAATATCTCAGCTACTTCACCCCCACACGAAAATCCCCCAAACCAACCCACAAGACATAGCCAACGCATTCAGCGACTACTATAGTGACTTATACAACCTCAAACACGACCCTCAGACCCCGCAACCCTCCCCAGACGAGATTAACCATTTCCTCCAATCTATTCAGTTACCATCCCTGACTGGGAACCAATTAGAAATCCTCAACAATCAGTTCACAGAACAGGAAGTCAAAGCATCAATTGACTCACTACCCAATGGGAAAGCCCCAGGTCCTGACGGCCTAACAGCCGAATATTATAAACAGTACTCTTCACAACTTATCCCAAATATTACAGAACTATTCAACAATGCTGCCTCCTCTTCTAAACTTCCCAATGAATACCTGAACACATTAATAGTTACGATACCGAAGCCAGGAAAGGATCCCAACACCCCCCAAAATTTCAGACCAATATCCCTCGTCAACCAATATCCCTCCTCAACCAACCTGCTAAGACCATTGCAGCACGTTTACTAGACATTATACCCACCCTCATACACAGGGATCAGACAGGATTCACTAAAGGTAGACAGGCACCAGATGCCACCAGAAGAATGCTCAACCTGATCCACCATGCTGAATCCACCGGAACACCTTCTCTGCTCCTATCTCTAGATGCAGAGAAGGCGTTCAAAAGGGTCCACTGGACTTACCTTAAAATGGTCCTCCAGAAATTTGGATTTAGGGACCATATCCTTAGAGCCATTTTAGCAATGTACCCCACCCCTTCGGCCCAGGTATTCACAGAAGGTATGCTTTCGAAACCATTCCCTATTACAAATGGCACACGTCAAGGTTGTCCGCTGTCCCCACTTATCTTTAATTTGCTAATGGAACCTCTGGCGCAACACATCCATTCTAATACTAATATATCCGGATTACAGATAGGCAGCTTTGCCATAAAATAAGCCTTTTCGCGGTTGATGTTATACTTATACTCACCAATCCAACATCTTCCCTGGCAGCGGTTCAAACCACACTAGACTGGTTCAGTAATGTCTCATATTATAAGGTAAACAAGACTAAATCATTTATTCTTGACATAAAACTAGACGCCACAACAAAAAATTTGCATCAAGCACAGTACTCTTTCGCATGGGCAGATAAGGAAATTACTTACCTAGGAATTCAATTGCCAAAATCAATCAAAAATCTTTACTCATCTAACTTCCTTCCACTCCTTCACAAAATCCAAAATGACACTCAACAAATAACAAAACACGAACTCTCCTGGTCAGGAAGGCTGGCGGCCTTCAAAATGACATGTCTCCCTCAGCTATTGTACTTCTTTCAAACACTGCCCATCCCAATACCCTCATCATTTTTCAGGTCCCTTCAAACAATCTTTAACAAATTTCTTTGGAACGGGAAAAAACCCAGATGTGCCCATACAAAATTAATTAAACATAGACTAGTGGGAGGCATGGGATCCATAGATTTTGAGGACTACTACTTAGTGGCTATACTTGCTCAACTGCCTGAATGGTTTCAACCTCATACTCATTTTCTTTGGGCCCAGATAGAGATGTTTTCACTCACACATCCTAACTTAAAAAACTGGCTATTGAGTACCCCTCTAGGTTCTTACGTTTCACCCTCCCTCTCCCCTACCATGAAGGCTACAGTCTACGCATGGAAAAAAATGTTCACCCTCTCTGAATATACCTCCCCTATGGCGCTCTGTAATATTCCCTTAGTGTCTCTCCATCACATGACACCAGACTTGGGGCTATCCCAATGGACCCTCAAAGGCATCCATTCCCTCCAACACCTCTTACAAGGAAACACACTAAAATCTTTCTCCCAACTACAAGCAGAATATGACCTACCCACCACAGAACACTTCACATTCCTCCGCATTCAACACTGCCTAGGCAAAACACCTCTCCACCTCTACAATATCCCAGCAAAACCTGGGACTTTCTCACAAACCCTACCCCAAGAACCAAAGGCATATCTTACTTTTATACCCTTCTTAGGGGGAAAAAGACCTTCCTTAAGATGTTCCCACACCATCAATGGAAAGCAGACCTTACCAGTACTTACTCAGACGCACAATGGCAAGTAGCTCTTAAGTCCACTTACAAAGCCACTCAATGCTCGACATTATGGGAACTCACCCAGAAAATTTCACTCCGTTGGTACTTGACCCCAGCTAAACTGGCTTCCTTCAGTCCCCATACTCCCAATACATGCTGGAGATGTAAATCCGCTAAAGGAGACATGTTCCATATGTTTTGGACATGCTCCTTCATCCAGAAATACTGGATAGATACATTTAAACTTATTTCCAACATCACTAAACTCTCAATCCCCCCCTCACCCGAACTGGCGCTCCTCAACCTAAACATAGAAAACATACCCGGCCCCCTGAGACACACAATAACCCACGTCCTTTTGGCCTTCAGGCTCAATATAACAAGGCAATGGAAGTCGGATACTTCCCCAACTATAGCACAAATAATAGACCTGGTATCACTACACTTTAGCTATGAGACTATGACGGCCACCAGCAATGGTCAGGCCACAAAAGCCCGCAAACAATGGCAACCCTGGATTAACTGGTCTAATGCTGCAATCCCTACTCAAAATAGCAAAATCACTCTTACACCTTCTTGACCGAGCAATGTGTTCGACATATCATAGTGTTGTTTGATACACTATGACTATAGAGGAGGAATAATACCTCATTATACAAGAAATTGAATGTAATCCACAATTACTCATTGGGTCCTCTCTCCCTTTGTGGCACAAAGAGTTCCCAATCGGGGTGCTGTGACGGGAGAGAGAGCCCTCTATGTATTTATATCTAAAGTTTTATCCATACCTTAACCTATACCTTCTTTATTTGAAGTTAAACCGATGACAGACTGTTGGTTGTTAACGAATAGTTTCTTTTTGAATATCTTATGTTTCAAATGTAACCATAACGTCATTGCACGACGTACAATAACTAGATTGTACCTTGTATTTTCTTGCAAAAAATCAATAAAATAATTTGAAAGGAAAAAAATAAATAAAATTAAACTGGGCCTAACTTAAGTTTAAATTGACTTGACATGAACATCCAATCACTTGAAGTTTTTTGTTTCTTTTTTAATTCTCCTGCATATGAGTAAATGTTTCAAGTGAACATGGCTTATTTTACCTCACTTTACACCAGACATGTCGAACACAGGTGCAAAAAGGGGCTGCAAAAGACCACACTTTAAAGGTACCTTGAAATATTTTATAAATGTCTGTCATGGCAGCATAAAATATCCGGAAAGTGAAATGTGCAAATGAGGTTAAATGATGAGATCCACCACCAGACATAGACACTTAGGTTTGGCCTGCCCCTAAGAGGACTTCACTAATGACAAAACGTGTCGGATTGGCCTGAAACTGATGACATCACGCACGCTTTACCGTTACTAGCGGCTTTGTCTTCTCATGAGTCAACACTCTGCTGGAATATTTTGCTTGTATTATTACAAGTTGCCTTAAGGTACCATGGGCTATGTTGGCTTTTCTTCTTCGATATATTCAGAGTTGTTACCGAGTGGCCATTCTTTTCATCTAATGCTGGGTTCCTATGTTGTAGCACATGTGCATATGACCATTATAATTTTTGGTCCATCGCATTTGGTAAGAGGCACATGCTGAGTGTCTATGTCTGGTGGTAAAAACAAATGGGTGAAACCTTGTGAGCTGACAAAACTATAAGCTACCGTGGACTAAAAACTGAAAAAAGCTGCCTGCCCTTCCCACACTTCCCCACAATGTGAAAGAAATATATATGTATATATATAATGTGCCGCTCTACTCCTAACCAACAATCAATGCAACTTATGCTGGAAAGCAATCTAGATGAAATGTGTACCATAAAACAGTGGATTACAATAAAAAAATATATATTAATATAAAGTGCTCATGCTCCGTGAATCACACACAGTCCATAATGGTAAAAAAAAAAAAAATGGTAGTGACGATAGGGTCACCTGAATCCCGGATCTGCAGCCCCAGTTTCGCAGCATTCAGTCTATCCTATGCCTCCTCTCCAGACCATTTCCTGCTTCCCACACGTCAGACAATCAGGAGGATTCAGGTGACCCTATCCCCCCCTCACTACCACAGCACTACAGCACTTTACAAGCAATGTTTTACTATGTAAATGTGAGTTGAATGTATATTGAGTTTTTTAAGATTAAACATTTCTCAGATGGTATCACACTATTGTGTGCCTCTATTATTTTTCCTATGTGGCATATTCGAGGATACTTGTTGGAAGTGACCAGGAGATACTGGTATCCTTTTAAAGCTGGGCTATTATCAGGAGCAGGAGGTGACCAGTGTGGAGTATCAGCATACAGCAGCCAGTATACTAATAGGAGACATAAGGATGGTCCAGGTTATCTGCTGAAAACATCTTTAGGCTTATTTTCTAAGCCCTTAAGGTGAGGGTACAACTGAAGTGGGAGGAGTGCACATTGCATGAAGACACCTTATCACTTTATTTATATAGACTGTGTTGATCATTTTTTTACCATTATGGAGTGTGTGTGATTCACGGAGCACGAGCACTTTCTATTAATATATATTTTTTTATTGTAATCCGCTGTTTTATGGTACACATTTCATCTAGATTGCTTTCCAGCATAGGTTGCATTGATTGTTGGTTAGGAGTAGCGCGGCACATTATATATACATATGTCTGGTGGTAGATCTCCACATTTAACCTCATTTGCACTTTGCACTTTCTGGATATTTTATGCTTCTTTCGCATATTTGAAAGACTTTTTACATAAACTTTATATACACTATAAAAGTTTTTTGGTTGCGTTTTCACTTTTGGCAGTTTAAAATATGTATAAATATATGAATTTGTACATTTAACATTTTCTCTATATGGATTTTCTATTTTTGCACTTTCTACTTTTTGTATTTTTATTGAGCTGAAGTTTATATTAGTGCTGCTTATTACTTTGCATATATATTGTTCACAGCTGATATAACAGTTGATTAAGTGGCTGCTTGCTATATATAGTATCTCACAAAAGTACACCCTCACATTTTTGTAAATATTTTGTAAATATTATATTATTTTTATTATATCTTTTATTATATCTAGATATAATAGATGTAATTATAGAGATATAATAAGATATAATAATATCTAGATATTTTATTATATATTTTCATGTGACAACACTTTGCTACAATATAAAGTAGTGAGTGTACTGCTTGTATAACAGTGTAAATTTTCTGTCCCCTCAAAATAACTCAACACACAGCCATTAATATCTAAACCGCTGGCAACAAAAGTGAGTACACCCCTAAGTAAAAATGTCCAAATTGGGCCCAATTAGCCTTTTTCCTTCCCCTGTGTCATGTGACTCGTTAGTGTTACAAGGTCTTAAGTGTGAATGGGGAGCAGGTGTGTTAAATTTGGTGTTATCGCTCTCACTCTCTCACAATGGTCAATGGAAGTTCAACATGGCACCTCATGGCAAAGAACACTCTGAGGATCTGAAAAAAAGAATTGTTGCTAAAGATGGCCTAGGCTATAATAAGATTGCCAAGACCCTGAAACTTAGCTGTAGCACAGTGGCCAAGACAATACAGTGGTTTAACAGGACAGGTTCCACTTAGAACAGGCCTCGCCATGGTTGACCAAAGAAGTTGAGTGAACGTGCTCAGTGTCATATCCATAGGTTGTCTTTAGGAATAAGACACATGAGTGCTCAGACCATATGCCACACACTAAATCAAATTGGTCTGCATGGCTGTCATCCCAGAAGGAAGCCTCTTCTAAAGATGAAGCACAAGAAAGCCTGCAAACAGTTTGCTGAAGACAAGCAGACTAAGGACATGGATTAATAGAACCATGTCCTGTGGTCTGAGGAGACCAAGATAAACTTATTTGTTTCAGATGGTGTCAATCTTGTGTGGCGGCAACCAGGTGAGGAGTACAAAGACAAGTGTGTCTTGCCTACAGTCAAGCACGGGTGGTGGGAGTGTCATGGTCTGGGGCTGCATGAGTGCTGCCGGCACTGGGGAGCTGCAGTTCATTGATCCCCTCCCTTCGGAGACTGGGCTGCAGGGCAGTATTCCTACATGATAACGACCCCAAACACACCTCCAAGACGACCACTGCCTTGCTAAAGAAGCTGAGCCCAAGGTCATTAACATCTACCAGCTCGGTGATGTCACCATGGAGGAGTGGAAGAGGACTCCAGTGGCAACCTGTGAAGCTCTGGTGAACTCCATGCCCAAGAGGGTTAAGGCAGTGCTGACCACACAAAATCTTGACAGTTTGGGCTCATCTTGGACATTTTCACTTAGGGGTGTACTCACTTTTGTTGCCAGCGGTTTAGACATTAATGGCTTTGAGTTATTTTGAGGGGACAGAAAATTTACCTGTTATACAAGCTGTACACTGCTGTACACTGTACTACTTTACATTGTAGCAAAGTGTAATCTCTTCAGTGTTGTCAGATAAAAAGATATAATAAAATATTTACAAAAATTTGAGATACTGTATCAATTACTAGCACAGATTTTTGGGGATTCATTAATAGCTGTAGGATCTTACCACCTTTGCTGGCTTGACATCAGAGGTATAGCATATTTTGTGTTGGCACGTAGCACACACTTTTCAGTGCCTTGGAAACCATGGGAAGAAAGTCTTGGTTGACACACCCAGAGGATTTCAAAAGAGAACAAAAATGTAAACATGGCACCCAGTCCTAATATAACTTGTGTAACGGGGATGAGACCATCCCATGGTACTTCATGGAGTAAAGACAAATAGACAATGCTTATTTTTTTCTTAAAATCACCTTTAATATGGTCAATGGTAAGTGGGGCGGAGGAAGGAAGATATAAAAGCAGGGGATTGGGGCTATTCCATACTCATGATTAGGCTCAAGCAGCTTCAAAATAGGAAATAATAACTAGATTCTCTTGCCATGTACTAGGCCTTCAATGCATTGATGTCTCTACCACTCCTCTTTCATGGCTCCAACATTCTCTCTTATGCTGCGTACAGCAACAAATAATGAAAATACCACATTCCTGAGCCTTATCTATTTCTTGAAAATATCTAATATGGGCAACAACTTACACTTTAAAAATTCTGGATAAACTCTCTGCTGTAGCTGTAAGGGAGCCACGAGTTTCAAAAGCTATATAGAGGCTATTAGCACCTGATTATATACATGTAGAAACCTTTGGTATTTAAGCATAGATATATCTTGCTTCTATTGAATTGCAGGTCAGTGACTAGACCTGAACCTTGCGGCTCTCCTGCCCCATATTGGCACTAGATCCACTGCGGTATTTGCATTTTGCCGAGCAGAGCAGAGCAGGGACTGGCCAGAGAGGAATTACTTTGATGCAGTTGGCCAGCTTAAACATGTATTGCAATGTATGTACACTAAAAATCACTGTTTTTTCAGTTTGCTAGAAAGGGTGTATAGCACCAGAATTTTTAGTGTTAGTATGTGGTTATAGCCAAATATGCAACTGATGGCTATATACATGTAGAAGTTATTGAGATTTGAGTACAGGTATATCTTGCTTCTTCAAGAACTTAGACTTTGCAATGGCAAAAAAATATCTACTAGGGGAAAGAACTTTGACTTTACACCGCTTTGCGGTGGTATTTAACCCCTTCTCGGCCGCTAGCGGGGGTAAAACCGCCCCGCTAGCGGCCGCATACCGACGGTAAAACGCTGCTAATAATAGCGGCGTTTTACCGCCGACGCTGCCCCAGTGTGAAAGGGCTCTAAGTAATACTTTGGAAATAAAGTAATACATCTTACTCGTGCTTTATTTTCTGAATAAGAGCTTATTGTGTTCTTCCATAAAGCAAAGTCATATGTAACTACATAAAATCATACATTCCAGAATACTTTGGTGGAAATGGTCATTTACAATTAAGCTTTGTATTTAAGCCCACAAAAGAAGACTGTGCATGATAAATTATGTTATAAATTTGCAGCAGGCCTCATATTTCACTTCATCTTAAATATAGTGCCTTTTCTACACACAGAGTCCATTTCGACACATGTTCAATAATTCAGTAAGATAGGAAAAACGAAAACAAAAAAAATGTGATTTTCTTTCTGTGCCATACAAGTGTAACAAATAGCAATATGGCCAATAATATTATATTAAACATTTGATGACTTATATTGACTTTATTCTAAAATGGCGTGTATTTAATTCATTTTGCCTACTATATTAAATAAAGAGGGCAAAATGGTAATATAAAAACAGCAGGCTATAATCTAGATTTGTAATTCATGATATGTAATGTAGCTGTTGCATAACATACAGAAATATATATATATATATATATGGTGAAGCCATGTAAGTCTGTGAAATCCATCTATGAGGACTTTGAAATATAGCATGTCAAGTATCTTTCGCTGAACAGTAACTTAACTAGCACCATAGGGACTATGGGTGCAATTCTTAATATAAATTTTACTGAAGTCAGTTTTATTGATGGTCTCATCTGCAAGAATATTGCTTGAGGCTATACTTTGTTATGTCCATTTCTACTGAATGTACAGAATTAGGCTAGATGCTGTCATTCTAAAAAACTAAGGCCAGCAAAAGTGATATTCCACAATAATGAGAGAACGCACCTTATTCTGCACTGAATTATGGCATTTTTTGGGACCCGAATAAACCAGTACAATAGTTTTAAGGGCTTCATTTTAAAGTGGTATTAAATTCAAAGGCAAACATTTATTATATTTCTGCTTACCAAATCTTAAATGTAATTACTGCATTCGTTTTCTTTTTTAGGGTTTCTTCTGGTGATCTGGCCATTAAGTCTATTGTTTTTCAAATGGACAAGCTCTCTTCCAGGTGTATCAGTTTCCAGGGATGAGATAAACCATTTAACACTAGCAGGGGTGCTTACAATGGCCAGCTTTTAATTATTCATATAAAACATTTATCCCAAAAGGAAAAAAAAAACTGTTTGCTATAACTGAATATAAAGCATTAGCTGAAGTTTGGCTTCATTTTGTTAGTGTATTTAAAGCTAGTACATTTACCACTACCCTCCCCCTAGACCAGCAATGCTGCTGTCTGCGGTGCCTCCGGTGCTCATGTATCCAGAGCGGGGCACTCTAATACTGGAGGTGTGTTACTGGCCAGGTCAAAAGGTGAAAACAGAGGGAAAAAAAACTATAAATGAAAACTAATGCAGCCACCGCATCTAATGAATGGTACAATATATTGCATTTCTGCTATTGGGTTAAATACAGCTTTAAGTTTCAAAGATGTTTTCCTTTTTTTTTTTTTTAAATTTACAAACCATTAACAAATTCCCTAGTGAGCCTGGATAATTTATGTAGATGTTATTAACTACTTAAGGAGAGGAAGGATTTCCCCCCTTAATGGCCAGGCCATTTTTTGTGATACGGTACTGCATCGCTTTAACTGACAATTGCGGGGTCGTGTGATGTTGTACCCAAACAAAACTTACATCCTTTTTTCCCACAAATAGAGCTTTCTTTTGGTGGTATTTGATTACCTCTGCGGTTTTTATTTATTTTTTTGTGCTTTAAACAAAAAAAAAAGACCGACAATTTAAAAAAAAACAAACAATAATTTTTACGTTTTGTTATAATAAATATCCAAAAAAAAAAGTCTTCATCAGTTTAGGCCAATATTTTTTTATTCTTCTACACATTTTTGTTAAAAAAAAAAAAATCACAATAAGCGTATATTGATTGGTTTGTGCAAAAGTTATAGCGTCTACAAAATAGGGGATAGTTTTATGGCATTTTTATTATACATTTTTTTTACTAGTAATGGCGGTAATCAGCGATTTTTAGTGGGACTGTGACATTGGGGCAGACAGATTGGACACTTTTGACACTTTTTTGTGACCATTGACATTTATACAGCGATCAGAGCTAAAAATAGCCACTGATTACTGTATAAATGTCACTGGCAGGGAAGGGGTTAACACTAGGGGGGATCAAGGGGTTAAACGTTCCCTATGGAGGTGTTTCTAACTGTGGGTGCACTGTACTGACTGGGAGTAGAGAGAGATCGCTGTTCCTGATCACTATCACCCCTGATAGAACAGGGATCTGTCTTTTTACATTGACAGATCCCCATTCTGGCTTTCGGAGGAGTGATTGTGGGTCGCTGGTGGACATTGTGGCCGCCGGCCATATGCATCAGCTCCGGCGTGCAATCTTAAAGTGGCCGCCTTACAGCTACGGTGATCCGTGCAGCTGTGCCAAACTGCTGCAGTTCGAATGCGGTGGCTGGTCGGCAAGCGATTAAAGGATAAGTTCATCTTTACAAAAAATGCAAATTTTTTTGCATGTAAAAAAAATATGCATTTATTATTTATTTTTTGTAATGGACATGTAAAGCAGGTCACATAAGAGGTGGATTCCTCCCTACACCAAGACCATTCCCCAGGAAACATCAAATCACTAAAGAAAGATGTTTAACAAGTTTATATTTCTTTCTGGTTTTTTTTTTTTTTTTTACCCAGAAACCGGTTGCAATGGCTTTTTTCCTTGAATGTGCCAATAAACATTGAAGGTAAAGTTGATATTATTATGTACTGCTCCTGTTTTCACTTTTAACATTTTCATTATTCAACATAGTCCTTTATATTTTACTTTATCTGCAGCTTTCTTATGGCCTATGCTAATGAGTGTTTACTTTGGCAGAATAAAACATAGCCGATCAATTTGTTTTGAGTTTAGTAGCCAAAGATGGTTTCTTGGTTTTCTTATATATTTATATATATCTCCAAAACAGTAAAAATAAATAATCACTAAACGGCAAACATCCATTTTCCCTCAGCTGTCATGAATCTGTTAAAATAAACAGGTACAGACCCTTCAGCTCCTGCTATTAAATGAATCAGGAAGTAATAAATACGCCTACACACCCTAAGGAGATATAGGCATTAGTAGCGCTAAACTCTTGTATCAATCCCAGAAAGATATTCATTTTAAACACATAATAATATATAAAACCAGCACAATGTCCTCATTATAAACAAAAATAGAAAAGCGTCTGTAGAGTAATCAGCTGTAACAAAATAATCAACAATGCGTGGGGGGAGTGTTGAAAAATTGTATTTATAATTAATTCCTCAGAATCTTCATCCTTTCACCACACCATGCAGGACACCACTCCCTTAAGATTTTACACTCAGCAGAAATCAGGTGAAAATCATCCTTAAACTCCACAAATAAGTGGACTAAGTTTTAGGTCTGTATGGGTTCACACTAGGGGTTATTTACCAAAAACAAAGAGGACAAAATCTGGTGCAACTCCACATAGAAACCAATCGGCTGCCAGGTTTTATTGTCAAAGCTTGATTGAACAAACTGATGTTAGAAGCTGATTGGCTACCATGCACAGCTGTACCAGATTCTGAGTGCACCAGCTTTAGTAAATCTACTCAACTGTGTTCTATACTGGAATGCCAGACTCCAATAGATTGCTACTGGATCCCAAGCTCATCAGTGATCATGCCCAAAGGATAAAGAAGCACTAATAGCATTATTCCGTTTTAAACAGTTTCTAATTAAACCCCAAATCCCCCATTACATATTGCACAGGGTTAAAAACAAGCATGTAAACAGTAGCTTGCCTGCCTGGTGTAATTCCACCACTCCTAGTATTGAAAGGATCCCACCTTTTCCATGCACCATTTAAATGCTTCCACGTCGGATGACGATTTTCTGTCTTTTTCTTCTCTTTTTTTTCTTGGCCGTTTGTTGCAAATTTGAGATATATTTTTTGTTTATGAATCCAATATGAATGGATTCCAGATGTCGTCGAATGGGGCTTGCGTTTTTCTTGAGTGCATGGATTTATGTGGGAATAATGATTTATACATAATCATTTTTAACGAAAATTAGGGCCCTTAAACACTGGGGCGGGGGCGGCGTTGGCGGTAAAGTGCAGCTATTGTTAGCGGCGCTTTACCGTCGGTATGCTGCCGCTAGCAGGGGCGCTTTGCCGGCGGTATAGCCCGCGCTGTCCCATTGATTTCAATGGGCAGGAGCGGTGAAGGAGCGGTATACACTCCGCTCCTTCACCGCTCCGAAGATGCTGCTAGCAGGACTTTTTTTCCCGTCCTGCTAGCGCACCGCTCCAGTGTGAAAGCCCTCAGGGCTTTCACACTGGAATTAAAGCAGCGGCACTTTCGGGTCGGTTTGCAGGCGCTATTATTAGCGCAATAGCGCCTGCAAACTGCCCGTGTGAAAGGGCCCTTAAGGTTTTATCTACACAATTTTCAAATGTAATTAGGTTTATATATTTCAGGATGATGTGTATATATATATTTTCAAATGTAATTAGGTTTATATATTTCAGGATGATGTGTATATATATATATATATATATATATATATATATATATATTTATATATATATATATATATATATATATATATATATATATATATATGCAGTTACCAAGACATTATTGATAGTGCTGGGAATAGGATTATTGGTATTTCCACATCAATTTCATGTATATGTTATTTTGCGATTTTGTATGGTTTCAGCATGTTTTACATTTTTATAAATTTTGTTTATCATTATTTATACACAGTTTTCCTTTGAGATTATTTATCATTTATGATTTGAAAATTAGTGTTGTTACTTTGTATTTCGTTATTGTTTAATATTGTTTTAGTATTTATCATGGTCTTTATCCCAAGGTTATGGATGTACACAATGGGAGAAGTTGAATAATGCGAACATTGAAAATAATCATGTGTCTAGTGCATATATATATATATATATATATATATATATATATGCGCATTGGTTCACTTAATAAACTTTTCTAGTTTCGTGGACCTTTATAGGCATTATTATATTGTCATATTATCTTGTCTTCAATCTTTGATTTAAAATTCAACTTCACATCCCAGGTGTCTCCTATCTCTTGGGTGTCGTTCTAGAGTTTGATTATGTAGGCAGGTCTCCATTTGAGACCGTCTCTGGATTGGCTATCAAACCTGAAGTCCCTATATATACCCATGATTAGGGATGAGCCGAACACCCCCCTGTTCGGTTCGCACCAGAACTTGCGAACAGGCAAAAAATTTGCTCGAACATGCGAACACCGTTAAAGTCTATGGGACACGAACATGAATAATCAAAAGTGCTCATTTTAAAGGCTTAAATACAAAAAGTGTTTGGGGACCTGGGTCCTGCCCCAGGGGACATGGATCAATACAAAATAAAGTTTTAAAAACGGCCGTTTTTTCAGGAGCAGTGATTTTAATAATGCTTAAAGTGAAACAATAAAAGTGTAATATTCCTTTAAATTTCATACCTGGGGGGTGTTTATAGTATGCCTGTAAAGGGGCGCATGTTTTCCGTGTTTAGAACAGTCTGACAGCAAAATGATATTTTAAAGGAAAAAAAGTCATTTAAAACTACTCGCGGCTATTAATGAATTGCCGGTCCGACAATACACATAAAAGTTCATTGATAAAAACGGCATGGGAATTCCCCATAGGGAAACCCCGAACCAGAATTAAAAAAAAAAATGGCGTGGGGTCCCCCCCAAAAATCCATACCAGACCCTTAGAGCGCCCCCCCTCCTGAACCGTACCAGGCCACATGCCCTCAACATTGATAGGGTACTTTGGGGTAGCCCCCCAAAACACCTTGTCCCCATGTTTTTTTTATTTTGGCGCAGGGTTCCCCTTAAAATCCATACCAGACTTAAAGGGTCTGGTATAGATTTTAAGGGGGGACCCCACGACATTTTTTTTTATTTTGGCCGGGGTTCCCCTTAATATCCATACCAGACCTGAAGGGCCTGGTATGGAATTTAGGGGGACCCCCCACGTCATTTTTTTTTTTACATTTTGGTTCAGGGTTCCCCTGTGGGGAATTCCCATGCCGTTTTTATCAATGAACTTTTATGTGTATTGTCGGACCGGCAATTCATTAATAGCCGCTAGTAGTTTTAAATGATTTTTTTTCCTTTGAAATGTCATTTTGCTGTCAGACTGTTCTAAACACGGGAAACATGCGCCCCTTTCCAGGCATACAATAGACACCCCCCAGGTACGAAATTTAAAGGAATATTACACTTTTATTGTTTCACTTTAGGCATTATTAAAATCACTGCTCCCGAAAAAACGGCCGTTTTTAAAACTTGTTTTTGCATTGATCCATGTCCCCTGGGGCTGGACCCAGGTCCTCAAACACTTTTTATGACAATACCATGCATATAAGCCTTTAAAATTAGCACTTTTGATTTCTCTCATAGACTTTTAAAGGATGTTTTGCGGCTTTTCGAATTTGCCGCAAACACCCCAAATTGTTCGCTGTTCGGCGAATTGGCGAACAGCCGATGTTCGAGTCGAACATGAGTTCGACTCGAACTCGAAGCTCATCCCTACCCATGATCAAACTTTAATCATTCAGCTATGAATAAGCGCTATGATGGGGCGTGAAACATGTTAGCTATTTTTCCTGTTCCTCCCTGTACATGAGGTGACTGCATTTGGATTTTATTTCTTCATATCAATAAAGATGCCTTCTATGGTGTGCGGCCATCCAGGATCTTTTTCTTTCCTCGTTGAAAGGATCGCACCGATGCCCGGGTTGAGCTCCACTGGGTAGACAAGCTGAGTGGCCCTGTAGCCTCACCCTAACACATATTGTCCTAGACTTTGTCAGAGGACGTAGCTACATGGCTCACTCTATTTATGGGCTGTCTTCAGGTAATTTAACCCTCTGACTGCCTCCAATTTCAATCAGTGCAGAGATCACTCTCATCACCTTTCATAGTTATCTAATTGCTCTAGACTCCTAATGTGTGTAGTTTAGCCACCATACATTGCATTAATTCATCCACCAAATGTGAAATACAACTTTGATAATAAAATGTGCAAACTATATGATATGTTCTAATGCCTTTGGATGGATCCATGGATGAGTTTGTGCTTCATGTGCTTCAACCACCACAATATATGACTGGATAAACCTTCTCCGTTAATTTTAACAATCCATTGGATATATTATCTCATTCTAAATGTCTTATATGAATCCAGCCAAAACATAAATAACGAACAAAACATAAAAAATAAATAATTAAAAACAACTATAATTCATAATTCAAAATTTAAAAATGTTAAAAAAATGTTAAAAAAACATTCATACGGTCCCTATTAAAAAATTGATGTACTGCAAACCCCATACATTTATATGTAAAGCCAAAATAATAAAAATCTATATTAATAGTCACTAATGAAGCTGTTTAAATTCAGCTCAATGTTCATACCTTTTGGACTCAAAGTATCAGTCAAAAAGATCCATTTAGTCTCGCATTGGGACAGTTCCCTGACTCTATTTTCACCTCAGCAAAGAGGTTTGGTCCTATCAATGCCCCAAAACTTCAGACCTGCAGGGTCCCTGTTATGCTTACGCCTAAAGTGTAATGATACACTGTGATCTTGGTACCCCATGCATATATTTTAAATATGCTCTGAGACTCACTTACCTGGTGTCCTTTTGGTTCGGCCAATATACATTAAGCCACAAGGGCACTGCAGAGCATAGACCACATTTGTCGAATTGCAAGAAATAAAATCTTTGATCTCAAATTCACATCCATTAGATGATGAACGCCTTACATTTTCTGCATGCATAAAAACCAGGTGTGTGCCAGAACATCTGTGGTCGTGCGGGCGGATCCAACACTTTCTTTACTATCCTACCCTCAAAAGAAGGTGCTTTTCGATGAATAAAAGGGGGTTATCTGGTAATATTCTTTTTAAAGTTTTGTTCATACCTAGTATCCTCCAATGCTTTTTAAAAATGTCTAATACTTCTCTATATTGCATGTTGAAATTGCTAATGAACCCCCATTCTTGTTTTGTGTCATTGGGTCTCTCTTTGCCTTTTAAACATACAGCCTGCGATATCTGCCCTACTTCCTCGCTTGCTTTGTTCAGCATTAAGGTGTTATAGCCTTTTTCTTCAAAATGTTTTTTTTTTTATGATTTGTGTTTGAGCTCTAAAATCAACGTCTGCAGCACAGTTTCTCCTGACCCACATAAACTGCCCTTTCGGGATGTTTCTTAGCCATAAAGAATGGTGTTCACTCCTTACTGGTAGATAGCTATTCCTATCAATGGCTTTGAAGCAAACTTTAGTGGTCAGAGCATTTTTCTGTAACATTATAGTTAAATCAAGATAGTTCACATGTTCTCTACTATAGTAAAAATTGAATCTTATATTGTTAGTGTTGTTATTCAACTCCTCCATAAAATCTTTCAACGATTGTTCAGTCCCTGCCCAAATGAATATCAGATCGTCTATAAATCTTTTGTAAAAAATAATTTCCTTCTTCTCCTTACCAAAGATATGCTTTTTATGCATGCAGAAAATGTAAGGCGTGCCAGCAGGTTAATACTCATATTAGAAGACTTACTAAGTTCAGTTCATCATCTAATGGACGTGAATTTGAGATCAAAGATTTTATTTATGCAATTCGACATATGTGGTCTATGCTCTGCAGTGCTCTTGTGGCTTAATGTATATTGGCCGAACTAAAAGGACACTAGGTAAGTGAGTCTCAAAGCATATTTATAAATATATGCACAGGGTACAAAGATCACAGTGTATCATTACACTTAACAGCATAACAGCATAACAAGGACCCTGCAGGTCTGAAGTTTTGGGGTATTGATAGGACCAAACCTCTTTGGCGAGGTGAAAATAGAGTCAGGGAACTGTTAAAATGTGAGACTAAATGAATTTTTTTGACTGATACTTTGAGTCCAAAAGGTATGGACATTGAGCTGGATTTAAACTGCTTCATTAGTGACTATTAATATAGATTTTTATTATTTTGGCTTTACATATAAATGTATGGGGTTTGCAGTACATCAATTATTTAATAGGGACCGTTTCGATGTTTTTTTTTAAAAAAAAAAATTTTTAATTATGAATTATGAATTATAGATGTTTTTAATTATTTATTTTTTATGTTTTATTCGTTATTTATTTTTTGGATAGATAAATCTAAGACATTTAGAATGAGATAATATATCAAACGGATTGTTGAAATATTGGAGATTATCTCACAAAAGTGAGTACACCCCTCACATTTTTGTAAATATTTTATTATATCTTTTCATGTGACAACACTGAAGAAATGACACTTTGCTACAATGTAAAGTAGGGCGTGTACAGGTTGTATAACAGTGTAAGTTTCCTGTCCCCTCAAAATAACTCATCACAAAGCCATTATTGTCTAAATCGCTAGCAACCAAAGGGAGTACACACCTAAGTGAAAATGCCCAAATTGGGCCCAAAGTGTCAATATTTTGTGTGGTCACCATTATTTTCCAGCACTGCCTAACCCTCTTGGGCATGGAGTTCACCAGAGCTTCATAGGTTGCCACTGGAGTCCTGTTCCACTCCTCCATGATGACATCACGGAGCTGGTAGATGTTAGAGGCCTTGCGCTCCTCCACCTTCCATTTAAGGATGCCCCACAGATGCTCAATAGGGTTTAGGTCTGGAGACATGCTTGGCCAGTTGATCACCTTTACTCTCAGCTTTTTTAGCAAGGCAGTGGTCGTCTTGGAGGTGTGTTTGGGGTCGTTATCATGTTGGAATACTGCCCTTCGGCCCAGTCTCTGAAGGGAGGGGATCATGCTCTGCCTCAGTATGTCACAGTACATGTTGGCATTCATGGTTCCCTCAATGAACTGTAGCTCCCCAGTGCCCCCCAGTGCCTGCAGCACTCATGCAGCCCCAGTCCATGACACTCCCACCACCATGCTTGACTATAGGCAAGACACTTGTCTTTGTATGCCACACCACCATGCTTGACTGTAGGCAACACACTTGTCTTTGTACGCCTCACCTGGTTGCCGCCACACACGCTTGACACCATCTGAAACAAATACGTTTTCTTGGTCTGATCAGACCACAGGACATGGTTCCAGTAATCCATTTCCATAGTCTGCTTGTCTTCAGCAAACAGCTTTGTTATGCATCATCTTTAGAAGAGGCTTCCTTCTGGGATGACAGTCATGCAGACCAATTTGATGCAGTGTGGTCTGTGCACTGACAGGCTGACCCCCCCAATCCTTCAACCTTTGCAGCAATGCTGGCAGCACTCATACATCTATTTCCCAAAGACAACCTCTGGCTATAAAAAACTACAAATAAAGATACGGAAAAAAAGAAAAAAAGGAAAAAAACTTCCCGCGGCAACACATAAATAATATTAAGCAAAGAGTGACATAAGTGCAACAATGTTGTAATAGTTCATATAGTAGTCCAAAAGTGCAAAAGTGCAAAGAAATCCACACCGCTGTTATCATGCAAACTGTGACTTCTGGTGTTCACACACAAAGTCTATTTAAAAAGTGCAAATAGCAGTGACTTGTGCTGTTCTTCTGTTTTCCTTCTGGTGCACACACCAATTGTTCCCCCCAGCCTCTCACCTCTAGTAGCAGCCCCCAAATGGGCCGAGTAAGGCAGATGGATAATGCTACTGTAGAGGGGTTTCCTGCAGTCGTACACCTTTCCTGAGGGATGCCCTTTCCTGAGGGATGCCCGTGGACCTGGCTCTCCGTCTCAACTCTCGCCTCTCACAGCAGTCCCACAGCAGGGCTGTCAGTGCTGCACCAATCCGTTCCCAAGCTTTTAGCCACATTGGCTGTTGTACTCGGATAGCCGATCGCCAGCTCTAAACAACGGTACCAGGATGATGCCTGCAGCTGCGTGGCATCATCCCGATATAACCCCGGAAAGCCGAGTACGCACATCTGCGTACGCTCGGCGGGTATACTGATTGGACTTGATTAGGAAAGCCACACACCTGTCTAAATAAGACCTTACAGTTCACAGTGCATGTCAGAGCAAATGAGAATCATGAGGTCAAAGGAAATGCCTGAAGAGCTCAGAGACAGAATTGTGGCAAGGCACAGATCTGGCCAAGGTTACAAAAAAAATTTCTGCTGCCCCTAAGGTTCCTAAGAGCACAGTGGCCTCCATAATCCTTAAATGGAAGACGTTTGGGATGACCAGAACCCTTCCTAGAGCTGGCCGTCCGGCCAAACTGAGCTATTGGGGAAGAAGAGCCTTGGTGAGAGAGAAAAAGAACCCAAAGATCACTGTGGCTGAGCTCCAGACATGCAGTCGGGAGATGGGAGAAAGTTGTAGAAAGACAACCATCACTGCAGCCCTCCACCAGTCGGGGCTTTATGGCAGAGTGGCCCGACAGAAGCCTCTCCTTAGTGCAAGACACATGAAAGCCTGCATGGAGTTTGCTAAAAAACACCTAAAGGACTCTAAGATGGTGAGAAATAAGATTCTTTGGTCTGATGAGACCAAGATAGAACTTTTTGGCCTTAATTCTAAGTGGTGGAGAAAAGCAGGCACTGCTCATCATCTGTCCAATACAGTCCCAACAGTGAAGCATGGTGGTGGCAGCATCATGCTGTGGGAGTGTTTTTCAGCTGCAGGGACAGGACGACTGGTTGCAATTGAGGGAAAGATGAATGCAGCCAAGTACAGGGATATCCTGGACGAAAACCTTCTCCAGAGTGCTTAGGACCTCAGACTGGGCCGAAGGTTTACCTTCCAACAAGATAATGACCCTAAGCACACAGCTAAAATAATGAAGGAGTGGCTTCACAACAACTCCGTGACTGTTCTTCAATGGCCCAGCCAGAGCCTTGACTTAAATTGAGCATCTCTGGAGAGACCTAAAAATGGCTGTCCACCAACTTTTACCATCCAACCTGACAGAACTGGAGAGGATCTGCAAGGAGGAATGGCAGAGGATCCCCAAATCCAGGTGTGAAAAACTTGTTTCATCTTTCCCAAAAAGACTCATGGCTGTATTAGATCAAAAGCGTGCTTCTACTAAATACTGAGCAAAGGGTCTGAATACTTAGGGCCATGTGATATTTCAGTTTTTCTTTTTTAATAAATCTTCAAAAATGTCAACAATTCTGTGTTTTTCTGTCAATATGGGGTGCTGTGTGTACATTAATGAGGAAAAAAATGAACTTAAATGATTTTAGCAAATGGCTGCAATATAACAAAGCGTGAAAAATTTAAGGGGGTCTGAATACTTTCCATCCTCACTGTATATATATATATATATATATATATATATATATATATATATATATATATATATATATATATATATATATATATATATATATATATATATATATTTCATTGTTTAGCATTGTCCAGTGGCTTCTGACCATTTTTTAAATATGCTGATTGAACTTTCATGGTGAGACTTAGGGGCTGATTTACGAAAGCCGTGCACCATCAGTAGAGGCACATGGCGAGGCGCAACGCACATTCTCATATTTACGAAACGGTGCACCGGGAACAAAGTGTGAATCCCCCATTTACTATAGCGATCTTTGTGCACAGGAGAATGCAATCTGTGCACCACTATGGACATGGCGCAGGGCATCTTCCATGTTGTGGAGTGATGTTAGGAAGTTTAGTAACAACTGCCCAAGTAACAAATATGCCCAAAATAGAACGAGAAAGTAACTTTTTCAGAGAAAGCCTGCTGTGCCCGCAAGTACTTTTACAACTGTGTGAGAGCAATGTAAGCAGTGCACATGCGCAAGCGGCCCTTGCGCTTGTTCAAATGCGTTTGTTCACTGCGCAGCCAAAATCTTAGTAAATGGTAAGCAACGTACATGCGATTGCGTGGGTTGAATGGGCGCACCTCTAAACTTGTCTTTTTTTTTTTTTTTTTTATGCTGCTTCACCCTTATGTATTTTTTTAAGGAGATTTGCACAACATGTGACATGCACCTTGTTAAAATTATGTAAAAAGACTCTCGCTCCTCTAGCTCCTCCTAAATGGGCATTTAACCTTCCCCCTCTAATGCATATGATTTCCTTGGGCTAGTTTTTGCTTTTAAAGGGGAACTCCACACTCCGTTCTCCAATGCTCTTGTCTTCCTCCTCTAACCCCTTGGATTTCCATGAGCTAACTTTTGCTTTTAAAGGGAAACTCCACACTCCACTCTGTTCTCCAAAGGGTGTGAGCTGCCTTCACCAGTCCAAACCACATCCTTTTTCAGAGCATACAACAGGGCCAGCTAGGAAAGGGGTGAGAAGAGCGATCGCCCAACCCCCTCCTGAACCATACAATGCCACATGCACTCAACATAGCTGGCTGCCTTTGGGGCATGTTGGGCTCAGCCCAATACCAACTACAAACCACTTTGTACCCACTAGTTTAAAGGGGCTTTCCACATTCTGTAAAGCCCCCTGTCTACAGCCCCCCACAACCCCAGCCTAGAGTTGTGTGGAAGAGGCCCTTGTCCCCCTGAATATGGGAACAAGGTGGTTGACTTTTGGGGTGCCCGAGCCCCTCCTGCCCCTAAGCATCCACCCCCCTTTCATGGGCTGACTTGCTGTGTGTTTGGCTAGGTGTTTGTTCGTGTGTGGGAGGGGCACAATGTTTTTTGAGTTTGGGGTGGTATTTTTCACGTGGGGGGTTCTCATTTTAAGCCTTAACAGACCCAAATGGCCTTGTATGTATTTGGGGGGAGGGCAGGCTATTTTTTGTTTTCTTCCAGCTGCAATGTAGATTTGTGAGTTTTCTTTAAAGCCGTACATCTTTGAAGCAGCATTTTAGATACATGCTACAGATGCACCACTTTACAGGTAGAGTAAGCCCCCCTAAGTTACTAGCTTTTAAGAAATTTAGCCTTTTTAAAGGCACTTCTCCTTGTTTCGTTTTTGGGGTTGTCCAAATTGGTGACATTGATGTATGTCCCTCAGGGTGGGACGTGTGTGTGTTTTGTCTAAAAGCTACGTTCCTGGTGCCTTCATGGCAGCATATGCATGGATTGTGCGTATGCTGCCATGGATAGGCACTAGGAAGGAAAGGAAAAAGGAAAATTACAGAGAAGTAAGTTTTCAATTTTTCCATTTTAGCGCAGTGGTTCTCAGCCTCAGTCCTCAAGTACCCCCTATAGGACATGTTTTGGGAATTTATGTTAGCTAAATAGCTGGCCAAAATACCAAGCCATTGACTGTGATTTAAAGCACCTGTGCAAGATGAAGGTAAACCTGCAAAAATGGCTTGTTGGGGGTACTTGAGAGCAGGGTTGAGAAGCACTGATTTAGAGCACTGAGCTAAAATCTAGCTCAAGACAATCCTACTCTAATTGTGGGCATTTGAAGGAAACCAAGTGAGTGTTTGAACCCCTGCTTGTCTTTTTAGGTTGGGCTTTGTGTCCCATTTCTGAAAATTGGCTTCACTTCCTGTCACATAGCCAAACAGGAAGTGAGGGTAAAACCCTACCAATGTCTTTCCTTGGGGACACACAGGTCATTCTAACTAGTATCCCCATTAGGCAAATTGCACTCTAGCACTTTGTTGTGTACACCCCAAATTATTGGGTATTTTGGGGTTTATTAAATGCAAATCCACTCTGCAATACAAGTGTACTCGCTGTAAATCTGAGGGGAAGTACTGGTGATTTTATCATCCAATCATGTAGAAGCAGAGATGCTGTTTTTTTATTTTCCTTACATGTCCCCCTCAGATCTCCAGCAACTGCACTTCCAAGTGCACTTGTAGTGCAAAGTAGATTTGCCTTTAGTAAATAAACCCCAAAGTTCAAGATACCTAATAATTTGTGGTGTACATAGCAAAATGCTAGAGTGCAATTTAGACTGACCTGAGTGTCCCCAAGGAAAGACATTGGTAGGGTTTTACCCTCACTTCCTGTTTGACTATGTGACAGGAAGTGAATAAATTTGAAGGAGAAAGTGGCAAAATTTGGCAGGTGTCTTTACCCTATCAGGGGTGCAGACACCCCCAAAAACTGACAAGACTTCTAATCCCTCTGCACTTGATAAGGAGATTTTTATACCTACCTCACTTATATGGAGTGATTAAACCTTTTCCTATATAAGAATTAAAAACGAACGATAACAGTGCGAAAAGATAAACAATTACATTTATTTATACAGAAAAGGAACATTAGAGATTACCAAATATAACGTGGAGGATACAACCTTAAAACAGAGATGTTACCAATGATACAAAATATTGCTATAATGGTCATACACATGCTAGCTAGAGATTAATAATATATTAAGGCAAAATCCTACAGTAGAAAAAGTTGCAGAAAAGAAAAGAGACATACAAGATAATTGAGATACTTTGTATAGAGAAGTCTTACGTAACCATCCTTCATCTAGACCGTCAGCCGAAGAGAGTGGGCAGTCATCTGTGTTGCAATATATACACACTTGTAAACCCCCCCCCCCTTTCCATATGCTAAAACTGCTACATTGAGTCAATGGGGGTGGGGGGCTCTATTACCAGCTACCATATTATGACCAGGTTATTCCCGTTCCCTTCCCACCTCTCACCTCCCACCTCCTATGAAGTGACATTATTGTACTACCAAATGGTCAGATAGCTACTCCAGATAACATTCCACAGCAGGGTAAGATGTCTCTGTTGATTCTAAACATGTTCTGAAACTATAGTCATTGAAAGATCACTGTAAGTCACATTAATATCCCCAAGCAAAAATAAGAAAGGATTTAATTTAGTTTAACTTTGCAAAGACACATTCTTAAGTTCAACTGTGATGCATGTCAATGGCCCATTTAGACCTTGTTTAATAGAAAACACCAGTTGCCTTTCACTAGAAACATTTGTTAATTCAGTCCTGGAAATCTGCATCTGCTTTACTATTAATTTCCATAAAAATTGTGTTTCTGCAGCTAGATGTGCCAAATGCATCAAGATGCGCGACTGCTGTGTATGTGAGATGCGCAACTGCTGTGTGCGCAGAGGTATGTACCCATGGCGCATATCTGGTTCCCAGAAGCGGTGGCCAGCACACAGGAATGACATCACACCCCTCCAGGAAGTTGCTTGTACTGCGGCTAATTTCTTCCCACCATTATGCCCTGCTCACTGTTCTCTGAGGAAGACATAATCCTTGTTTGCAAATTAAGATAATTTTCTATTTTTTTTTACATGGGGTGGTGTTTGTGTGGGTCATGTGTGGGAGGAAACCGGAGTACCTGGAGGAAACCCACGCAGGCACAGGGAGAACATGCAAACTCCAGGCAGAACATGCAAACTCCAGCGACCCTTTTTGCTACTAGGCGAAAGTACTAACCACTACACTACTGTGCTGCCCAAATATATATCTATCGATGCAAGTTCTTGTGTCCACCAGCAGAGAGAAGTTGGAAAGATGCCACACTCCCAATTCTGGAGGCAAAGTAATGGTCTAGCACAGGGGTCTTCAAACTACGGCCCTCCAGTTGTTCAGGAACTACAATTGCCATCATGCCTAGTCATGTCTGTGAATATCAGAGTTTTACAATGCCTCATGGGATGTGTAGTTCCGCAACAGCTGGAGAGCCGTAGTTTGAAGATTCCTGATCACTCTAGCATGTCTTGAAAAAAGGTGGTTTCGGGGGGAGATGGGCGGAGCCTAACAGAGCAGACATGCATTGTTAGAGCTCCACACCGCTGAGGAGAGAAGAGAAGGACAAAGCGGAGCCTGCAGGCTCAAAAGGTATCCATTTGAACCTTTTTGCCCCTGGGAACAAACTGTGAAAGTTTGGGCAGGAAAAATGGTACTGGGAGGAAACCGTGGCAGAAATAAAAATCACCTCACAAAGAGCTCACAGGCACTCACTGCAGCTGAAGCAGCTCCAGTCACCTCACAAGATACAGCATCAGGGCGCTCTCACAGACAGAAAATGTCACAGCAAGACTCTCCATTTGAGTCAGATACAGAACAAATCCTCTCACAAACTTCTCCACAAGCCTCCTCAGCATCCCCAGTAATATTATTACAATTTGAAAAGATGCTTCATAAGGCTTTAAAACAAACCTCAGACCAAATAACAAAAAGCCTAACCAAAGAAATAAGAGAGCTTGGAAACCGCACCGCAGCCTTAGAAATAAAAATGGATGAAATTGAAATTACAACCCAAGAAAATATAACAGAATTGGAACAATTAAAAGAAGAGAATTTAATACTTCAAACTAAGCTCGAAGATTACGAAAATAGAGCCAGACGTTCAAACTTGCGCATAAGGGGAATATCTGAAACTGTGACAGACCTGCAATCTACTATTACTGCTCTATTACAAGAACTAAAGCCAGATATCCCTATTGAATTTTTAGAACTGGACAGAGTACACAGAGCCCTCACAGCCAAAAAGAAAGATGGACCCCCACGTGATATAATCACAAAATTTCATTATTACAGAACGAAACAAATACTAATTGCTGCAAGAGAAAAAAAGGAACTTAATTTTCAAGGACACAATTATCAAATTTTTGCTGACCTATCCCAACTTACTATTACTAAAAGACGATCCATGAAACCCCAACTAATGGAACTGCAACGCCACAACATTATGTATCAATGGGGCTTCCCCTTTTCAGTCAGATTTAACTACCAAGGTACAATTTACAGAAGCAGATCAGCAGATGAACTACAACAAACCCTTTTAAAATTAAATCTGACAGAACCCACAAGCAGCAACTCTCCCACACGCAGAAGAATGGCATCATCTTCACCTTCAGGCAGCACCCAGAAAATTCCAGAACAAAATGGGAATCATCATTCTCACAAAAGAGGCCGTTATGCCACATCATCCATGGACCAAGAAGATTCAATGGACTGACATCCTAATTCCTGATATCTCTTCATTTATTATACTAAGAGATGGTTCTCTATAAAAAACCCGTATTTATAACTGAATGTAACTGCATTCTGATAGTCACACACTGTGTGGGATCATGTTACATTCCAGTTATATTTCTTATTGCTTCTGATTCATATAGCCTTAGAATATATAAGTGAAATAAGGAAATTCTTGTTCAGTTATATATTATCAGGTAATAACAATAGATTTATTACTTTTTAGGACAAATATGTTCAATAATCCAGAAGTAATGGAAGCTTTTTCTTTTTTTTCTTAAAACAAATATATTATGACCTAACTAGTTCCTAGAATTATGTTTTTCTTTATTCCAATCTGAGGCAATACAACCTCAATTTTATGAGTTAACATATCTAAACAGTTACATATGAATAAAATATGTAATTGTTTACTCTAAAAGGGTTAAAATCCCAAAATAATTCAAACTATCTTCATCAATACCAAAGTTATTAACAGTACCTTTCTAACTGAATTATTTAGCCTAGGGCAAGACTAACCATATACAACCACCCTGGAATAAATAATTTCAACAAAAACTATATTCTGCACTCTAATTAATGAAACATCATTTTGATGTCTTTTGACATAGCACTTCTCTCCTGTAAGCGGAAGATCCGTGTACCCCCATTAGCCCTCCTCATTCTCCCAACCATATTATGTGGGAGTGTGACGAAGGCACTTATTCCCCTGAGAGAGATATTTATTCTCTTTCACGGATAAATTGTGATTACTTGCAAAAAATAATTTATACAATGTATCATCTAATCTCATATGTTTTTTGTTTACTCTTTACTCCAGAATTCACTGGTTTCTTTTCTATCTTTTCATCTCTTCAGTCCACACAGGTTGATCTGCGCAGTCAGCTCTGCATAACAAAAAGTAAGTCAAAACTATTTGATCTGTTGCCATGGCACCACTGAATATACTTTCCCTGAATGTTCAGGGAATAAATGTCCCTCAAAAAAGGACCAAAGCCTTCCGTACTTTCCATAACAAGAAGGCTCACATAGTATGCCTCCAAGAAACACACTTCACCAAAGATTCTACTCCAAAATATATTTCTCCTTTTTATCAACAAATTTACACGGCTTCTGCCTGTACCAAGCAAAGGGGAACTCTAATTGCATTTCACCGATCCACACCATTCACCTTATCATCAGAAATTAAAGACCAAGAACGTAGATACCTGATACTCATGGGATATATAATGGATACAGCAATCACGGTGATTTCCTACTACGCTCCTAACAAACAACCTACACCATTCCTCTCACATATAATACAAGTGATTAATACACACAAAATAGGAACAGTGATAATGTGTGGGGATTCGAACCAGGTCCTCCTCCCATTTCTAGATAAATCACCTTTTACACCATCCAAAATAACCTCTAGATTACCTTTTTCTCAACTTCTTTCCAAATACAATCTGGTAGATTCGTGGAGAGAAAGTAACCCAATGAAAAAGAAATTCACTTATTTCTCGCACCCTCATCAAACCTTCACCAGAATAGATCATATTTTTCTAACAATAGGAATGCTACCAGAAATTATTGCATCAGATATAATTCCAATTCCGTGGTCTGACCATAATGCAGTATACACTACTATAGCCTCAGCCATACCAAAAGCGCATGACCCAACGTGGTACTTACCGGACATAATGCTCAAACACCCACTACATCAGATGGCCATTGAACAAGCTTTAAAGGAATACATATCAATTAATAATACAACAGACATCTCCCCAATAACACTGTGGGAAGCTCATAAGCCTGCCTTGCGTGGTACAATACAAAGACAAATGGCACTATTTAAACGGGAACGCAAAAATCTAGCAAAAAAACTAGAACTCAGTTTTAATGCGGCCTACATATCATTCCAAGATAATCCATCTCAGAGTACAAAATCTCATCTGGAAAAATCTAGATTGGAATACGATCTATTTCTCACTGAGTCAGTTGATAAATCCCTCAAACGCTCCAAACACAATTTCTACATGAATACAAACAAACCAGGTACATATTTGGCTCGGGCATTAAATTCAACTAACAAATCTTTCAAACCAATACGTTTGAAATTATCAAAAAATGTTTATACTTGTAATCCAGTTAAAATAGTCCATAAATTTCACTCACATCTCGCAACTTTATACAAGACAAACAATGAATTTAATCCTACAGAGGCTGAATCCTTCTTCTCAAAAATAACCTTACCCGAGTTATCTCAGAATCAAAAAAGCAGTTTGGATGAGCCTATAACTATAGATGAAGTTGCTAACACCATAAAAGACCTAAAACTTAACAAAAGACCAGGCCCAGACGGCTACTCGGCTTTATACTATAAAACATTCTCAGAAATACTCTCTCCCATTCTCACTGAATCTTTTAACAAACTTCTAGATGGACATTCTTTTCGGCAAGAAACACTAATGGCAATTGTTTGTATGATCCCAAAACCCCTTTCTGATGATACTTCCTGTGTGAATTATCGGCCTATCTCTCTGTTAAACCTTGATATTAAATTATTAGCAAAAATAATAGCAAAACGCCTCAATAGCATTATAGGAAAATTAATACATAGAGATCAAGTAGGCTTCATGCCAAATAGACAGGCAGGCGATAATATACGCAGGGCAGTGTTATTGGCACATATTGCTAAAAAATGGAAAATCCCTTTATGTTTTCTATCTCTCGATGTTAAGAGGGCATTTGACACAGTATCCTGGCAATATATGCAATATTCATTACAAAAATGGGGTTTTGGACCCCACTTTTTAACATGGATCAAAGCATTATATAATAAACCCAAAGCCTATATAAAATATGCTGGATACAAATCTGATGCCTTTAATATTGAAAGAGGTACCCGACAGGGTTGCCCATTATCTCCCTTATTATTTGCCCTTATACTCGAACCCATGGCCCAATACATCAGAACAAACCAAACTATAACTGGCATTGAAGTAGGAGGTATTACACACAAATCATGTATATTTGCAGACGATATATTACTTTTTCTATCATCACCACAGGTCTCTGGTCCTAACTTAATACCAGCTCTTGATGGATTTGCAGCCCTATCCGGCCTTATGATTAATCCTAAGGAATGCCTAGTGCTTAATATTTCACTCACAAACATGGAATTGATCCCGGCTAGGGTTGCACTCCCATTCACATGGGCAGAAAAGTCAATCCCATATCTTGGAATTCATTTAACAGCATCTCATTCTGACTTATTCTCAACCAATTATCCTCCTGTATTAAGACAGATCACAAATCTAATAAAACAATGGTCGCAACTTCCTTTATCCTGGATAGGGAAGATTAATGCAATCAAAATGACTATTCTACCCAAATTGCTTTATCTATTCAGAGTCCTCCCTATTCCAATTCCTTCCTATTTTTTGAGAATAGTACAAAAAAAAGAGCAACTTCGTTTATATGGGGCTCTTCTAAACCACGTATACCTATACACACACTACATCTTCCCAAAAATAAAGGAGGCCTGGGATACCCTAATTTTACTAACTACTACAGACCAGCACATTTGGCCAGTCTGTCCAAATACCATGCAAAACAGGAAATCCCATTATGGGTATTTATAGAGGCTTCAGAAAATGACCCTCTATTAATATCAAACTTATTATGGCTTGATCCTAAAGACCGCTTTAAAATTCATAATCCCATAACTAAACACTTCTTATCTCTCTGGGATAAACTAAAAACCAAATATCAGTTACAATCTCCACACAATCCTCTCCTTTCTTTTATCAGAAATCCGGCCTTTTATCCGGCATGGATCTACCCAAATTCTTTTAAAGCTTGGACAACATCAGGCATTCAGACACTAAATGACTTCATAGCATCTAAATCATTCCTTTCATTCCCATCGCTTAGAGAAAAATATGATCTACCAAACTCTGAGATATTTAGATATCTCCAAATCAAAAATTTCTATACACCATTCCAAAAGGGGGATACACCATTATCCCAATTATCCATTTTTGAATCAATCTGTACAAAAGATCCATTTGCTAAAGGTACAATTTCATCACTTTATAATCAATTATATGGAGTAGCAAATCTTAATAGACCCTCTTACGTTCAGAGGTGGGAGGAGGACTTGGGACGAACTTTAGAAGACACGGACTGGTCTAACATATGGCTCACATCTAAGTCATCTTCACCCAACATCTTAGCACTGGAGACAAATTATAAAGTCCTAACTCGCTGGTACCTTGTACCCGCTAGAGTGGTAAAATATTCACCTAATACCTCAGCTCTTTGTTTTCGAGGATGCCCAGAAATAGGCACACATTTACACATATGGTGGACGTGCCCAGTAATCCAAACTTTCTGGAAGGAAGTCTTCGTGATTGCATCTAAAATATTTAAAAAAATAATACAACCAGATCCATATATAACTTTACTTAATCTAAAACCGGAATGGTTAACACTCTCTCAATTCAAACTTATGATCCAACTAATAACAGCTGCAAAACAAACAGTGGCCAAGGCATGGAAATCTCCTACATTGGTACTAGCAGAAACAATTCACAGAATGAATAATACAAAGTCCCATGCTAAGATGGTAGCCATCGATCAAAATCAAATTCCAAAATTTGAAAAACTTTGGCATCTTTGGATAAAACAACAGTTCCTGTCAAACTTTAATGACTCTGTCCTGTTGCCATGGTAACAGATTAAATGACTTACAGAGACACCCATTCTAAGGCTTCAAAGAGAACTAAAAAGAATAATAAACTGACGAGCGGGACAACCTTGTGGACCATACCTCCTACCTTTCTACCCTTTTTCTTCTTTCTCTTTCCTTTTCTCCACCTTACGATTAAAGCTCATTATCAGAATTTATTTAACCTAAATACACTCTACCTGTAAACAATATGTATAGTAAGTATAAATCATTTAAATACCTACAAATGTAACTAAGGAAATGATATATATCTTTAATTTAGGTTTACGTGAACCCAATGTTTAATATTTGAAATTTCATGATATTTACCTATATAAACCCTACTGTAAAACAATGAGCTTACTTTATGGATCCTTGTAAACTTACTTTATGTATCTTTATAATATTGTATACTCAATAAACTTCTTTTGACAAGGAAAAAAGGTGGTTTCTCATGTGCCTTGTATAATGCCCAAGAAATATAGTTTGGAAAATACAAGTGGGTCATGGCACATCTACATTCCAAATTTGGCACTTAAGATGGTCATGCACTATGCAATCTAATTGGCCAATCTCTGTACAACTCGATATTTAGGCAAAATAGGTAAAAGGAAGACACACTTGAACAATTAATTCATAATATAGGAAATCAATCAGGTTCTTGCACTAAATCTAATTTATTTAAGATCTAACTGATTTCAGTGTATGGTCACCTTTAAAGATCAAGATCTGAAAATATATATTTATTGGGTTTAGAAACTCTTCTCTGTTCTTTGTAATGTATTGAAAGATTTGGGTAAAAACAAAACATTTCAAAGATATATTAGAAGTGATAGCAATGAGATTAGCATCAAAAGGGTTAATTAACTGAGAACACCTACTAATTGCCTAACAAGACACATCCAATAAGATGAAATGAACCAATTGGATTGGGCATGCGCTATTATCAATGAGAAAACTGCAGTTTCCCTAGCGACAGATGCAGTTTACATATGCCGGTGCACCAATTATTGTATGAACTGGCGCAGCGCATTCTTCTTAGTAAATCAGTCCCTTAGTGTATACTGAAGTTTAAATCTCTGTGATCCATTTGTGCATCTGCTATGATTGTTAAAATAACCCTGGGCAGAAATTTTGGCTGTCTTTGGTTGGAAATGGAATGGAATGTGGTTCTTATGATTTAGGTTTGAAAATGTTAAGGGCACAGCATCTCTTAGATTATCCCAAGACCATGGCACCAAAAATACTATATAAAATCAACTAACCCAGAAGGCAAATAATAAGTTCAAAACAATATTTCAATTTATGATGAAGAGCACATATTGGAAAAAGGACTTTAAAACAGCAAATATGTCCAGGGGACACCAGTTAATTCCAGAAAATTAATGTAGTATTCTCCATGGGATAATTCAGATCTAGATGTGTAGCAGTATAAGGGCTCATGCACATGGGAATAGAAATTTACACAAGATTTTGCTGCCAGCACAATACTGCTAAAAAACAACTAAATAACTAAATTTATTTGGTTACTCCCGAAATTTGTTTCTATTTATTTTGTTTCGTTAAAAAATGCATTCGTCCGAAAATCCGAAATAATTAAGGTCGAATCTGTCATTGAAGGCTAAATGTTCTAAGAAGATTCGACGGAGCAGCTAAACTGTACGATGCTGCAATCATACATTTCTGGTTGAATGTTCCGCCTACAGGCTATAGTAGAATTCTAATGTTGTATGACACTAGTAATGATTATATTTATTAACTATTATTACTAGTCAACCAACATTAGAATTCTTCTATAGCCTATTAGCGGAGCATTTGACCATAAATGTCTGCTCGCGGCGACTGCTTCGTCGAATCTTCATGTCGAATCTTTTCTCTTTATGTCGAATCTTTTCTCTCTATGTCGAATAATCTTGGACTAATAGAGCTAAGGTTAGGCACATTCGACCACAGGTTCGATGGACACAGATCGCTATTGTGAGTGTCATGTCGAATCTCCTATCTATATAGAACGGTTGTCGCAACGAAAATGAAAATAAAGCATTTGTTTATGTCTGATCTTTCAGTTTTCAGATTGTGCACGTTCGTTTGTTAAAATGATAACGAAAATACCAGAAATTTGGACGAAAACTAATGCACATGTCTAGCGTCAACCAGCTTTGAGCCTTCCCCTGCAGAGCTGACAGATTCTCTGCCCCAGTGTGGCTCCTGTCCCCTAGGCAAACCAACTCAAGCACCGCATGGCATCTTTTAGGCTGACTGCTTGCATAGCCCATTGAATGCTTACGGAGCACTGCTGGTTCAGAGGACAAATCTGTAGAAGAGGCCATAGAGGAAGAAGAAAAAGAGGATGGGGTGGAGGAGAGAGCTGTGGCAGAATCACCACTCACATTTTGGAGGGGTGGTGGCGGAACAAGCTCCAACAACACTGAACGCTGTACTGCATTGTTCACAGCTGCCAGCAGAGTTACCCAGTGCGCCATGAAGGAAAGGTAACGTCCCTGCCCATGCCTGCCACTAAAGTACAGCACATTCCACAAATTCATGAAATGGCAGAGTCTACCAGCTGAAAAGGAAGCAGTTGCAATGCTAGCAATTTGGCCAAGCTAGCATTTAGACGCTGAGCATGTGAATGGCTGGGACTGAATTTATTTTTGCGGTTCAGCAACTGGGGTAGGTAAATTTGCCTGCTAAAATCAATTGGTGGTGTACTGCTAGCAGATTGGCTGCAAGTACTTGGGACACCTATTGCTATACCTTCATTCCTCTCAGTTTGGGTTTTTGAGAGGACTGGAGGTATAGTTGGGCTGGAGATCCCAGATGAGGAGTGTGACAGACCTAGCCAGAACAGAGGCTGTTGGAGAGGACTGTATGCAAGCCTGTTGCCTTTTGATTATGGGCCCTGGATTTTCAACGGAACAATACTCTTTGTGAGGTGAATGAGAAATCCAGGCTGAACTGTACTAATCGGACTCAGTCGTGTATATATATATATATTGTATGGGGACTCCTTACTGTAGATTTGTGTCCCTGAAGAGGGAGGGGGGATTCCTCCAGCAGCCCCCTGCTGATAAGACTGATTCATTCTGTTGGGACACATCCTGTGAGGAGATGCTGGTGTCATCAATTCCAACTACCTGTGTTTATGTTAATTGAATGAGCTAATGACATTGTCCTCTATACAATGTAGGAGACGGAACGACTGCTATTGTGTTGATATAACTGTGTGAAGCTCGGTGACCACAAGTCTGGGCGAAAGGTCATGTCTCAGTCACCTAGGCTGTATAAAGGATTAGATAATTAGCTCATGTTAATTAAGTTACAGTTGTATTGTTAGAGGAGGTTCCAACGGCATATTAAGTCTTGTAATTTTGATTCTAAATAAAGTGAGTTCTTGGTAGCAACAAGCAAGTGTCGCCTTGTTTTGTGCTCAGAGAGGTTGATATATCTGTATACAGACTGGGAGGAAGTGGTATATGACGGAAGCACTCAAGCGGAGTGTGGGACGTTCCGTGACATTGGTGGCAAGCAGCGGGAAAGCTTCCTGCAGTCTGGGAAATTTAAACCTCCACCTGGATCCAAGATCAGGATAGCAGACTTCAGTCACTCCAGCGGAGATATGGACCTGGCATCAGAATTCCCGGGGCTGCTGCGGATCATCCTTTCAACATACACCAGGACTGTGTCTGAGGATGAATACCTGGAGCTTAGGCAGCAAATTCGGGAGGAGCTCTGGATTGCAGCCCTCCATCTCGCTGGTATAAAACAGGGCAAGTGCTTTCCAACCCAAGAGCAATGGGCCAGTGACCAACGGGCATTGCGGATGGCATTCCTGGGAGAGCAGCCCCAGGAGCAATGGGTGACTGAGTTGGACAGGTTGGTCCAGCAGGAGATAGAGCTGGACAATCATTATCGGGCTCTGCAATGGCACGCAGAGGAGGGATATTTAGGGGAGACGACAGAATGCTCTCCAGAGGGATATGACTTTGGCGGCCCTGGATTGCTGTGGGAGAACCTTACAGATCTTTTTATGTTTGGCGATGAAGGGGAACCTGACCTTGAGGACCTGAGAGAATATAGAGAGTCTATGCTCGGTCTTGCAGGGGTCTCAGAGCTCAAACCTGATCTGGACCATTTGCTAAGGAAGGAACAGCATCTGGAATGGGCATACAGGAAACTGCTAGAACAAGTTCAGCAGCATGCCAGAGAATCGGCAGTGGAAAATCCGGAGATTGCCGTCCCCAAACCTGAAGTGCTGACAACAGGGCAGAGCTCTGCTAACCTCTGCCCAGAAATGATAACATCTTCTGGCTTCCATGGACAGGAGATGGTGAACCTCTATCCCCAGACATCAGTTGCAGAGACATGGGATTTGATAGACTTTTCTGCTGAGGAAAAACAACCTGATGAGCCTCCAGCAGAAGAGCTGCTATCAGGGCCAAAGTTCACTGTGTTCTGCCCAGCACCAACAGTGGCTTCAGCCTTCTTGAGAGAAGAGGTAGTCGGCCTTTCTCCCACAACACTGACAGGGACATGTGATTTTCTGCCAGCAGCATCTATGGAGTTAAAACAAACTTCTCCAGCTGAAGATCTGGTAACTGAACAGAGGGTCCAAGACCTCTGTCCCACACTTTTACCACTTCCAGAGACTGGGGATTTAATAGACGTTTCTGTAGAGGAGGAACCACCTGGCAAACCCCCAGCAGAAGTGCTGGCAACTGGACAGAGGGTCCAAGATCTCTGCCCCACACCTGCAGCAATTGTGGAGGCCCAAGGTGGGGAGGTGGCAGTCTATCGCGAGCTGCAGATCAGGATCCAAGGAGAGAATGCAGTCATCACCTCACAACTGCAGCTTGATCTGGTGTCGGTGGATGGGGCTTCAGTCCCCACCTGTATACCCCAGGGATGCTGGGCAGTCGGCCCAGATCCCCAACAGCAGGATGGAGTGAGCCCAGTCCCCCTGTCTTCTCTCCAGCGGCAGAAAGGATTCCAGGGAGAAGGGCCAGTCTGGGCCTCTCCCCAGCGGCAGATATGTTCTCTGAGAGAGGCAGAGGATGGCTGGGTGAGTAATACTCTGTTTGGAATAATTTGTTTAGGGTACTGTGTGGGTACAGGCAGTAGAGGACTGGAACTATGGACTAACTTCGGAGTCAACCCGTCTGGGGTCTCCTCCTGTGTTAGTCTTCTGCCGAAAGAGGAGAAATGTGACAGACCTAGCCAGAACAGAGGCTGTTGGAGAGGACTGTATGCAAGCCTGTTGCCTTTTGATTATGGGCCCTGGATTTTCAATGGAACAATACTCTTTGTGAGGTGAATGAGAAATCCAGGCTGAACTGTACTAATCGGACTCAGTCGTGTATATATGTATATATTGTATGGGGACTCCTTACTGTAGATTTGAGTCCCTGAAGAGGGAGGGGGGATTCCTCCAGCAGCCCCCTGCTGATAAGACTGATTCATTCTGTTGGGACACATCCTGTGAGGAGATGCTGGTGTCATCAATTCCAACTACCTGTATTTATGTTAATTGAATGAGCTAATGACATTGTCCTCTATACAATGTAGGAGACGGGACAACTGCTATTGTGTTGATATAACTGTGTGAAGCTCGGTGACCACAAGTCTGGGCGAAAGGTCATGTCTCAGTCACCTAGGCTGTATAAAGGATTAGATAATTAGCTCATGTTAATTAAGTTACAGTTGTATTGTTAGAGGAGGTTCCAACGGCATATAAAGTCTTGTAATTTTGATTCTAAATAAAGTGAGTTCTTGGTAGCAACAAGCAAGTGTCGCCTTGTTTTGTGCTCAGAGAGGTTGGGATATCTGTATACAGACTGGGAGGAAGTGGTATATGACGGAAGCACTCAAGCGGAGTGTGGGACGTTCCGTGACAAGGAGCAAGGAGAAGTCTGCATTTCAAGTGGGTCTTTCAAGTGCTGTTGCCAACTGACTAAAGACAAGGGAACAGCGCCCTCTAAGTACAGTAAGTAAGCTTAATTTAATGAAAAAAGGAGGTTAAAATCCACTCACAAAGGTGTTATTACAATGGGCATATAGTGTCATCCGCTCATAATGACAAGGTGGGAAGGAGACAGTCCGGTATAGGTGTGTGATCCTATGTCCGGGCACACTGCTGGTTCACAGTGCTTCCGGGGGGTCAGGAAGGCGATCATCGGCATACTCTGCTCATGATAGCGGACGTCACTTCTGGGTCAGGTCAGCGGGGAGGTGCATTGCGTTCGGGACATGCCTGTCCCTTCGTCAGGCTTTATGGCGGCCATCTTTGGTTGGGGCATAATATACCCATGCAATTCAAAGTCACATGATTTGTTACCGTAGGAACATTATACAAACAAGAAGAGAAGAGGAGCGGGAATAAAGGAAAAAGGAGGAGGAATTGAGGACGGATTTTATTAAATGTAATAAGGTAATGAAGAGAAGGCTAGATTATGACCTAATGCTATGGCCTAGTCTGTATCTATATAGGCAGCTGGTTGATAGAAAAAAAAAATGAATGGTGATAATGGTGTCAGTTGTCAGGTATTAGGGTACATCCATCATAAAGATGATACGAAGTGGAGTGCTGGATACATGGATATGGATGAGGATGAGATAAAGAAAATCGACTTAATGGTGTCAAATACTAGTATATCTATACTAGGTAAGGGATGAAAGATAAGAAAATAAATAGTTAATAAATAGTTGATAAGATATAGTGGCATGGGCATAAATGTGTATGGATATACGGAGAATCACATGTGCACACATACACATGTCGAGGTACATATGTTACTGGACATGCAATTGATAAGAGTACATGTGTACTGTATAGCAATTGGTACATACATATCTATACTAGGTAAGGGATGAAAGATCAGAAAATAACTAGTTAATAAATAATTGATCAGATATAGTGGCATGGGCGTAAATGTGTATTGATATATAGAGAATCACGTGTGCACGTGTACATGTACACATATTAAAGGTACATATGTTACTGGACATGCAATTGATAAGAGTACATGTGTACTGAATAGCAATTGGTACATGCGTCTAGCAAAGTAATTATCAATGATACGATAGCTGGTAGATCACTATGAACTATATATTAATTTATCATCATAACAGGGTGTTGATTTCTATTGTTTCATTTAGACCTCAGGGGATAAACTGTCCAGAGAATAAATCCAATAATTCTCTCTTTCACAGAGTCTTTTGTAGCATTCCGCAGGGGGCAGGGTTTTGGGGATGGACTCCAGTATCCACACCCATAGTCCCATGGATGATCGGTCATGGAATTCTAAAAAGTGTCTGGGGACACTATGTTTGTCATTTCCTTATTCGACCAGATTACGGTGTTCTCCAAAACGCTTACGCAAGGTTCAAATAGTGCGGCCGACATACAGTAAGCCACAGGGGCAGGTTAAACAATAAATTACAAATTCGGAGGAGCATGTGAAGAAATCGGGTATTAGATATTGTTTACCTTTATGAAAGAAATCCTTCTGTCTGTCTGTGACATGAGCACAGGGGTTTCCGGCATTGGTACATACCTCTGATGTTAAAAAAGTTAGGGCTGTACTGGTCATGGGACGGGACGATTTTAGCTTGCTAGGTGCTATTATAGCCTTGATGTTTTTGGCTCATCTATAGGTGATTAAGGGACGATCACTGACTGTGGTTTTGAGGTGGGGGTCTTCTTTTAGGATTGGCCAATGTCTTTGGAAGATCTTTTCATTCTTCTTGAAATTATTATGAAACTGTGTGACGAACCGGATATGTTGGGGATTGTCTGCGGGTATATCCTCTTTGTTAACATTAACATCTTTGTGGCGGTATTGTTGGAAAGCATCTGCTATGATTTCGTCTGGGTATTCCTTTTCCTTTAATTTTTCCTTAACATATGTACCTTTCAATATGTGTATGTGTACACGTGCACACATGATTCTCTATATATCCATACACATTTACGCCCATGCCACTATATCTGATCAACAATTTATTAACTAGTTATTTTCTGATCTTTCATCCCTTACCTAGTATAGATATACGAGTATTTTACACTGGAGGCCTAAATGAAACAATATAAATCAGCACCCTGTTGTGATGATAAATTAAGATATAGTTCACAGTGATCTACCAGCTATTCATATATTGATAATTACTTTTGATAGACGCATGTACCAATTGCTGTTCAGTACACATGTACTGTTATCAATTGCATGTCCAGTAACATATGTACCTTAACATGTGTACGTGTACACGTGCACATGTGATTCTCCGTATATCCATACACATTTACGCCCATGCCACTATATCTTATCAACTATTTATTAACTGTTTATTTTCTTATTTTTCATCCCTTACCTAGTATAGATATACTAGTATTTGACACCATTAAGTTGATTTTCTTTATCTCATCCTCATCCATATCCACGTATCCAGCACTCCACTTCGTATCATCTTTATGATGGATGTACCCCAATACCTGACTACTGACACCATTATCACCATTCCATTTTTTTTTCTATCAACCAGCTGCCTATATAGATACAGACTAGCCTCCCTGGTGGTATGATTATGTCGGATTTTAGGTGCTGAATGCGGTACAATTATTTTGCATGGAAATTTGGTGTTTTATATTGTAGGCCTGTGATTCTTAGCAATAACACACTCAAGTAGATATCCCGGGTATGATGAAGTATGAAACACAAAATAATAAATTATAATATAATAAATAAATATAAATAATTAAGAAAAATAATAATATAATAATAAAATAAATTTCCCCACGATTCACTATCGCTTAATTATGCAAGTGTTCTAATTTACTATCGCTGTTTTCTAGCTGGTCTAAAGCCACTTTTGACGTAAAGGGACACTTTTTGGTTGCTACGGACAATCTCAAGTTTCCAGGCAGAAAGAACAGTATATATAATATAAAACTGCATGCAGGGCATTGGACAAAGCATTGGGGACAAAAGGGATGTGAAATGATTTCATACAGTACTGTAATCTGTGGGATTACAGTACTGTATGGGTTATGATTTTTAAATTTTTTTGAATGTGCCGCCAGGCTCCGCCCCCGTGCGTCGAGATGCTCGCAGGGAACGGAGCCTGGTACAGAGAGACTTCGGGCGGAGGACAGAGCCCGCAGACACCGTGGGGGGATATCGCAGGGTCCTGGGGACAAGGTAAGTGTACCGTACCAGGATCCTGCAATGCAATCCCGAGTGTGGCTCGGGGTTACCACTAATGGTGCTGAAATTTAACCCCGAGCCACACTCGGGAATACCGTCAGGGAGGCTACGCCACAGCATTAGGTCATAATCTAGCCTTCTCTTCATTACCTTATTACATTTAATATAATCCGTCCTCAATTCCTCCTCCTTTTTCCTTTATTACCGCTCCTCTACTTTTCTTGTTTGTATAATGTTCCTATGGTAACAAATCATGTGACTTTGAATCACTTGGGTATATTATGCCCCAACCAAAGATGGCCGCCATGAAGCCTGACGAAGGGACACGCATGTCCCGAACGCGATGCACCTCCCCTCTGACTCCACCCGGAAGTGACGTCCGCTATCGTGAGCAGTGTACGCCAATGATCGCCTTCCTGATCACTTGGAAGCACCGTGAACCAGCAGTGTGCCTGGACATAGGATCGCACCGCAGAGCCATACCACCGCTACACCCATACCAGACTGTCTCCTTCCCACCTTGTCGTTATGAGCAGATGACACTACATGCCCATTGTAATAACACCTTTGTAAGTGGATTTTAACCTACGTTTTTTAATTAAATTAAGCTTATTTACTGCACTTAGAGGGCGCTGTTCCCTTGTCTTTTGTCTATTCCAGAGTTTTTGTGCTTTTCTAACTTGGAACTGGCAGCCCTCCATGGACAGTTTTTTATTATTTAGTTCCATTGTTTTAAACACTCTGTTTCCTCACATGGACTAATTATCATTGAAAAACAAAACTGATATATCTATTGTTCCTCTCCCACCCCCCTCCCTCCTTACTATTTCGATTGTTGTATCCTGAGTGAGACGAATTTTATTATAGTTTTTATATTGTTGCCAACTGACTGCATGGCAGTTCGTCATATGTCTGGTCAAGCATGTGGTGCCCAAGCATTTGCTGTTTTGGCCCCGCTTGATCCGCTTCAGACATAGGTTGCAAACGGCAATGGTGCAATCTGCTGCACATGTGTCGAAAAAGGCCCACACCAAGGAACTTTTAAAAGTCAGCGGGGAGTCAGCAGCGCCCTGCACCTGCGGAGCTATGTGGTGTGATGCAACAGAGTGGCTGTCCTTAAGATCCCCCTAGAGGAAATCCTGCCTCATTGGAGTTGTGCCTCCTCCTCCTCGTCTCTTCTTTCGGGCACCCAAGTACAGTCAGTGACCTTATCATCCCCTCCGTCCTCGTCACTGGAGCAAACTTGGCAGTATGCTGAAGATGGGGGAACATGACTGCCAGTTTCTTGTACTTCTGTGGCACCCCCTCTCTCTAGGCTCACGTTACTCCCTTCCTCAACCTGTGAACCAACATCGGAGCCTTCCAATTGCTGCGCATCCTCCAGCAGCATATAACCAACACTGTGGTCGAATAATTCTGGGGACTCCTCCGTGCATGATGGTGGGGCTACAGAAGGAGTGACTGCGTACAAAGAGCCGGTGGAATAGGCCGCTTTGGCAGCTGCGTTGGAAGGCAAACTACTCCTGGGTGACAGAGGATGAGGAGGATGAGGACGGCTTTGTTATCCACTCCACCAACTCTTCTGCATTTTGTGGCTCAATAACACGGCCAGCAGCAGAAAAAAAGGACAAGCATGCCCCACGGCCACCTGCAGAGGATGCACCATGTCCAGGACCACCACTGTTGACTGTAGACACAGAGGCTGCTTGCCCTCTTTTAGTTGCCATGATCTATTTTTTGCAACACCACACTACACTGTATTATATAATGTGTTCACCGCCTGAGGTGTATTAGAAACTATACACCACCGACTGCTCTATATATATATTCATATATATATATATATATATATATATATATATATATATATATATTGTAAATTGCTGGAAGTTGGATAGTCAAAGAGACACCACATCCTTATGAATACATATATTGGTAGGAGAAAGGATATGGGATTTTTAAGGTGCCCAAGAAAAATTACTAATCAAATATATAAAAAAATAGGAATTTATTTCTACAATGTGTATAAAAAACATCACAGTATCATCATACAATAACCACAATACGAGTAACCAGCAGTAACTTCTTGCAGGTGGTACTCCCGAACGGTTAGGACGCCGGTGAGGTGGAGGGGATATAAAAGGATCCCTTTTTTCTGTAGATAGGGCAGCAGCGGAGTCGAGGGCAAGGTGATATTTGATGCTTCAAATCTGTGAAAGGCAACGTCTTGACTTTTGTGGGAACTATCTAGTTTGGAAGTTAGCAGGCTGGATCTGAATATGATATGAATGTTTCTTTTTTCCTGTTTTTGTTTCCTGTTTGGTTGTTGATTAGGGTATATGACTGCTTGGAAGTTTCTTCTGGGAAAGTCTGCCTTCAGATCTACTAACCGTTCGGGAGTACCACCTGCTATGTTACCATCCATTATTATTAATTGGTTCTCACATCTGCATTCTAAGGTTTGAATATATTTATTCTACCATGGTCGGAAAAAATATTTCTGTTGATTTTTTGAGGTTGAGCTCATGATGTATCCCCTTTTTCAGATAACACTCTGCCTCATGGGTCCTGTATGTCCTTCTCTGTGATACACCAGGTTTCTCTGCATCTTTTCAATGTCCTGAAGACATCAGGGTCATGACCTACATAGCTCAGATGGGGACACAGTGGGGGGCACTCTTGGTCTAACCGTACTTGCGAGAGAATTTAATTTCTATTTCTGATTTGTTAAAAATATTGTTCTGACTATTAAATATGGATTTTAATATATTGTTTTTCACCTATAGTTACCATGCTATGCAGTGCTTGTTGGAAGTCTCCTGGGGAAGCCATTGCATGGTGAAACATGTACAGCAAGAAGTCACTGCTGGTTACCCAGCACTGTATATATAGGCTACACTGAATGCAGAATATATATATATATATATATATATATATATATATATATATATATATATATATATATATATATATATATATATATATATACACCATATTTATCGGTGTATAACACGCACAGGCGTATATCACGCACAGGCGTATAACGCACCCCAATTTTAGGAGGGAAGTTTAAGAAAAAAAAACATTTTAAATAAAGAACTTTGAAGCAAAATTAGGGTCACAGCTCATCAATACACCCTGCTCAGTGCCCATCTGCAGCCTCTAAATTGCCCATCAATGCACCCTGCTCAGTGCCCATCTGCAGCCATTAAATTGACCAACAATGCAGCCTGTTCAGTGCCCATCTGCAGCCTATAAATTGATCAACAATGCAGCCTGTTCAGTGCCCATTTGCAGCTTCACCTTTCCCATCATTGCAGCCTTGCCAGTGTTGGATTATCTCCTGTGTACCCGGTGCTCCGTCACTCACAGCCACGCCTCCTGACCCTGCTCATATGATGGACAGAACAGTGACCCAATGCAGGGCCAGGAGGTGTGGCTGTGAGTGACGGAGCTCCAGGTACAGGTATTGCGGATCTATGTAAATCAGTTGTGCTTGCTCCTCTTCCCTCAGAGACAGCAGGGATCGGTGTATAACATGCACCCACGATTTTCCCCTGATTTTAAGGGGAAAAAAGTGTGTGTTATACGCCGATAAATACGGTATATATATATATATATATATATATATATATATATATATATATACTAGACTGTATATATATATATATATATTAATACACCGCCTGAAGTGTATTAGAAACAATACACCACCGAATGCATTGTAGATATAGGCTATGCCCATGTTATTACAGGGTCAGGCTCGTTTGGTGGAAGAGTATCATGGGAAGTGAGCGAAGCTGCTGGCATGTGATGGCAATGAATGCAGAGTACATATATATACTAGACTGTATATATATATATATATATATATATATATATATATATATATATACCACCTGAAGTGTTTTAGAAACAGTACACCACTGAATGCACTGTAGATATAGGCTACAATGAATGCAGAATATATATATATATATACATATATATATATATATATATATATATATATATATATACACTGCCTGCACTGACTGAATATAGAGTAAACACTGAATATAAAGTCTATGTTAAATGCAGAGTATATATATATATATATATATATATATATATATATATATATATATATACAGTATCTCACAAAAGTGAGTACACCCCTCACATTTTTGTAAATATTTTATTATATCTTTTCGTGTGACAACACTGAAGAAATTACACTTTGCTACAATGTAAAGAAGCGAATGTACAGTTTGTATAGCAGTGTAAATTTGCTGTCCCCTCAAAATAACTCAACACACAGCCATTAATGTCTAAACCGCTGGCAACAAAAGTCAGTAGACCCATAAGTGAAAAATGTCCAAATTGGGCCCAATTAGCCAATTTCCCTCCCCGGTGTGTGATGTGACTCGTTGGTGTTACAAGGTCTCAGGTGTGAATGGGGAGCAGGTGTATTACAGTGTTATCGCTCTCACTCTCTCATACTGGTCACTGGAAGTTCAACATGGCACCTCATGGCAAAGAACTCTGAGGATCTGAAAAAAAGAATTGTTGCTCTACATAAAGATGGCCTAGGCTATAAGAAGATTGCCAAGACCCTGAAACTGAGCTGCAGCATGGTGGCCAAGACCATACAGCGGTTTAGCAGGACAGGTTCCTCTCAGAACAGGCCTCGCCATGGTCGTCCAAAGAATTTGAGTGCACATGTGTCATGGTTATGCAGTAAGCTTACCTCTTCTCCATATGTTCACCTTTAGAGGCCAGCCACCTTCACCTGACTGCTTATATAACCTTCCCTCAGCACAGCTCCACCTCAGCCTCTAATTAGGAACACTATATTAACCTGTGCATTGCAAGCCAACCTTGCTGATCAACCATTGTGTGTTTAGCTTTCATGTGCTACTTGCTGTGTCTCCTACGTCTGATTTCATTTACCGATCTTGGCCTGTTCTCGACTATCCCTGTCTGCTTGTGACCCTGACCTTTGGCGTGTTCTATGTTTGTCTACATTGTTCCAGCCTGCTGCTTCCTTCCTCTTTCTCCTGTAGTCTACCGTGAGCGTGAGCTGAGAGACCCTGGGGGCCATGACCTGGAGCCAGACTGCAACGCAGTCCATCCTCACCACTAGAGGCTCTGGTGAACACCTGCTGGCTCTTAGACTCCGCACCCTGGGGAATCTATGCTCTAGCTCCCAGTATGATCTGTATTGATGCTCCAGAAGACCTGCTTCCTGAACCTCCCAGAGTTTATTCCGCAGCAGTCAGTCCTAGGGTCCAGTACCTTAGTGGTGCACTCCTGACTCCTAGGGAGTGCATTTGTCACCTGGACTCAGGTGAGCTGACAACATGCTCAGCGTCATATCCAGAGGTTGTCTTTGGGAAATAGACGTATGAGAGCTGTCAGCATTGCTGCAGAGGTTGAAGGGGTGGGGGGTCAGCCTGTCAGTGCCCAGACCATACGCCGCAGACTGCATCAAATAGGTCTGCATGACTGTCGTCCCAGAAGGAAGCCTCTTCTAAGGATAAATTTGTAAATTTATCAAGAAAGAAATTTAACAAGAAAGCCCGCAAACAGTTTGCTGAAGGCAAGCAGACTAAGGACATGGATTACTGGAACCATTTCCTGTGGTCTTATGAGACCTAGATAAACTTATTTGGTTCAGATGGTGTCAAGTGTGTGTGGTGGCAACCAGGTGAGGAGTACAAATGGTCTGGGGCTTCATGAGTGATGCCGGCACTGGGGTGCTACAGTTCATTGAGGGAACCATGAATGCCAACATGTACTGTGACATACTGAAGCAGAGCATGACCCCCCTTCAGAGACTGGGCCACAGGGCAGTATCCCAACATGATAACGACTCCAAACACACCTCCAAGATGACCACTGCCTTGCTAAAGAAGCTGAGGGTAAAAGGGCTGGGCTGGCCGAGCATGTCTCCAGACCTAAACCCTTATGAGCATGTGTGGGGCATCCTCAAACAGGAAGTGGAGGAGCGCAACATCTCTAACATCCACCAGCTTCGTAATGTCATCATGAAGGAGTGGAAGAGGACTCCAGTGGCAACTAGGGATGAGCCGAACACCCCCCTGTTTGGTTCGCACCAGAACATGCGAACAGGAAAAAAGTTTGTTCGAACACGCGAACACCGTTAAAGTCTATGGGACACGAACATGAATAATCAAAGTGCTAATTTTAAAGGCTTATATGCAAGTTATTGTCATAAAAAGTGTTTGAGGACCTGGTTCCTACCCCAGGGGACATGGATCAATGCAAACAAAAGTTTTAAAAACAGCCGTTTTTTCAGGAGCAGTGATTTTAATAATGCTCAAAGTCAAACAATAAAAGTGTAATATCCCTTTAAATTTCGTAGCTGGTCTATAGTATGCCTGTAAAGGGGCGCATGTTTCCCGTGTTTAGAACAGTCTGACAGCAAAATGACATTTCAAAGGAAAAAAGTCATTTAAAACTACTCGCGGCTATTGCATTGCCGGTCCGACAATACAAATAAAAGTTCATTGATAAAAACGGCATGGGAATTCCCCACAGGGGAACCCTGAACCAAAATTAAAAAAAAAAAAAGACGTGGGGTCCCCCTAAATTCCATACCAGGCCCTTCAGGTCTGGTATGCATATTAAGGGGAACCCCAGCCAAAATTAACAAAAAAAAAAATGACGTGGGGGTCCCCCTAAATTCCATACCAGACCCTTCAGGTCTGGTATGGATTTTAAGGGGAACCCCGCGCCAAAATTAAAAAAAAAAATGGCGTGCGGTCCTCCCAAAAATCCATACCAGACCCTTATCCGAGCACGCAACCTGGCAGGCCGCAGGAAAAGAGGGGGGGATGAGAGAGCGCCCCCCCCTCCTGAACCGTACCAGGCCACATGCCCTCAACATTGGGAGGGTGCTATGGGGTAGCCCCCCAAAACACCTTGTCCCCATGTTGATGAGGACAAGGGCCTCATCCCCACAACCCTGGCCAGTGGTTGTGGGGGTCTGCGGGTGGGGGGCTTATCGGAATCTGGAAGCCCACTTTAACAAGGGGACCCCCAGATTCTGGCCCCCCCTGTGTGAAATTGTAAGGGGGTACTTACCCCTACCATTTCACTAAAAAACTGTCAAAAATGTTAAAAATGACAAGAGACAGTTTTTGACAATTCCTTTATTTAAATGCTTCTTCTTTCTTCTTTCTTCTATCTCCCTTCATCTTCTTCTTCTTCTGGTTCTACTGGCTCTTCTGGTTCTTCCTCCGGCGTTCTCGCCCAGCATCTCCTCCGTGGCGTCTTCTATCTTCTTCTCCTCGGGCCGCTCCGCACCCATGGCATGGGGGGAGGCTCCCGCTCTTCTCTTCATCTTCTTCTCATCTTCATCTTCTTCTTCATCTTCTTCTCTTCTTCTCTTCTTCATTCTCTTCTTCATTTTCTTCTCTGGGCCGCTCCGCACCCATGCTGGCATGGAGGAAGGCTCCCGCTGTGTGACGTGTCTCCTCTTCTGACGGTTCTTAAATAACGGGGGGTGGGGCCACCTGGTGACCTTGCCCCCTCTGACGCACGGTGACTTGACGGGACTTCCCTGTGACGTCACAGGGAATGCCACAGGGAAGTCACGTCATGCTTAATCTAACTCAGGCTATCACTCTGTCCATGCCAACAACACTACACATGGCTGCACGGCTACACAGCAGCCTTATATAGTGTGGGGCATGGACTTAGTCCCCCTGAGCCATGATTGGCAAAAGGCACCCCTGCCTCAGCAGAGCGCGCTGTGATTGGCCAAAGCATGCAGGATCAGTTCAGGGTAAATTAAAGTTTTGTTCCTAGAGTTAAGCTGTGAAATTTGTTTGTGGCTGTGGGCTTACTATAGGAGAGAGGATAGAGAAAATTAGGTTTTAGCTTAGGGCTCAAAAACCAGCATAGGCTAGAGCCAGGTTAGGTTTCCGGTGGCCACGTCAGGATCATAGGCTTAGAGGTCCAGTTTCATGTCAGAATAGTAACTATTAGTGAGGGACTAAAGCACAGAGTAGATAGGCTGACTCTGAGTTCCAGTGCCACAGTTCCAGTGCCACACCTCAGTTCTTGCCCTTTAAAAGCTCCATTCCAGGTTGGTTGAACAACAGTTGAAGGATTTTCCCATGACCACAGATCTTGTTTTGTTTGCTAATAATACCTGTTTGTAAATTTGATATATGTACCGTTATCAATCACTTTATATATAAAGCTTGTATTATTTATATATGGGTGTCAATCTATGTACTAATGGTTAATGGTATATGCTGATATAAAAAGGGGACCACTGCCCCCACCAATAGCTGGCTATTGCAGTAAGCAGCATTGGGGGGGCACATAAGATATAAACAAGGCCAAGGATAAATCCAAGGAAAAAAACAAGCTTACTTACCGACCAGCCCACTGTCAACCGAATCAACCTGTCTGAAAAGTATGCGTTAAAAACAGGGGTTTAGTCTGCACGCATTTGCAAATGCATGATTAAGCTACAGAGCTTCGCCAAGGCCTACAGAGCCTCGCCCTGGTATCTGTAGTTCCTATCACTAACTAATGAGTGACCCCCACAGTGGAGGCACATGCATTCTGATGGATAGGCGGAGGGCAGATGGTCTAAAGGGGAGTCCCACTCCTTCTTAATTGTGCAGGAGCACACTGAGCACCCAGCATATAGCTCAATGGCTGCAAATGTATCAGTGTGTTGCCTGGCCAATACACAGTGATACAAAAAAGGGACCACTACCCCCACCTATAGATGGCCATTGCAATAAGCAGCATTGGAGGGTGCTCAGTATGCTCCTGCACCTTCAAGAAAGGGTGGGGCTCCCCTTCAGACCATCTGCCCTCCATCTATCCATCAGAATGCATGTGCCTCCACTGTGGGGTCACTCATTAGTTAGTGATAGGAACTACAGATACCAGGGTGCCTTGGCGAGGCTCTGTAGCTTACGCATGCATTTGCAAAATGCGTGCAGACTAACCCCCTGTTTTTAACGCGTACTGATAGACAGGTTGATTCGGTTGACTTTTGGCTGGTCGGTAAGTAAGCTTGGTTTTTTCCTTGTATTCATCCATGGCCTTGTTTTTATATAATGATATATGCTGGTTGCAGTAGTTCTTCTGCTCCCGGTAACTTTCTTTAGATTACTGATTAACTGCCCAAGAATGGGAATCCGCTCTGTTTACAGAGGCCCTGACCTGGGTGAAGGCACTGCCAACTTTATTTTCAAACCCACTCTTCCACTTAGGGTTCTGGTTCTCTTTTTTTACCTACAGGTTCAGTGTAATATGCTGTTTGAGGAGGGTCATTTCTCATAGCAACCACAAAAGAGGGCTACGTTCTATTGATATAAAGTCATATATTATTTCCTACAGCTGACTCACTATGTTGGAAATGTAAAGAAGAGATCAGAACAAATTTGTGTTCACTTCAAGCAGGTGCTGCATTACAATACAAGCTGAGGGATTACAAAACCTGCTTAAAGCAGGTTAAATTCAGGTCAGAAGGAAGTCAACTGCAGGTCAAATGCACTTGTTGAAAAATTCTCAATGATTTCAGAAGTGTCTCAAAATGATGCTGTTGACAAAGCCCAAATCCCATCCACAAAGATCCCCTTGCACACGTGGTGTAATTGGTGTAAAGTACATCTTTTTATAAAGATTATCACAGAGTCAGTGCACAATAAAAGTAACAAAACTTTATTGTACAGTGATTAAAAATTACGCTCTATGCGTGAATGATTTATTAAAATCAATGTTGTCGCAATATAATACGTATGTCATGCTCAGAACTGTTATATACAACACCTCCTGTTAGTACACCTTTATTAATGAATCAAAAGGATAGAGGTGCATTTATATTCATGCGCTGGCCAACACGCTTTGCTGTACGTGTAGCTTCATTAGGATCCAGTCGCACAGTATCATATGCTGCTAAATATGCAAAGATACATATCAATTCATTGCATATATCACAATCTTCAGTATTACATTTTGCATACAAATATCTATTAAATTGCGCACAAACAAAATGGCGGGAGGCTTATTGAGTCATAAAGACATCTGGGGGGTGGACACAGGGATCAGGACTCCCCACTCAGTCCCAGCCCCATAGTAGTGGAGATAATTCTGATTATAGCAATCCCTTCAAGATAATATTAATGATAAATATCATTATGATATGGTTATTCCCCATATAGAGTCGATATACATATTATTTATTATAGTTTCAAAATACCTACAAAAGCAATATTATTTCCAAAACAAGTGTGAGGTATCCAGACCAAAGGGAAACTGGACAAAACAGATTCCAATGTATAGGGATAGATGTATATTTAATCTGTAATGATATAAATATACAGGTATGTCTGAGCACACCAAAGTATATGCATTTCTCCCAAATAATATCCCTTTAAAAAATATTGAGAATATAAAAATACATGATAAACGTTGTATAGTGCAAGAGCCTGTCCCCTTTAAGAGCTGTTAATCCAGACAGGAAATAAGCCATATTGTATCCTTTCAAGGAGCTTGTCCCACCCAGGTATTGCGTGATCCTGAGGGGTTTATTCTCCTAAAGGAAGCTTGTGGTTCCACAAGACTCGTGCCCCTAGGAACAGCTGTAAAAATGTCCACTGTGCATGAGGCCTAAAGACTAGAACCAAACTCCATCATATATAAACAATCTTATTTCTTGGAGTATTGCCTTCTTAAAATCCTAACCCCCCCCCCTTCTGCACTACACCATGTGGGTGGAGCCCCAGAGGAGAGGATCCTCTGCCCACTGTCACAATAAAGGGGGGTGGAGATCAGGGGGGAGAGGATGCAGATGCTGAAATATGTTACATGTTCCACCCTAAAAATGGGCGGAACGTGTAACATGATCCAAGGGTGAACTTATCCTTTAATTAAGTTTCATACCATATGTAAATATTAATTTTTTTCTACATTACCTTCAATCTTTTTTTTTGTATATTCTTGTTATCTTTCTCAAATTAGGAAAAAGTTAATGTTTAAAAAAAAAAAGAATTGTAATGTGAAGAACTGGAGGTCAGCACCCAGAGTCCAGAACTGGTATCAGCAACAGAGGACATGGCAATAGAGAATTTCTCAGACATGCAATTCGAAAATTGTCTAGGAAAAATGTGTTACTTGAAATGATTATTCCTTGAAAATATCAATTTTTTACACAAGCCAAGGCTGACACCTTGAGTGTCACCAATGTTTTTTTCAACGCTACATCTTCAAAGCATCACCCCCTTATCTTTAATGGGCATCCTATGCATTAAGGTGAAAAAACTTCTGGCAGTGACCGGCCCCCCAGCCCCCCCGTTTTACTTGCCTGAGTCCCTTCATTCCTTCGGAGACGCTCTCTCCCTCTCTGCACGGGGTCCCAGCTCTTGATTGGATTGATTGATAGCAGCGAAGCCATTGGCTCCTGCTGTCAATCAAATCCAATGACGCGGGCACCGGGGGGGCTAGGCCGAGTTCGGCATTCGTGTCTATGGACGCAAATTCTGGACTTGGGAGTGTACCCACACGGTAACCCCCTGGGAGAGCGCTTCTCCTAGGGGGGTTATCTGATGCGAGGAGGAGCCGCAAGAGCCGCCGGGGGACCCCAGAAGAGGAGGAATCGGGGCCACTCTGTGCAAAACGAGCTGGACAGTGGAGGTAAGTATGACATGTTTGTTATTTTAAAAAAATAAAACACAAAGGCTTACAATCACTTTAAGCCCTGTCCATAGCCCTTAGGTTATACAATCCCTGCAGTTATTCGTGGGAAAGTATATAAACAGTTGTTCTTCTGACAGGAAGTTGTAGCTACATTTCATGAATTTACCAAAATATATTTATTAACACATTTGAAGGCTTTTCTTTTTTAAGTTTTAATTCACTTAAAGCACATGTATACCTCAATATAGTAACTGTTCTCTTTTTTTATCTTACTAATCATATGTGGCACATGGTGTTTGGTATAAAATTACATAATGCTGATTCATCATTAGATAAGAATGATGGTTGGATAGATATGTCAAGAGAAGTTATTTTATGACTGTTCTACGTATACTAGTGAGCTTCTTTAAGAGCATTTCAGCTGAGATAATGAGTTGAAATGTCCTGGAAGTAATAGCTCTAAGTGTGGAAGAGCAAGAGTATAACTACGGCTGACATATAGGAACTCTCTGTAGACTGAACCTGTCAATTCCTAACTCCAAAAAATAGGTCTTTCAAAGCAAGTTGATGGGCTGCTGCCGTAGAGTGTAAGTCTTTGTGTAGATTAGGACTAAATCTGCTCTCTTTCTTCTGTCAGATGTCCTGAAGGCAGCTCTTTTGTTCTGTCTTTACACCACTCATATTCATCCAGCAACATTGATTAATGAGCATTCATATTGATGCTGCTGAATTCAGAAGATTCAAATACATGTATTTTAGCAGTTGAAATAGCAGATCAGTTTGTATTTTATAAAGTATACATTTAATTAACTAGAGTGAATTGAAGGATACTGAGTCATCTGAATGATAACAATGGTTAAATCAGCTCTACCAGATGAGGATAGGGATGAATCCAGCCATGTAATCCAATTGTCATTTTAGACTTTGATGTAAAATGCTATATAAAATACTGAGAAAAACCTATTACAAAGGAGAATATATAGCACATAATGATTTGCAAATTGTTCTGTGGGTAAATTTTTGTTACAAATAAGTGACCTGAATGACTTATGAAGGTCTTCTCCCTCTGTTAGCGGGTGTAGTAAAACACTATATAGCGTCTTGCAAAAGTGTTCAGACGTTTGTCCATTGTTAATGAATACTACACAAAAAATAGAGCTTCAGGTGTTTCTCCATTTAATAAAAACTCAAATATACCAAACAAACTAAATATCAAACAATAAATGTATATAGCCGACTATCCCCTAGAGAAATGTTTCACTCCCCTCCCCCCCATTTATTTAAAAAGCAAAAAAAAAAGCCATTGACTATGTGACCTTATAGCTCAAATACCTAAATCACAGCTATCCTGAACAGCCTATAAAGCATAAGTACTTGGGACTGAGCACATTGTCAGATAGATTTGGGCTTATATACTGTATAGTTTTTAAAAATGATGAAATAGAGTCCATCATAGCAGCCTAAGAACATATTCAATAAATGTGATACATCACCTGAAAAATATTTTTATTGTTTAAGTCTATCCTCAAGGTTATATGCAGTTGAAATATTAATGTGCACTGGAGTATCAACCAATCCAATTATGTATATCCAAATGAGGCTCCAAGACATCTCCAAGCAAGACTCCACAAGGTTGAATCCTTCTCCGGTGATATAGGGCTACTTTAATTAGCAGAAATAGAAAATTTGCTGTGGCATGGTTGCAAACAGGCTAAAAGTACCAATACAAAGAGGTTCAACCAGCAGGACATAATATGGAGCACACCAACTCCACATCATACGTTACCTCGCTAGCCAGCTATAGGACATACAATCCCAATTAGGCTAAAAAGAATCAAGCAGTAATAAAATGCAGCCATCAAAATAAGGAAGTAATTACTTGAAGCTGAGTCCTTAAATGTAGTAAAGGATAACATATAATAACACAAGATGATAGCACAAAATAACTTGCTACAAGTATCAGTTATTCACTAAAATAATGGCCAGATAGAGCCATCCAATCTAGCCATCAAAGATTCCCAAATAATTGTATGTAGCATAAACTAAACCACAAAGTCAAGGAGGATCAAACAAAATCACATCAGACCCTGGGGGATACTAAATGGCAGCATAAATCATGGACCATGAAACAATTCAGAACAATTATTACTTCACTAAACCCACATGCCTATTCCAGGATAGTAGATAATGTTCCATTAGATAGAAATCCATCCAAAAGATCACAAAGGTGGTCAACTGTAGTACATGGCTAACAAAAACAATGCCAGTGCCCCACAATGTGTCCATGCATGACAATTTCTCAAGCGAGCTGGTCTTGTTCATTTTTCTCATTTTTCTAAATAGCAAGTCCTATTTTTAAATTTTGTGTGTTTTCTTTCACTGGAAGGTTGGAAATCCAGTGCCTTTCCCACATCACAAATTGATCACTCCCGTGCTGCTTTTCAAAATCCTGAAGTCTTTTACATAATGCTTTCGAGTTGTGACTTTTTGTGCTACCATCTACTACAGGGCAATTTTATGAACAGCTTATGATATACTTAGTTTTACTACATCTTCCAGTCCTGTAGCTGCTTCATAGTGATTACTGAACTATTCTGATCTAATTAGTGCAGGTGATTTTGAGGAAAGGTCTTTACTAGACAGTGACTTAGGCCGGGTTCACACTGGTGCGACCAGACACTCGTCCTACTTTGGATCTGACTTTGCCTTGTGACTTGAAGTCAGAGACGTGTCCGACTTCAATGAACGGAGATCCGACTTGGATCCCTGCCAATACCAAGCACTGTGTTTGGTATGAATCTTGAGGGGGAACTCCATGCCAAATTTTAAATAAAAAACCGGCATGGGTTCCCCCTCCAAGAGCCTTCAGTCTGGTATGGATCTTAAGGGGAACCCCTACCTCGAAAAAATTGCGTGAGGTCCCCCAAAATCCATACCAGACCCTTATCCGAGCACGCAGCCCGGCCGGTCAGAAAAGGGGGTGGGGACGAGCGAGCACCCCCCCCGAACCGTACCAGGCCGCATGCCCTCAACATGGGGGGTGGGTGCTTAGGGCCCTGTGACCCCCCCACCCCAAAACACCTTGTCCCCATGTTGATGAGGACAAGGGCCTCTTCCCGACAACCCTGGCCGTTGGTTGTCGGGGTCTGCGGTCGGGGGCTTTTCAGAATCCAGGAGCCCCCTTTAATAAGGGGGACCCCAGATCCCGGCCTCCACCCTCTGTGAATGAGTATGGGGTACATCATTCCCCTACCCATTCACCTGGGGGAAAAAAGTACTCACTTTTGTTGCCAGCGGTTTAGACATTAATGGCTGTATGTTGAGTTATTTTGAGGGGACAGAAAATTTACACTGTAATACAAGCTGTACACTCACTACTTTACATTGTAGCAAAGTTTAATTTCTTCAGTGTTGTTACATGAAAAGATATAATAACATTTTTACAAAAATGTGAGAGGTGTACTCACTTTTGTGAGATACTGTATATTGAAATTGCAATAAAGAGGAGGATGCCGATCACCTAAACTATTACTTAACATGGTTTTGTCATGAAAATTTCCCTCTGCTTATTTCTTGATAAATCAGGGAAAATGTACATGCGCTTCTAGCAAAACACTATAAAGGAAAAATAAGTAAAAAAAACTGGACAGGAACAAAACAGTGGCTTATGATTCAGTGTAACACATATTTTATGCATGCAGTGTATGTGCATTTTGCTCATTTATGTCTATTATTAAACTTTTGTCATGAAAAAAGTTACTTGTCCCAACAGATATTTGCCATAGAAGTAATGTTTTGTTCTGATAGATGTGAGTGGACATTTCAAGGCATTGTAAAAGATTAACTGTCAAACTGGTTCAAAGTGTAAACGACATCTTGAAAGTTCCCTTATTCAAAAATTGCTTACTTACTTAAAATAAAGGGCATACAGTATATGGCTTAAAAAAGTAATATTTTATACATTCTTAAAAATATAGGAATTACAATTACAAGGTAATACACTTCTATGATGATTTTATAAGAAATCACAAAAATAGCACTTATCACATGCAGACTTTTTTTGTCATTTTGGGAATTGTTTGCAATTGTTTTCTTGTTGCGATTGAATCAAGGACAATACTTTCATTAAAAATATATGCTGTGGTATATTAGCCAAAGACTGCAGCATAGTAAGTACTGTATTAGGCCTGTTCACACCAGTAGCTGCACTGTAACATGGCCGCTAGGGACCGGGCCAAACTTTCGTTGTTCGACCGTTTGTTCACCCCCCCAAACCAACCACAATGCATTCTGGTGCTGAACAGGGCATTGCAAGCTCTGATTGGCTGAAGCAGTGAATGCTTCAGCCAATCAGGGCACAAAGCACAGTCAGAGTCATGATTGGACACTGTCATCATGACTTTATCCAATCATGGCTTATTCCCGCCCCACAGTATAAAAGTATTCTTTCAATGACAGCCATTTTCAGTGTGATTTAGGAGTGGAGAGAGATAGAACAGGGCTCAGTTCAGTGCTATTAGTTAGTGTGTTATACTGTGCTATTTTGCTTCAATTGTCAGTGTAGAATATTAGTTTAGTGTCAGTCTAGGGATATTTTGAGTGTAGTGAGGATGACCATCATTCAGCTTTGCATAGTGTGCAGCTAGAACAGGGACAGCTCAGATAGTTTCACTGTAGTGTAGTGAGACTGTGTCATTCATACATACATTAGTGTAGAGTAAGGACAGCTCATATGGTTTCAGTGTAGTGTAGTGAGACCATGTCAGTAATCTCTAGTGTATAGCTAGAGTAGGGACAGTTCAGATAGTGTCAGTGTATTGACGGTTGAACACCGCCTATTTGATTCCATTACTGCCAGTTTAATGCCATTTACTTCTGTGTGTGTTACTGCCAGTTTAACGCCAAATCATTTTGTGAGCGCTACTGCCAGTTTAACACCATATAGTTCTGTGTGCGTTACTGCCAGCCTAACGCCATATCGTTTTGCTTGCGTTACTGCCAGTTTAACGCCATATAGTTCTGTGTGCATTACTGCCAGTTTAACGCCATATAGTTTTGCTTGCGTTACTGCCAGTTTAACGCCATATAGTTCTGTGTGCGTTACTGCCAGTTTAACGCCATATAGTTTTGTGTGCTACTGCCAGTTTAACACCATTTACTTCTGTGGTCGTTACTGCCAGTTTAACGCCATATAGTTTTGCGTGCGTTACTGCCAGTTTAACGCCATATAGTTCTGTGTGCATTACTGGCAGTTTAACTCCATATCATTTTGTGTGCGTACTGCCAGTTTAATGCCAGTAACTGGCAGTAACGCACACAGAATTAAATGGCGTTAAACTGGCAGTAACGCACAAAACTATATGGCGTTAAACTGGCAGTAATGCACACAAAGCTATATGGCGTTAAACTGGCAGTAATGCACGCAAAACTATATGGCGTTAAACTGGCAGTAACGCACAGTTTTGCGTGCGTTACTGCCAGTTTAACACCATATAGTTCTGTGTGCATTACTGCCAGTTTAACGCCATATAGTTCTGTGCGTCACTGTACGACTGGCACATTATATTGCAGTATATTATAGTGTATCCATGGAGTATATCTGTGTAGTGTAAGTACTCAAATTAAAGTGCACCAAACACCTCTTTACATTGATTAAAGTGCATCTATGTACAGATTTCAACTTCTTCTTTACATTTGCTTATAAGCACCACCCCCTCCCTCCCAATAATGTCTGGGAGACAACAAGGAGAGGCAGACGTTCCCTTGGCACTGTAAGGGGGCCAGCAACAAATGTGTCCACTGGCAAAGGTGGATGTGGTGGTCAGTCCTCAGGCAGGGAATCATTTCCTCTGTTTAGTGAGTTTGCCCGTGATATCCAGCCACAGCATGCAGAGGAGGTGGTGGACTGGCTTACTAAACTTTCCTCATCGTCCTCATCCTCTGTCACGCAAGCAGAAACAAGTGTGCAGTCCCCTGCAGTTGCCAGAGTGGATAAACCTGCCTCCTTGTTCACATCTATTCCTGCCATAGCCCCAACATCAGCCATTGAGGATTCAGCTGAGTTATTTGACCACAGCATTAGCCACTTGCCCCTTGATGATGCCCAGCCATTACTGGATTCAGATGATGGTTCTGAGGTTGAGGATGACAGGAACATGAGCCTAGAGAGAGGGAGGAACACTGGTAGACAAATTGGCATTCATGTTCCCCAAGCCGCAGCGTATTGCCAAGTTGTCTCCAGTGGTAATGTTGAAGATGGAGGAGCTGGAGATGATGATAAGGTCACTGATGCGACTTCGGTGCCAGATAGAGCAGAGGAGGAAACTGAAGGTGAGGCGGCACAACCCCAAGGAGGCCAACATTAAGAAAGAGTAGAGAGCAGCCACCCTATTCCATCACATTCTGCAGGCATTATTTCCCAGCCCACTCCCCAAAGCTCAGCTGTCTGGGCCTTTTTCAGCACATCTACAGCAGATCACACTGTTTCTATCTGCAAACTGTGTCTCAGACACATCAAATGTGGCAAAAACACCAACCATTTGGGTGCCACATGCTTCACAAGGCATTTACCATCCAACTACTCAGCCCATTGGCAAGAGCACCTAAAAGCCACACAAAAGGGGCACAAATCTGTCCCTCCTCCTCCTCTTTACCCACTTCAGTCTGCCCCTGTGATACCGAGTCATTACCTTTCAGCAGCCTCCACTGACAGGGATGATGGTATAGCACAGAGTGTCCCAGGTCCTAACAGCACATCTGCCAGCAGCACACCACCAGCTGTAGACTGTAGCCGGAAAATTTCTCTGCCCCATCTACTGCAGTGGAAAAAAAATACAGTCCCTGCCACCCACATGCCCAGTGTCTGAATGCAAGCTTTTCAAAGTCTGGTGGATTCTGCCCCCTTCCATGAATTTGCACAATGTGCTGTACCACAATGGCAGGTTCCCAGTCACTACTATTTTTCACGTAAGGCCGTTCCATCTCTCTACAATCACGTGGAAGGGAATGTTCTGGCATGGCAGTCAGCCGTAAAATCCACCTTACTGCTGACACGTGGTCCAGCAAGCATGGTCAGGGACGATATATTTTGTTCACAGCACACTGGGTAACGCTGCTGTTGTGCCCCCACGTCTCTATACAGCTGGTGGTGATGATGCCAGACTTGTGAGCTCTACCCCTTCCTCCTCCTCCTCTTCCTCCGACTCCATTCTCTCCTCTGCAGAATTGTCCTATGAACATAAGGTACCCCCTAAGCGTTCAAAGGGCTATTCCCAGAGTCAGGCTAAAAGGTGCCATGCAGTGCTTCAGCTGGTGTGTTTAGGGGACAGGAACCACACCGAAGCAAAGATTCTTGCAGCTCTGCAGGGACAGGCCCAGAGGTGGTTCACACCATGCCAGCTGGATCCAGGAATGGTGGTGTCCAATAATGGCTCAAATCTCCTGTCCGTCCTTAGAAAGGGAAAGTTGACACATGTGTCATGCCTGGCACATGTCCTCAATTTGGTGGTGCAGCGTTTCCTAAGTACAGGGTTGCAGGATACACTAAAGCAGGCCGGAAGAGTCTGTAGCCATTTCAGGCGGTCATACACAGCCAGTGCTCGGTTGGCTGAAATTCAGTGGGAATTCCACCTGCCCCTAAACCACCTGATTTGTGCCATGCGGCCCACCAGGTGGAACTCAACTTTGGGAATGCTGCAGTGGCTATACATGCAGCAGAGGGCCATCAATGAGTACCTGTGCCAGTACGGCATGACGACAGGCTCAGCTGCCTCAGCTTTTTTCCCCCACGCTAATGGTTGATCATTAAGGATGCATGCACTGTATTGTCACCATTTGAAGAGGCCACAAGGAGGAGGAGGCCACACCATTTGCTTACCATTTGAGGAGGCCACAAGGATGGTGAGCAGTGACAGTGCATGCATCAGTGACACAATCGCTATTGTGTTCCTGCTGGAGCAGACTCTGCGTGGCATTATGAACAGGGCACTGGAAGCAGAGCAGCAGGAGGAAGAGGAGGACTTTCTTTCCTCTCAAGGCCCACTTTATCCAGACACCATCATTCCTATGTCACAGAACACACAAGAGGAGAGAGGGGAGGAGAATGAGGAGGAGGATTCTGGCACTTTCATAGGCTACGAAGAAGAGAAAGACATGCGTCAATCTGTAAGCGATGGCTTTCCAACCCCAGGACACTTGGGAGAAGTACGTGGCTGGGAGGAGGAAGCTCCAGATGCTGTCATCCTGAGTGACCCCGAGGAGTCTGCTTCTCAAGCCTCGGCAAATTTGAGGCGCATGGGCAACCTCATGCTTCAAAGCCTGCAAAAGGACCCAAGAATACGTGGCATAAAGGAGAAGGGATGATTACTGGTTGGCAACCCTCCTTGACCACCGTTATAAAGGGAAGGTCTCAGAAATCATTCCATCCCCACAGAGAGTGCAGAAGATAAAATCTCTTGAGGACACGTTAAAGGATTTTATAAAACGTTTTTCAAGTAGGTTACAGTGTCGTGGAAAACATAGTTTTGAGTCTTTTGTTGGTCAAGAGAGGAGCGTTGGAGAAGGCGTCTGCCTAAATGAGACATTTCAGAATTTTTTTAGTCCTCGCCGCCCAGGGCTATCAGCTTCTACATCCCATCGGCAGCATCTGCATCACATGGTGGATGATTACCTCCGGGCCAAAACAGAGATGGAGAGCTTTCCAGCTGACGATCCACTGACTTACTGGGTCACGAGAATAGACCACTGGCCAGAACTTGCCCAGTATGCTATTGAGTTGTTGGCCTGCCCTGCATCCAGTGTGCTTTCAGAATGGGCATTCAGTGCAGGTTTCGTTACTGATTATAGAATGCGTCTGTCCACAGACTCCGTGGATCATTTGACTTTTATAAAAATGAATCAGTGCTGAATTACCAGCTCCTGATGCCAATGTCACTGATTAAGTTATTTTGGGATGTGGAATTTCTGCAGGACTTAGAGGCTGCCTAGCTTTGTGGGTGTTCAATTATTTCATCTGAAAGAATGTTTTTGGTATAGGTATCATGGGCACAATAAACACCCGAAGACCAATTTTTCAGCACCTGTTTGACAGGTGAATATCATTGCAATTTTTTTTTTGCCTTCATCAAGAGCAACTCTATAGGGTTATGGTGGGAAGGCGCCCCCGACACCCAAAGAGTAATTTTTATGCCCCTGTTTGACAGGTGCATATCATTGCAATTTTTTACAGCAAGGCCAAGTCTTGCTTTCATCAAGAGTATCTCTATAGGGTTACAGTGGGAAGGCACCACCGACACCCAAAGACCAATTTTTATGCACCCGTTACTTCTATCCAAAGTCAAAGTGACACCAGAATGTATCCAAAAAATCTCTAATCTTGTCTTTTTTTTTGGCTTTATAAATGCAATTAATGCTGCAGCAGATTCTAGACATGGTACAGATCTGCCACTTTACAGGTAGACTAAGGGGACCCCCCAGGCACTATATTGGAAGGAATTTTTCATTTTTATGCTTTCACTTTAAAAATCTAAAAATCACTGCTCATTTAAAAATGTTTTTCACAAACTTTTTTTTTTTTTTTATTGATACATGTCCCCCCAGGGCAAGACCCGGATCCCTATAACCATTGTATGCCCAATTACTTGCATATAAGCCTTCAAAATGGGCACTTTTTTGATGTTCGGGGCCCATTGACTTTAATGGGGTTCGTTATTCGGGTCCGAACTTTAGCGGTGTTTGAAAATTCTGGTGCGAACAGAACAGAGGTCCATTCGGCCCATCCCTAGTGACCGCTGGTTAGGGTTGCCATCTTTTCTTCAAGCCAAACCTGAACACTTTAGCAGCGGCATCTTTTAATGGGGTATACGCTATAAGATTGTAAAAGACCTGGGACACTTTTGGTGGCCTAAAAGAGAGTCGGATATGTGCTGGGGGGCACTTTGGAGGGTTGGATATATGCTGGGGGGCGCTTTGTTAGGGGAGAGGACTAGTGCAAGGCGAGTCGGATATGTGCTGGGGGGCACTTGGGGGGTCGGGAATGTGCTGGGGGGGCGCTTTGTAAGGGGAGAGGGCTAGTGCTAGGGGGGTTGTCAGATTTCAAATCCAACCCACACTGCTAGCATGTCTTCCCCTGCCAAAGCCCCCCAGCACATATTCTCCTAACCCCTTGATCACTCCACATATTTTCTAAGTTGTCCTCCTATCCAGCCGCTCTCTCCCCTCTCCTGTCCATCTACACAGTATAGAAAACTTTGTACAGACCTTGATCAGTATATCCCTGCTCCCCATCCTCCTCCTGTGTGTGTGTGTGTATACAGAGCAGAGAAGGAGGAGGAGGGAGGAGCTTTGATTCACTGACACTCTGCTATGCTGAACCAGGATGCCGTTGGGGAGAGGGGAGACATCAGATGTCACTCTCGGTGCAGTCCATGTAAATGATGTGTCCAGGTCTTGGGGAGATGAAAACCCGGACACATAATTCAAAAAATGGACTGTCCGGGAGAAAACCGGACAGGTGGCAACCCCACCGCCGGTATGTGCTGTGAAGTAACCAATATCAATGCACATCGCACTGTTTTTTTAGTTTATTGAAACTTCAGTTTCATGCATCTTGAAGCACTACAATGTACTGCATTGCAACATGTGGCTATGGAAAAAAGTTACACATGTCCCATTTTTCAGCACACGCCATTGCAAAATGCAAGGCTGCGAAGTGCAGAACAACCCATTTTGGTGTAAACAAACAGGCCCTTAAGCCTCATTCACATGGGCATGCTGATGCATATGCTCATGCGAAGGGCCATCTTCACCCACGTGAGATGCACAGGTAGTCCATGCAGCCCTGTGTAGGCAGTCTCTTCAAATCAGGTAGCTGGCTGCATAGACTTGCACAGATCTCCATGCTCATCCCAGAATGTACATCCATGCAGGTCTTATGCATGGGTCAGAACACCGTTCCCGTGTGAATGAGGCCTTAGGTTATGCAGGGAGAGATTTCTTTTACCAATAATTATTGATGAGAGAACTGCCCATCTATAGGTACCCCAATGCTGACAACTATTGACCAACTTGATTTTTTTATTAACTTAATTCACACAACAACAAAAACTGAAACAAAGGGTTCCGCTTAAATATCACTGTGTGATGCACTGGCCCACTCACTTGCTGAAAGGTGCTGGTTCACAAAGAGAGCACTTCTGCCTCAGTAATGTTATCCCAAAATGTGAAACAGATACCACACACTGTAAGTGAATCACATTAATAAGAAATCCACAAGTTGGCTTCAGCTTAGTTTCACACCTGTAAAGCCTCATACACACGATCAGACTTCAAACAAACTTTCTGTGGATTTCTGTCCAAAGGGCGTTGGCTGTGAATTTGGTATGCATACACACGGCAGGACTTTTTCAGCCAACTTTCACCAAATCATGTGGTTTTTCAGCTCTTTACCACCACCCTTTGGTCAACTTTCTGTATTGTTGTCTGATCTTTTGCATTGGTTCTGAGCATGCGTGTTTGTACTTTGGACTAAAGTCCGATGGATTTGTGTACACACGATCGGACTAGCTGACGTAGGACTTTTGTTGCCGCAAAGTTTGTCTGTTTGCACAGCCAACATTTGTCCGATAAAAACCGAAAAAGTTTGTCTGATGGAGCGTACACACAGTTGGATGTTGCCTTAAAACAGGTAATTTGCATGTTTGTTGTCAAAATGTCTGATCATGTGTATGGGCCTTAAGACTCATCCCTTTAAGAGAGGGACTAAGCTGTAGGCAGGAAGTTTTCCCCGTCTATTGTTTCAGTCAAGTTGGGCATCTCATAACCCCCTACCTCATCTAAGTTGTTATCCCCAATAAAAACAACAAAAACAAGCCCAGGGTATTGCTTGGCTTTGCAGGAATAGGGGAGCCAGTTGCCAGTAGCCCTTGCGGGGGTAATGCTACACTTACTTTTTGGCTTCTGAAATTCAGGGTCATGCACATCCCTTTCTGATGACGTTCGATGTTCCATGATACCTTGCATTCACTCTGGACTCCAAGCTGTGAGTGCTGCACACTCTCCATTTTATCAAACTGAGTCCACTGGAAGTGCGTCTCCTAAAGTGACATTGCTACTCCCCATTAGGGAACTGCTCAGGGAGGATTGCCACTTTAGGAGCTTGTAAGTTATAAACTGGCAGGATGGCCAGGTAAAAAAGACGATGATAGAATGATGCTACTGTAACAATATTTTTTAATAAGTTTAGTTATACGTTTTTACCGTAGATAGGGTATAATAGGGAAAAGCTTCAGACTGCTCCAGGTTTATACATCATAAATGTTTTATTGTAGGTTATGGATTGTTTCCAGTTTAGATGTGACAACATGACATTTCTCAAGTCATTCTACTTTAAGTACCTTTGTCAAGTCATTCTACTTTAAGTACCTTTGACGGTTAAACAGATGGGCGTGACCGGAGGTTGAAGTCAGGGGGAGGATGTTGTGTGCCCGGACTTTGCTGCTTCTCCTATGCTCGAGCCTGTCTGACAGCATGGGGAAAGTGACGCTGGGAGGCTGAACAGCTGATAGGGGTGACGGATTCAGGGATCGCTCGGTACTCTGCCTGCACGTCCGCCTGTGGCTTCCCTGGGATAGGATCCTACAGTGTGTTCCCCAGTGTGATCCTGCCTGGCAGCGTGGGGAAGGGGATGCCGGAAAGCTGAACAGCTGATTGGGAGGAAGGAGACTGTGTCTGCTCGGTGCTCCACCCGCACGCTCTTTTGTGGTTCTCTTCTGAGATAGGATCCAGCAGCGCACTCCCTAGTGAGAAGGGGGGAAGCGCACACCTGGGACTGTACAGCCGTTAGTACCCTGGAGATCCAAGGGGAGGTTTGTGCTAAGATGACCAGGAAGAGGGGTACGGAGTGCAGGATGGAGCCGGCGTTCACAACCAGCGTGCTCCCAAGGATAAGGCAAGTCAAGCTGCTGCTGCAAGGCTGGAGCGCTTTGCTCACACACCTAACCATACACCCAAGAAAGGGGGTCAGGCGGGGGGTGTTCAACATCAGGGGCTGCAGGTCAGCCATCCTGGGGGAGGAAAAGTCAAGGCTCAGCAGCAACAGGCGCATCTGCAATATTGGCAGAATCTGCATCACAAACAGCCCTGGAAAGGGAGTGTGGACTGAGTAATGAATAAGCAGAAGGAATGGGGGAGTTAGAGAAGGAACCATCTTTAAAGGACATTCTCCTAGCAGTTAACAACTGCAAGACTTCATTATCTGACCTATCTGATCAGCTTAGAGGTATTAGGGATGATTTATTTACCCTAAGACAAGATGTGCAGGAGGTATGTGCTCGGACTACCACTCTTGAGGGGAGACTTAGTCAGGTGGAAGATGATGTGAACCCGATGAGACAAGAAGTAAAAATCATGAGGGATCAATTGGAAATGTGTATACGTAAAATGGACGAATTAGAGAACAGGTCACGTAGGAAGAATGTAAGAGTTCTTGGTCTTCCCAAAAGAAGTGAAGGCAACAACCCCATAGAGTTTATGGAAGGATGGTTCAGAGATATGTTTGGTAAAGATTCCTTGTCAAGCTTTTTTGCAATTGAGCTTGCACACAGAGTCGCTTTCAGGGTGCCATCTTCAGGGGGTCAGCCAAGGCCTCCTATTGTTAAATTCCTGTTCTTTAAGTACAAAGTCACTATTCTTCAGAAAGCAAGAGAAATGAAAAACATACAGTATAATGGCGTAAGGATTTCTTTATATCCAGATTTTTCCCCTGAGCTACAGAAACAAAGAGCAAAATTTACAGAGTGCAAACGCAGACTGCAGCAGTCTAAAATTAGTTATGCATTACTTTATCCTGCACGCTTACGCATAACAGCATTTGGGGAGGTGAAGTTCTTCAATGCTACTGCAGAAGTATCATCATGGCTGGAGAAGAATGAAGGAAGGTTACGGGGTGAAGGGACATGAGAAAATGGGATAAAAACTAGACTCTGGTGGTCCCTGTCTAGTTGAAGGCTCCTGTGGACTTTTTTTTTTTTTGGTTTGTGTGTTTCCCCTCGATATAATTGTGCATTTATAGAGGTGAGGGTATGGGGGGGGGCAGTATATATATATATATATATATATATATATATATATATATATATATATTTTTTTTTTAGTACACTGATCTTGAGGGGGTTAATTCCCCTCTTATAAGGTTTGGGTAGCAACATAAAGGGAAAAAAGAGTTATACTCACTTTTAGGGTATTAATACAGTCACTTTAGAAGCCCTTGGTATGGACCCAAGGTTGGGCAAGGGGGAAAGGGGGAAAAGAGGAGGGAGGATTGGAGAAGGGGGTGGGCAGGGAGGGATGGTGGGGGAGAGGGTTGGGGTATGGGGTATGCATAAAGTTGCAAGGGTGTATGAGGGTGGTAGATGTGTGGAGTGGATTGAAGTAAAATGTTTTGAGTATGTACAAAAACTAAAATCACTAATATTTTCAAACACTAGACACAATGGTTTTAGGGGTAAGAATTATTTTGAGAGGAGACAAGGTACAGGGGCAGGAGAATGATAGGTACCAAAGATGGTAGATGGAAAATCCCAGATCCCTTTAGGCGTGTTAAGATATGCTCATGGAATGTGCGGGGGGTAAGGGAGATGTCCAAAAAACAGGCAATTTTTTCTATGGCCAGGACGGGTGGTGTTAAGATACTCTGCCTCCAGGAGACTCACCTCGACAAAGATACAACTAGTGCCTTGAGGAACAGGAATTACCAAGAGCACTATCACTCAACTCATACCTACTATTCAAGAGGTGTGAGTGTATTGATAAACTCTGGACTGGTTTTCTCCTGCAGACAGAGTAAGATGGATGAGAATGGACAGTATGTTTTTCTTTTTCGTATTATTGAAAGTCGAGAATGTGTATTAGCTTATGTATATATTCCTCCACCATTTAATACAGAGATATTGTGCGACTTAATAAATTTTATAGCAGTTATAGTGGCAGGGGACTTTAATATGACTATGGATAACAACATAGATAGGTTCCCATCAAGGGTTGCTGCTGGAGGGGTACCCAAAGGCCTGCTTCTCCAATTTTGTGAGGAGGTAGGGCTGGTGGATATCTGGAGGAAGTGGCATCCGGGTGTGAAGCAGTATTTGTGCCACTCTAGGACGCATGCCACTTTATCTAGAATTGATCTTGTGTTATGCAATGAGGAAGCCTTAAATTTAATGGCAGAGGTAGACTACGAGCCAAGGGGGCTTTCGGACCACTCACCAGTGGCTTTCTCAATTAAAATTGGGTCGAGCTAAGGTGGGGGGGACTGGAAAATGAACCCCTTTTGGCTCGAAGTAATTGAGGATATTGGGGTTATTGCAGGTAGTTTAGAAGAATTTATAAACTTAAACTCAGGAACCGCCCCGTTGGGTATAATGTGGGACTCCCTGAAGGCTTTTCTTCGAGGCGGTATTGATACAAAAAATCTCCTATGTTAAGAGACAATCAAAGGAATATAAAGCAAAAGAAAGGGTGCGGGGAGCTGAAGTGCGGTATGTGGAGGAACCAACTTTAGTCAGATATGGTGAGTGGGTAGAGAGCCAGGATGAATACAGGAAATTAGTATTGGAGGAAGAGGAAAAAAGGAAAATGTTTCAGAAACAGAGTTTTTTTGGGGAAGGAGAACTAGTGGGGAGAACTAGCTAGAGCAAATGGCCCCTCATCCACTATATCAGCAATTTGGGATAGGAAAGGGAGAATTATAAGAGCTACCCTGGGAATAGTAGAGGTATTTAAAAATGATTATGAAGCCCTGTATAGTACCCCACAAATTAATGTAGAGGGGGAAATGTGGGAGTTTTTTGAAAAACTGAAAATAACCCCTTTATCCAGCGAGGATAGGGAAGTACTGGAAGCCCCGTTGACATTGGAAGAGTTGCAAAGGGTAATAGTAGATATGGCGAATCAGAAAGCACCAGGCCCTGATGGTCTGCCTATAGAAATATACAAGTGATATGGGGATGTTTGCTCCCACAGCTATTGGAGGTATTTAATGGGGCCATAGTGGAAGGAAGATTGCCCATATCTATGACTGAAGCCACAATAATAGTATTATTAAAAGAAGGGAAAAATCTGCTTGATGTAGCCTCATATAGACCGATTTCGCTCTTGTGCTCTGATGTTAAGATCTTGGCAAAAGCCCTGTCAACTAGGCTGAAAAGAATAATTTATAAAATAATACACCCAGACCTAACCGGTTTTATACCGGATAGATCTGTGAGTGTGAATATAAGGCGAGTATATTTAAATATGCAGCTGCCAATAGAGAATGGGGGGAATAGAGCCATTCTATCATTAGATGCGGTCAAGGCTTTTGACAGCCTTGAGTGGCACTGTTTGTGGAAGGTATTGGCGGAGTTTCAATTTGGCCCTAACTTTGTGCAATGGGTAAGACTTTTATATGATAAACCGAGGGCCAAGGTTAGGGTCAATGGGGAGTGTTCTGGATGGTTCCAGTTGGGGAGGGGAACGAGACAGGGGTGCCCACTGTCACCCCTGCTCTTCGCCCTTGCACTGGAGCCATTGGCTATTGCCTTAAGAGCCTCTCAAGAATTCCGGGGATTCAAAAGAAGGAGTGAGGAGGAGAAAGTCGCAATGTATGCAGATGATATTTTATTATTCTTGGAAGACACGCAGGTCTCTTTGAAAGCAGCTATGGGGATAATTAAAGAGTTTGGACTTTTCTCTGGACTGGCAATCAATTGGGAAAAAGTACTTTTGCCAATAGACCCCCTTGTAGAACCTCTTCCACAACATGTAGACTCAATAAGAGTAGTAAGTCAAATGAGATACTTAGGGGTAAATATAACAAGAGACCCGGGGCAGTACATCTCTCCATCGCCAGTCCGTGCAATTTAATTAAGATGGTATGGATGCCGCAAATTTTATATGTAATACACAATTCCCCCGTTTGAATTCCAAAACACTGGTTCAAAAAATTGGACAGCGTGTTTAGAGAATTAATTTGGAAAAATGAGGAGGCAAGGATTAGTTTACAGGTATTGCGGCAATCGAGAGAGGCGGGGGGCCTGGCTTTACCAGACCCATGGGGTTATTTTCTTGCGGCTCAAATGCAATATATGAGAGGTAGTAACTTGCCCGAAGATAGGGGAGGAGGAAGTAATATATTGATGAACAGTATTAGCCATGAGACAATAGTGGCAGATTCTTTTGGTTCCAGTTGTCCTACAGTTCAGCTAATGGTTAGAAGTTGGGAGACCGTAAAGGCCGTGTTGGGTTATACTTGTTTCTCTGAGTTCTCTCCAATATGGAACAATAAAAACTGAAAAGAGCTCAATGTGATGGGTAAAATAGAGGAATGGGACAAGAGAGGCATCCATTCGACTTTTTTTTAGTTATCTGCAAGTTAGGCATGCCCTAGATGTACAATTCAGAGGGAAGGCGATAGAGTGGAGTGAAATGCCCTTGCTCAGGAAACTGGCGAATACTAGATCTTCTAGAGGGTTAATATCCGATATGTATAGGAGTCTAAAGATAGCGGGGCAGGAGAGAGTGGTTGAGTCTAAAAATAGGATCAAATGGGAGAGAGATGTTGGCACAATAACGGAGGAACAATAAAAATATGTCTTAGCATTAGGGCCCAGGGTTTCTCTTTCTCCATCACAGGGGGTATCTCACCTGTATTTGATATATAGGTCATATTATACACCACTAAAATTATGCATGTTTGGAAAAAGGCCAGACGCTAAATGTCAACGGTGTGGGGATAGGAGAGGTGATTTGATACACATGTTCTGGCGATGTCCCAAGTTGCCTAGGTATTGGGAAGGTATAATAGATAAAATTAATTCTGTGTTTGGGGCATCATTAGGCATGGAGGCTAGGACTTGTCTTATGGGCTTGATGGAGAAGAATGGCATATTAAAAGACACCCAGACTGCAATAATTAGATGTTTGTTCCAAGGAAAGAAGTTAATAGCATGAAAGTGGCAGGCAAAAGGTCCCCCGATGATGGCAGAATGGATGAAAGAGGTTAAAGATATGATTGTGAAGGAGAAATTCTGGTATGGGAAGAGAGGCAATATGAAGAAATATAAGAATATATGGAAGGTTATGGCTGGAGTTGGAGCACCCCGAATAGAAATAAGATGGTCAGGTAGAATGATAGGAGAGATTGCAGGTTGAAAGTCTGGGGTAGGTGGGGTGGAAGTGAGGGAAGAATGGATGGAGTGGTTGGGGGGGAGGAGGGGTGGGGTGAAGGGTGGAAAGGGGAAAAGCAATTGGTTGTATTTATTTATGTCTGCTTTTGTAATGTTTTTATACGCTATGTAAACAGTGTTGTTTGGTGGATAAATATATATTCCTAATAAAAAGTATTGAAAAAGTATTGAATTAAAAAAAAAGCACCTTTGACAGGTGACAAGTTGACCTTGTAATGCATCTGTAACCTATTATTCTGTTTAAGATTGAGTGAGGTCCAGACAACATGGCTGTCTGGTAGATATAAAGCACCTTTTAATAAACAGATTTTTTTTACTTAAAAAGAGATTATTTTAGTTTATCAAAATTTGCTGACACTAAGTTTTTCAAGCATTGTATGTAGGCCATTTCCTTTGGAGTAAAGATAGTTACTAACACAATTTACTCTGTAGCACCTCAGTAATGCAATGCCCATTGCGCTCTGCAGCAAATAGTGTTTGTGACCAGTGAAAAGTGGGGATGACCATATGGGTGTGGTTTAAAGGCATACTTGATGAGAATCTCGTATCTCATATATATATATAGTGCCTTGCCTTGCCTTGTATTCACCCCCTTGGCTTTTTTACCTATTTTGTTACATTACAGCCTTTAGTTCAATGTTTTTTAAATCTGAATTATATGTGATGGATCAGAACACAATAGTCTAAGTTGATGAAGTAAAATTAGAAAAATATGTACATAAAACTGTTTTTCAGAAATAAAAAAATGATAATTGACATGTGTGTATTTATTCACCCCCTTTGTTATGAAGCCCATAAAAAGCTCTGGTGCAACCAATTACTTTCAGAAGTCACATAATTAGTGAAATGATGTCCACCTGTGTGCAATCTAAGTGTCACATGATCTGTCATTATATATACACACCTTTTTGAAAGGCCCCAGAGGCTGCAACACTGCCATGAAGACCAAGGAACTCTCCAAACAAGTAAGGGACAATGTTGTTGAGAAGCACAAGTCAGGGTTAAGTTATAAAAAAAATATCCAAATATTTGATGATCCCCGGGAGCACCATCAAATCTATCATAACCAAATGGAAAGAACATGACACAATAGCAAACCTGCCAAGAGACGGCTACAGAGCAAAACTCATGGATCGGGCAAGGAGGGCATTAATCAGAGAGGCAGCACAGAGACCTAAGGTAACCCTGGAGGAGCTGCAGAGTTCCACAGCAGAGACTGGAGTATCTGTACATAGGATGACAATAAGCCATACGCTCCATAGAGTTGGGCTTTATGGCAGAGTGGCCAGAAGAAAGCCATTACTTTCAGCAAAAAACAAAATGGCACATTTTGAGTTTGCAAAAAGGCATGTGGGAGACTCCCAAAAATGTATGGAGGAAGGTGCTCTGGTCTGATGAGACTAAAATTTAACTTTTTGGCCATCAAAGTAAACGCTATGTCTGGCGCAAACCCAACACATTACATCACCCAAAGAACACCATCCCCACAGTGAAATATGGTGGTGGCAGCATCATGCTGTGGGGAAGTTTTTCAGCAGTGGGGACCGGGAAACTGGTCAGAGTTGAGGGAAAGATGGATGGTGCTAAATACAGGGATATTCTTGAGCAAAACCTGTACTACTCTGTGTGTGATTTGAGGCTAGGATGGAGGTTCACCTTCCAGCAGGACAATGACCCCAAACACACTGCTAAAGCAGCACTTGAGTGGTTTAAGGGGAAACATGTAAACGTGCTAGAATGCCTAGTCAAAGCCCAGACCTCAATCCAATAGAAAATCTGTGGTCAGACTTAAAGATTGCTATTAACAAGCGCAAACCATACAGCTTGAATGAGCTGGAGCAGTTTTGCAGGTGGAATGGGCAAAAATCCCAATGGTAAGATGTGACAAGCTCATAGAGACTTATCCAAAGCGACTTGGAGCTGTGATAGCCGCAAAAGGTGGCTCTACAAAGTATTGACTTTAGGGGGGTGAATATTTATGCACATTGACTTTTTCTGTTATTTTGTCCTATTTGTTGTTTGCTTCACAATAAAAAAAAAACATCTTCAAAGTTGTGGGCATGTTCTGTAAATTAAATGATGCAAATCCTCAAACAATCCATGTTAATTCCAGGTTGTGAGGCAACAAAACACGGAAAATGCCAAGGGGGGTGAATACTTTGAAAGGCACTGTATATATACAGTATCTAACAAAAGTGAGTACACCCCTCGCATTTTTGTAAATATTTTATTATGCCTTTTCATGTGACAACTCTGAAGAAATGACACTTTGCTACAATGTAAAGTAGTGAGTGTACAGCTTGTATAACAGTGTTAATTTGCTGTCCCCTCAAAATAACTCAACACACAGCCATTAATGTCTAAACTGCCAGCAACAAAAGTACACTGAATGAGCCGCCTTTGCTCATTAATATGCAGATCCCACTGTTGGTCATCAATTTGTAAATATTGTGTTGATTTGCATATGAATGAGCTGTTGGTACAATAGGGCAGTTGTTACTATGGCTAGTAGCTCAGTGGGAGGAAAGAAATGTGACAGATGAAGGGGGTGTGATTAGACAGCAAGGGTGGGTGATGTGGTCCAAAGTTTCTGTACACGGGACAGCATGACTGGTGAAAAAGCCAAACAGTCCTGAACAATCCAAGACTGTTTAGAGGTGTGCATTTAGCTGATTAACCATCCTTTTACAGTAACAATTAGGGATGAGCCGAACACCCCCCTGTTTGGTGTGAACTTTAGAACCCCATTAAAGTCTATGGGACTCGAACGTTCAAAATCAAAAGTGCTAATTTTAAAGGCTAACATGCAAGTTATTGTCCTAAAAAGGGTTTGGGGACCTGGGTCCTGCCCCAGGGGACATATATCAATGCAAAAAAAACTTTTAAAAATGGCTGTTTTTTCAGGAGCAGTGATTTTAATGATGCTTAAAGTGAAAAAAAGTGCAATATTCCTTTAATTATCGTACCTGGGGGGTGTCTATAGTATGCCCCTAAAGTGGCATGTGTTTCCTGTGCTTAGAACAGTCCCTGCACAAAATGACATTTTTAAAGGAATAAAAGTCATTTATAACTGCTTGCGGCTTTAATGTAATATCGGGTCCCGGCAATATGGATGAAAATCAATGAGAAAACGGACAAACGGCATGGGTACCCCCCCATCCATTACCAAGCCCTTTGGGTCTTGTATGGATATTAAGGGGAACCCCGCACCAAATTAAAAAGAAAAGGCGTGGGGCCCCCAGGCCCTATATACTCTGAACAGGAGTATACAGGCGGTGCAAACAAGACAGGGACTGTAGGTTTGTTGTAAGTAGAATCTGTTTGTAATTTTGAACTGGTACATTTCTAAAGTGTAGCTCCAGTCAAAAAAATCTATTTTTAAGCTTTTTGGATAACATAGGGAAGGGTTATCACCCCTGTAGCATTTGTTTTACTCTCTGTGCTCCTCTTCAGAAGATTTCACCTCACTTTCTGTCCCAATGACAAATGTTTTTTGAAAATTTGGGGTTTTTAGTGAAACAAGGATTGATGATAAAGCATCAGTAAAGAGGAGACATGTTTTTCCCATATTAACTCTTACAGGAGAGAATTTCCCTTCCTAGGGGTAGATTTCATCTCACTTCCTGTTGTCTCCTTCCGTTTGCAAGTAGAAGTCGTTTGTAAGTTGGATGTTTGAAAGTAGGGGCCTGCCCTATATACTCTGCAGAAATTGGGGCCTTAGGTGTTGGTGTTGCCACAACAATGTTACTCACAGTTACTCTTGGTGGGCGCAGGAACGGGCCCTGCTGTGAAATATTAGATCAAGAATTGTATTTACATGCCATTGTTGAACAGGGGCAGAAAAATTGGGCCTTTGGTGGTGGTGGTGCTGGTGCCACAACACTGTAAGTCCTCACAGTTACTCTTGGTGGGTGCTGAAACGGGCCCTGCTGTGAAATATTATATCAAGAATTGTAATTACATGCACCTGTTGAACAGGGGCAGAAAAATTGGGCTTTTGGTGGTGGTGGTTGTGGTGTTGTCACAACACTGTAAGCCCTCTCAGTTACTCTTGGTGGGCGCAGGAATGGGCCCTGCTGTGAAATATTAGATCAAGAATTGTAATTACATGTCCCTGTTAAACAGGGGCAGAAAAATTGGGCCTTAGGCACTGGTGTCACAACACTGCAACCCCTCACAGATGCTATAGCTGGAGCGCAGGAATGAGCCCTGCTGCAAAGTATTGCATCAAAAATTGTAATTATACGCCCCTGTTAAACAGGGGCTGAAAATTTGGCCTTAGGGCACTGATGCTGGTGCCACAACACTGCAACCCCTCACAGATACTCTGGTTGGAGCGCAGGACTGAGCCCTGCTGCAAATTATTGCATCAAAAATTGTAATTACATGCCCCTGTTAAACAGGGGCTGAAAAATTGGGCCTTGGGCACTGGTGCTGGTGCCACAACACTGCAACCCCTCACAGATACTCTAGTTGGAGCGCAGGAATGAGCCCTGTTGCAAAGTATTGCAACAAACATTGTAATTATATGCCCCTGTTAAACAGGGGCTGACAAATTGGACCTTGGGCACTGGTGGCGGTGCCCAGAACCAAAAATGTTCTTACAAGCTATCAGCATGAAAATTGAAGAGGAAGAGGATTGTCACTCAGCATAACAGGATAGTCACTCAGCATAAGCAGTCTTGAAGGGATCTCAAATTAAAAAAAATCAATAGGTTACATCAGCATCAGGAGCTTGGTAGCTGGTGATCCAAGACTGAATCATTTTTATGAAGGTCAGCCGATCGACCAATTCGGTGGACAGGCGCACCCTGTGATCGGTTACAAAGCCTCTGGCAGCACTGAATGTGCGTTCCAAAAGAACACTGGATGCAGGACAGGCCAGTAGCTATATTGCATACTGTGCAAGCTTTGGCCAGTGATCCATCCTCAAGACCCAGTAACCCAGAGGATTTTTGGTGGGAAAGGTGTCCAAGTCTGATCTTGCCCTAGGTAATCCTGCACCATGTGAATCAGACGCTGGCGATGGTTGCTGGAACCGATCAGACCTTGGGGCAGCAGACTAAAAAATTGTCTGAATGCATCGGTCAGACGGCCACCTTCTCCACCGCTTCTTCTGTGACTGACCGAAGCCTCAGCAACACGTTTTCCAGGAGGACCAGGAAATTGTAACCTCCCAGGCTCTGGAAACGCGATGCACAAACTTTTCTGCAAGGCCTCCCGAAGATGTTTCATCCTCTGCTCCCTCTGCGACGACAAGATAAGGTCCGCAACCTTACCCTTGTAATGTGGATCAAGGAGGGTTGCCAGCCAGTAATCATCCCTCCCCTTGATACCACGAATACGAGGATCCTTCCGCAGGCTTTGCAGGATCAGGGAAGCCATGCAGCGTAGGTTTGCTGAGGCATTCGGTCGAGAGTCCTCTGGGTCACTAAGGACTACATGATCCGCAGCCACTTCCTCCCAACCACGTTCAAGTCCATGAGTTTCTTTGGACTGTAAATGATCCCTTGAAGACTTCTGCTGATGTTGAGTGCCAGGCTCCACCTCCATGCTGACAAAATCCTCCTCCTCCTCCTCGTCCTCTTCTGTGCGATCGGCAGGCACACAGAAACACTGTCTGGATAAAGGGGGCCTTGAAAGGTAAGGAAGTCCTCCTCTTCCTCCCTCTGTTCTGCCTCAAATGCCATGTCCATTATTCCACGCAGAGAGTGCTCCAACAGGTGGACAAGAGGGACAGTGTCACTGATGCATGCACTGTCACTGCTCACCATCCTCGTGGCCTCCTCAAATGGTGACAGGACAGTGCATGCATCCCTGATCATAGCCCACTGGCGTGGGAAAAAAAACAAGGTCCCCTGACCCTGTCCTGGTGCCATAGTCGCATAGGTACTCATCGATGGCCCTCTGCTGCGTGTTCAGCTGCTGCAGAATGGCCAACGTTGAGTTCCACCTGGTGGGCACGTCACAGATTAGGCGGTTCTTGGGCAGGTTAAATTCCTTTTCGAGGTCAGCCAGCCGAGCACTGGCATTATATGACCTGCGGAAATGCACACAGACTTTCCTGGCCTGCCTCAGGACATCCTGTAAGCCTGCCCAAGAACCGCTGCACCACCAAGTTAAGGACATGAGCCAAACAGGGCATATGGGTCAGTTGTCCCTGTCGGAGGGCGGAGAGGAGGTTGGTGCCATTGTCGCAAACCACCATACCTGCCTTAAGCTGATGTAGCGTCAACCACCTCTGAACCTGCCCCTGCAGAGCTGACAGAATCTCTGCCCCAGTGTGGCTCCTGTCCCCCAAGCACACCAGCTCAAGCACCGCATAGCATCTTTTGGCCTGCGTGCTTGCGTAGCTCCTTGAACGCCTACAGAGCACCGCTGGTTCCAAAGTCAAATCAGCACAGGAAGAGGCCATGGAGGAAGAAGAAGAGGAGGGGGTGGAGGAGAGAGGTGTGGCAGAATCACCACTAGTAGTATTTTGGAGGCGTGGTGGCAGAACAACCTCCACCACTACTGTACCCTGTCCTGCATCCTTCCCAGCTGCCAGAAGAGTCACCCAGTGCGTGGTGAAAGATAGGTAACGTCCCTGTCCATAACTGCTGGACCATGAGTCAGTGGTAATATGCACCTTACCGCTGACCGCCCTGTCCAGCGAGGCCAAGACATTGCCTTCCACATGCCGGTAGAGAAAAGTAGGGTTTGGGAACCTGCCACTGAGGAACCGCACATTCCATAAACTCACGGAAGGGGGCAGAGTCTACCAACTGAAAAGGCAGCAGTTGAAGTGCTATTTAGCCAAGCTAGCATTCAACCACTGGGCATGTGGATGGCTGGGAGTGAACTTCTTTCGGCGGTGCAGCAGCTGGGGCAGGGAAATTTGCCTGGTACAATCTGACGTTGGTGTACCAATAGCAGATTGCCCGCAAGTACTTGGCTGTGACACACCTACATCTACACCTTCAATCCTCTCAGTGCAGGTTTCAGAGAGGACTGAAGGTATAGTGGGGTTGGAGATCCCAGCTGATGAGGAGCAAGGAGAGGTCCTTTTTGTTCTTTGGTGTGGGTCTTTTAGGTACGCTTGCCAATGAACTGCATGGCAGGTCGACATATTTCTGGTCAAGCATGTGGTGCCCAAGCGGGTGATGTTTTGGCCACGCAAGATACGCTTGAGACATATGTTGCAAATAGCAGTGGTGGGATCTGATGCGCTCATCTCAAAAAAGCCCACACCAAAAAACTTTTGGAATAACGCGCAGAGACAGCAGCGCCCTGCACATGCGGAGCTCTGCAGTGTGATGCAGTCAGTGTGTTGCCCTTAAGCTGGCCCTCGGAGGGCATCCTGCCTCATTGGAGATGTGCCTCCTCCTCCTCCTCTTCCTCCTCCTCCTCCTCCTCCTCCTTCTCCTCTCTTCTATCAGGCACCCATGTGGAGTCAGTGACCTCATCATCCCCTCCCTCCTCATCACTGGAGCAAAGCTGGCAGTATGCTGCAGCTGGGGGAACAGATTGCTGTCCTTCTTGGGCACCTCCTCTCTCTGGGCTCACGTTACTGCCTTCCTCTAGCTTGGTATCATTATCGGAGCCTTCAAAACGCTGGGCATCCTCCTGGAGCATGTACCCAACACTGTGGTCAAACAGTTCGGGGGACTCCTCAGGAGGACATGGTGGGGCTAGGGAAGGAGTGACTGATGCCATTGAGCAGAGGGAAGAGGCCACATTGGCAGCTGCTTTGCCAGGCAAAGTACCCTGAGCCTGGGTGAGAGAGGATGAGGAGGATGAGGACGGCTTGGTCACTCACTCTACCAATTATTCCGCATGATACTGCAGCTAGCAGAATCAACTGCCTGCCTGTAGTATTATTAGTATGGAAAAACACCACCAATTGTCTTCAGGTAGCTTTAGGTGCACACTGTGCAGAGGACACAGTACACTAACTGTAAATACTGCAGCTGCCTGCCTGTGGTATTAACAGGATCAGAACAACAGCAATTGTCTTCAGGTAGCTTTAGGTGCACACTGTGCAGAGGATGCACTACACTAACTGTAATACTGCAGCTGCCTGCCTGTGGTACTAATAGGATCAGAAGAACACCACCAATTTTCTTCAGGTAGCTTTAGGTGCACACTGTGCAGAGGACACAGTACACTAACTGTAAATACTGTAGCTCCCTGCCTGTGGTATTAATAGGATCAGAACAACAGCAATTGTCTTCAGGTAGCTTTAGGTGCACACTGTGCAGAGGACACAGTACACTAACTGTAAATACTGTAGCTGCCTGCCTGTGGTACTAATAGGATCAGAAGAACACCACCAATTTTGTTCAGGTAGCTTTAGGTGCACACTGTGCAGAGGACGCACTACACTAACTTGTAAATACTGCAGCTGCCTGCGGTACTAATGGGATCAGAAGAACACCACCAATTTTGTTCAGGTAGCTTTAGGTGCACACTGTGCAGAGGATGCACTACACTAACTGTAAATACTGTATCTAATAGGACTAATAGGATCAGAAGAACACCAGCAATTGTCTTCAGATAGCTGTAAATACTGTAAAAACACCTGCCTGCCTGTCAGTAAGAAGAGAATAACAGGAACGGATCTAGCTAAACCGAATACAGTGTATATATATATATATATATATATATATATATATATATATATATATATATATATATATATATATATATTGATTTATATATATATATATATATATATATATATATATATATATATATATATATATATATACAACACCTAGGATGCATATATATACACAGTACACTGTAAGTGCAGCTAACTGATTTGCTTGCCTACTCTATCTAACTTAAATCCAATGGCACTGTCTCTCTCTCTATCTCTCTCTCAACACCGGGACACACTACACAGGGCCAACGTGCAAGCAGCCTTATATAGTATGGGGAGTGTACTAAACCCCATGAGCCATAATTGGCCAAAGCCACTCTGGCTTTGGCCAATTACGGCTCTCTGTACAGACGGCGCTGTGATTGGCCAAGCATGCGGGTCATAGTGCATGCTTGGCCAATCATCAGCCAGCAATGCACTGCGATGCCGCAGTGAATTATGGGCCGTGACGCGCCACTCGAATTTGGTGCGAATGGCCCATATCGTTCACAATTCGTACATGGGTTCGACTCAAACTCGAAGCTCATCCCTAGTAACAATATATGAAAAGTATAAAAATGTCTTGTTAGATCTATTTCTACTCACAAGAGCTCTTATAAATCTTATAATAATTCTGTAGGCACCCCTCTATTTTCATATTTTCATTTAACTTTGGTCATTTTCTCCAAAATATCTTTACTTGTTATTGTGATGTAATGCAAAAGTTGATCTTAACAAGCAAACTTACAGGCATCTCTGAAACTGGACTTGTAAAGTTATGCACTGTGATGCCCATGTGTTGTGAACAATGCCTGAAGAAGGTGTTAAATTCTGCAAAATAAACAAGACAAACTTCAAGGGTTGATTTCAGATCTCCTGTGACTCATAATTATAAAATGAGCATTAAGCCCAAACTTCAACAAAAACTAAGCATATATGCGATTAAAGTACTGAAATGGATAAATGCTAGTTCCTGTCTTAATTTATGACAAACGCACAGCCATCTGTAGAGAGACTAGTTAGAGTATATCTTACCTTTATAACATGAAAATTGTTCAGCACTTCCTTATATCATAAATACAATAAAGATTACATATGGAAAATACTTCAATTAACAAATATGTGTAGCGCTGGTAGATTTGCGATCTACCATATGTTAGGTAAATTTAGTAATTTGTTCGTTAAGAAGGTTAGGTTTGCCTCTGTTCCAGCTTGGCTGACGTTGTGTGTGTTTCCATACTGACCGGTGGGTGTCGCTGTTATCACTGGTCAGTGTTGGAAAGGCAACGTGTCGAAGCGTATGGATGCTCTTCTGTCCCGGAGACAACTCGGTGGAGGTGGTCCTCGGAGTTGCATTCTGGGCGAGGGTATTTATGGGACAGACGCCATATTAGGGGGTTTGTTTACAGCCACCTGCTGGCCCTCCTGGCCGACAGGTATGCGTTAGAGAGCAATCTCGTGGTCCTCCGTTCCAGAGGCCCACGCCGCTGCGGCGCAGGGGTGGACCCAGAAGCTTGTCTGGGGTCTATCACAGCAGCCGAGGAATGGTCCTGAGCTGTCTATCCAGAGTGAAGAAGCTGGACAACCGAGGAGATCCCAGGGAGGACCCATCACGGAAGGATCACGCAGCGTGCTGGTCTGGAGAGGGGCCTGGTGACTCGGTTGGAGGACGTATCCTAAAAGTAACTATACAGCATAGTGTTGCCGGGTTAGCTTAAAGGTTCAAGCACTGTGACTGACATTCATTGCAGAAAGACCAATACATCCTGTGACAGAGGATCATACAGGTTTATCCCAAACAAGTCTGTGGCAGAGACTTTTGTTCGTGCTGCGTACTGGCTGCTAGGCATGTGAGAGAGGCCTATCCAGGCGAGCAAAAGAGTGTGTCCCACGAGGGGAGCGCATTCTATTGTAATATCCAAATTCTACCAGGACATTTGTCAAGATTCTTACAAGAAGATATTTGAGTTTCTTCTTCAGTTTCCCTTCTGCCTCTTTCCTGCTACTTCCTTAGTAAATTGTTTAATAAAGCATTGAAAACGTACTCAAGTGTTGGTGTGTGTATCATCCAGAGGTAAACTCAATGGAACCCTAGACCCGATGTCGGTGAAACAGAGGGAAGGAGAGTGAAGGTAACAAGCCCGCTCAAACCAGCAGTTCCACCGAGAGTTATTGCTACATATGTGTGTATATATATATATATATATATATATATATATATATGTATATATACACACACAAAATCATATATATGAAAACTCCATCATCTAATTGTTTAACAAGTGTCTGCAACCAAAGTGTGGAATCCAAACAGAATACTGGACCCCAAAGCACGCTCCCCATGTTGAGGGCATTTGGCCTGGTACAGTTCAGGGAGGGTTGTGCTCGCCCATTCCCCCCATCCTGTCCTCCAGGCTGCATGCGCGGATAAGGGTCTGGTATGGATTTTTGGGGTACCCCACGCAATTTTTTTTTTTAACTTGGCATTGAGTTCCCCTTAAAATCCATACCAGACCCAAAGGGCCTGGTATTTTTAAACAATAGTTTTTGGGGTATTTTTTCTTAATTTGGTGTTTGGAGAGAATTCACATTTAGTTCTTCCCCCTTCCCCATTACACTTTCTACTCAAGGACTTGCACAAGCAATTACTTTTGTATGCAACTAGATTTAATACAGATTTGAAGGGGTATGAATTGTTTGCACTTCTAAAATATATATTTCAAATTTGCAAAAATCAAACTTAAAGCAAAAAACAATCAACTTTTTATTTCAACATTAGTATAAACATTTGGTACATGAATGTACTTGGGCCAAAAAAAAAGGCATAGAAATTTTGCTGAATTTAGCCTGCTCAAAAGAGCTTACAATCTACAAGGGTATGACACTAAAAATTAGACATATTAAAGGGGTTGTAAAGGTTCATGTTTTTTAACCTTAATGCATAGGAAAAAACACCTGTCAGTGATCGACCCCCCAGCCCCCCATTTTACTTACATGACCCCTCGAACTTGACCCACGGGGACGCGCTGTCTCTCTGCCTGGGGTTCTCGGCTGTTGATTGGATAGATCGATAGCAGCGCAGCCATTGACTCCCGCTGCTGTCAAGCAAATCCAATCACGTGAGGGGGGCGAATGCTGGACTCGGGAACGTGCACGCAAGCTAACCCCCTCAGGGAATCGATTCTCCGAGGGGGTTATCAGATGTAGGGAGGAGCCGCAAGAGCCATCGAGGGACCCCAGAAGACCAGGTTCGGGGCCACTCACATTTGAAAAGCAGGGATACAAATCAAGCTAACAACAAGCATGACTAACCTTTTTTGTGCTCACAAGTCCTCTCCCCAAACCCCAAAAAAGTTACATGGCAGAATTATCAATAAGAAAAAACAGACAGAATTAATACAAAAGCCAAAAAAAACAGCGCACAAACTACATTGACACACACAGCAGGAATGAATTAGCAGGATCCTTCTTTTGCATCTCAAGTATTACATAGCAGTTGTAAGTCTAATGCCGCGTACACACGGCTGGACTTCCAGACAGAAAAAGTCCGAATGGAGCTCTCGATCGGACATTCCGACCGTCAGACTTTTTCTGTCTGCATTTCTGACGGACTCAGATATAGAACATGTTTCCGACGGAGTTTAGACCGTTCGCAGATCCGGCCGTGTGTACGCGGCATAACATGTGAGATTTAGCAGCAAACATCAAACAGCCTTTGTGGGGTGAGGGTCAGGAATTATGCACCCCCCCCAAAACCCACAAAAAACATTTATTTGTAACCCTTTTTTTATAGTCTCAATAACAGTAGACATACCCTCTGACTCAATTCTACACTCTCTGACTCACATTTTCAACCTCTCCCTCTCTTGCGGCATCTTCCCAAACTCTCTAAAACATGCACTAGTCACCCCTATACTTAATACTTATAAAACCCTCACTGAACCCCACAAATCTTAACAACCTACATCCCATCTCCTTACTCGCCTTCTCCTCCAAACTTCTTGAAAGATTGGTCTACAACCAACTGAGCGACCATCTGAGCATGAATAAACTTCTTAATGCCCTTCAGTTCGGATTTCGCCCTCAACACTCCACGGAAACTGCTCTCCTTAAACTCTCAAATGTCCTACTAACGGCTAAAACCAGCGGACTCTATTCTTCTCCTGGATCTCTCTGCTGCCTTTGACACAGTGGGCCACCCCCTCCTCCTCAATAAACTCCACTTCGTTGGTCTCTGTGACTGTACTCTTCGCTGTTTCTAATCCTACCTATCCCACCGCTCCTTCAGTGTCACCAACAACTCTACTTCCACCTCTCCTCTTCCTTTCTCCGTTGGGGTCCCCCAAGGTTCTGTTCTTGGACCTCTCCTTTTCTCAATCTACACCACCTTCCTGGGTCAGTTGATTGCCTCCCATGGCTTTAAATATCATCTCTACGCTGGTGACACACAAATCTATCTCTCCACCGTCCAGCTCTCTCCATCTGCCTCCTCACGCATCACCAACTTACTAGCAAACATATCAGCTTGGATCTCACATCACTTCCTCAAACTCAACCTATCCAAAACCGAGCTCATGATATTTCCTCCCTCAGGTGCCACTTCCCCTAATTTCTCTGTCAATATAAATGGCTCAACTATCAACTTGTCCCCCCATGCCAAGATCCTAGGTGTAATCCTGGACTCTGAACTAACCTTTCGGCCCCACATTCTATCGCTATCCAAAATTTGCCGCCTCAACCTCCGCAACATCTCCAAGATACGCTCCTTCCTAACCAATTTCACAACAAAACTTCTAATGCACTCTTTGGTCATCTCCCGCCACAACTACTGCAACTCCTTCCTCATTGGCTTATCTCTAAATAGGCTATCCCCACTTCAGTCCATCGTGAACGCTGCTGCCAAGCTCATCACCTCACAAACCGCTCAGCGTCTGCTATACCCCTCTGCCAATCCCTCCATTGGCTGCCACTCAGCCAACAAACCCTGCGCCAAAATAAAAAAAAACGTGTGGGGGTCCCCCCAAATACCATACCAGGCCCTTCAGGTCTGGTATGGATATTTTTTTTTTTTAAATCATATCCTTTTTATTGGTTTTTCAAATTATACATTGTTCATCATAACCAGTATAAAAAAACAAGGAGCACACATTACAATATATGTTATCCCATATCACCATCCATAACAGAATATCTTGCCCTTCCCTTTTTCTTTATTCCCTCCCCCCTCCCCTGTCTCCCTAATCACCCTCCCACCTCCCCAACAGTTGCTTATATAAAAATAGTCGTATCATAAGCTTGGCAAGACTTAATACCCCATTAAGAATACTGTGCATACTACTTAATCCCTCGTATCTATTCCCTCGTGCAAATCTACCTTTCCTCATTACGATTCTATATTTCCCTATTCAATCCCCGACACCACAAACCCCAGATCCCTATAAACTTCCTATAGCTTCCCCTTCTGGTATAGATTATCCTTTCTGTTCCCACTAGTGCGTTCATTGTACTAACCCATTCTTCAGGGGTAGGGGGCACTGTTGATAACCATGCTTTTGCGATCAGCTTCCTCGCCTGGTATAAGCATCGTACGATTGCTATTCCTATGTGGCCTTCCCCCATATTCTCTCTAATTAGCCCCAGGACACAGACCTTAGCCTCGTACTCCAATCTTATCCCAAACCTAGCCTCTATGATGTTTAGGATCTCAGTCCAGTACCTAACTAGTTTCGGGTATCTTCACATAATGTGTATAAGATCGCCCGTATCTAGACATCTGGGGCATTTGTCGTCTGGTCTACGACCAAGTCTATACAGCCTCTTGGGGGTATAATAGGCTCTGTGCACAAGCAAGAGGTGTGACGCCCGCTGTGACGGAGAGAGGGACACCAGTGGAAAACTGGAAAACTGGTATGGATATTAAGGGGAACCCCGCGCCAAAATTTTAAAAAAAATGGTGTGGGGGTCCCCCTCAAAATCTATACCAAACTCTTCAGGTCTGGTATGGATTTTAAGGGGAACCCCGCGCCAAAAGTAAAAAAAAAAATGGTGTGGGGGTCTCCCTAAAAAGTCCATACCAGACCCTTATCCGAGCATGCAACCTGGCAAGCCACAGGAAAAGAGGGGGGGTGAGAGAGCACCCCCCTCCTGAATCTTACCAGGCCACATGCCCTCAACATGGGGAGGATGTCCCCATGTTGATGGGGACAAGGGCCTCACCCTTGCCCGGTGGTTGTGGGGGTATGCGGGCGGGGGGCTTATCGGAATCTGGAAGCCCCCTTTAACAAGGGGACCCCCAGATCCCGGCCCCCCCTGTGTGAAATGGTAATGGGGTACAAATGTACTCCTACCATTTCACAAACAAAAGTGTCAAAAATGTTAAAAAAGACAAGAGACGATTTGTGACAATTCCTTAATTAATGTCTTCTTCTTTCCCCGCATCTTCTTCTTCTTCTGGTCTTCATTCGGATTTCTTCCTCCATCTTGTTCTTCCCTCGCTTCTTCCTTTTCTTCCTCTGATCCTCTGATTCTTCCTTCGGTCTTCTCGTGCGCATCTTCCTCCGGCTTCTTCTTCTCCGTTTCGTTCTTCAAACGATCCGCATCCATGGGAGGTTCCCGCTGTGTAACGCTTCTGTTCTTCTGACAGTTCTTATATAACTGAGGGCGGGGCCACGCGGTGACCCCGTCCCCCTCCGACGCAAGGGGACTTCCCTATGGTTTTCCCCATGGTGTCAGAGGGGGCGGGGTCACCCATTACGTAACCGGGGAAAGCCATAGGAAAGTCCACATGTCCCCGTGCGTCAGAGGGGGCGTACAACTGTGGCAGCTGGTCGGCAAGCGGTCAAATTGTATTGTATTTGTACTGTCTACCCTTAAAATGTAAAGCGCTATGTTAACTGTTGATGCTATATAAATCCTGTATAATAATTATGATAACATATACTGTAAGTACTTAGTGACTGACTCCTCCACATCATATGACCACCAAATTAATAATAATACTAAGCACATTTTAATAATCATGCAAATATATCTTTCACATAATGTACAATCATGATTTACAATCCGGGATCAAACAATAAACCGATATCCATCTTCTTAGCATATTCCCTCCCAGATCCATCTTCACCAGAATTCTCATATGCAACTTGACAGGTATCCTCAGAATGAAAAGAAACATTGTTTTGACCACTGTCCACAAAATCCTGGAGAGCGAATATATCACTGACCTGTACATTCAGCAACTTCTGTAACATCCACAGCAATCGTCTTCAAACCTTCTTCACCATGGTATTCAGACTTTACCTGTATTCTTATAGAATTTCACAAATGCATCAAACTCCGAAACATGGCGACGTCCTTTATTGGTTCCACCTTTATTTGGCCTCTTGTTTATCCAGGGGTCCCCCTATAAGAGAGGCCCCTAGAACACCCCCAACCCAAAGCCTAGGCATATATGGCACCCGCTCTTGAGTCTGGAGGCCGAGAAGCCATGTTTGTAAGAAAAATTCAGGCCTGTTCTTAGGCTTCTGCAAAGGAAATTTCAGGCCTGTTCTTAGGCCAAACACCAGCCAAAAATGCAATCCTTTAAATAACCTAGCTAAGATTGCTCACCCACCCAGTAAAAGACACACCCACCAGTGTAATTATTTCTGTCTCTTGAGTGCTCACACCTGTTCATCAGGAATACACGCTCTTTACAAATGAAAAAATGCTTCAGCAGATATATCTGTGCAGGTTAAAGCTCAAAATAACACATTTCCAAGGCTCTGCCCATGATCAGTGATCCCAAAAATCTCTAATCAAACTACATTGTTGGGCATGTGGAGGGTCCTAAACAGGAAATCATAACCATACAAAATTATAATGTATGTAGCATCACACCAGACTTAAACATCCATATCTGAGCCAAAACACCCCAGTTCTAGATTTGGTGCAAACCCACGCTTGATTTATAATATGATTTCTTGGGGTTCCATTATGTGAAACCCATCAAAAATGTAATCACTGGTGAAAAAGAAATTTTAACACCACAACACACAAACCTATAGCCAGGTAGCAAGATTGGGTTTCAAACTCAGGGATGGTAGGCAGAAGTGCTAACCCATTAGCCACTGTGCAGCCACGTTTTAGGCTGCATCTCTGTGGTGTCAAACTGTCCTACATCCCAGGGGTGCAAGAAGTTAATCAATGCAGATGTACTGTGGAAGGCCAGAGAGCCAGTGAACAACCTGTTTCTGGCGTATGCCTTCTGTTTTGAAGGCTGGTTATGGCTGATTACTGTCATCATGCTGAGAGCTAAATAGCTGTCATTTTGTGGGTTTTGGCTTGTAAGAGGCTGCAATTGGTGCTGGTGGGGAAATGTTAAGGCTGATTAGAGTCCTTGCCCATGGAAAACACATGACACAATTTGCAATGGTGGAGGAACCCTACTACACATAAATACTACATTTAGACATAATTTATGTAAGGACCTGAGTCATGAGTTATGTTTAACAACATAGGGAGAACAGACAACTTCTCTACATGAAGTGGCATGTTTGGGATTCATACCCAGAACCTCAGTGCTGCTAGGCAAAAGTGCTAAGCTGTAAGCCACCGAGCTGCCACATGTGGAGCCCTCCTACACATAAATGCACATATACTGCATTTCTTTGGACATATAGGTGGTGGAATTACATTAGTCAGGAGTTATTCTTCTTGATTTATTCTTTGATATTTGGTGGTTTTTGGTGTGTGAGTGTAGAATAGTGATGTTACCCTCTGATTTTTGGGAATTACATTTTTATTTCTGATGTTGGTACACATATGAAATTTTTTGGGCTCAAATTAGGATAATTTGAAAATAATAAAAAGCACACAAAATTGTTACTCATTTAAATTTGCATCAGATTTTTTTGAGATAGAGAGCAACAAGTGAAAGTGAGAGAGAATTTTTTTTTTTTACCAAAACATGAAAACATTACACATTCTAGCATTCTTAAAAAACAAAATAGATGACGAAGAAGCAACATTGTTGCAAGGACAATTTCTTTGAGAGAAAGATACATTTCATCTCAACATGAAAAGGATTAATTTGAGGAAGTTACAATTGTACCATTAGAATCAATGGCTGAAACTTGCTGTCACGTACCTGGTTGGAGTCTGAAGTGACGAGGCCGGCCTCCCTTGTATCTCCAGCCCAGACCCCACCGAGAGTGAGACAGAGGGTGCCAAGAGACAGGAGGAACATGAGTGCCTGTAGGTGTAAGTTGCAGAGCTTGTGGCAGAAGTCGTAGACTCTGAGATTCAAGCAGAACATCAAGTTCGGAACTGTGATGATGCTGGGTAGATCAACCGAGATTAAAGGGAAACTCCACCAGGCTTGCATTTTAAGGAAATGCGGCTAGCCAGAGCTTTCAGCAGACAGGAGCCAGGAGTGCACCATGTTCAATGGAGCTTGGAAGAGAGGAAGCCAGCTCAGGTACTTGGAGGCGTGGAGCCAGACAGGAAACAGGAATGAAGTCAGAGGATTAGCCAGAGTCATCAGTGAGCGGGCAGCGAAGTACGAAGTACCAGGGCATCAAACAGAAACAACGTCAGGGATAAGCCAGAATCAGGAACCAGTAATCAGCAGTATAATCGGAATCCAAAGGGTATGTCAGTGGTAAGCCACGGATGATTAAACAGGATACAGGCAGGTCACAGGGAAACAGCTGAAGACCAGTCAGCATTGAGCAAAGTTCAGAGTGTCCTTTAAATAGGCCGTCTGGCGCCAAAGAGAATTGTGGATGTGCACCCGTGAACGCGCACATTCCTTTGCGCATTGGCAGACCTGCGATCAGCCAGGTTACGCATGTGCGCATATGCGTGTGTGCGCTTTATGCGCTACAACAGTTCTCTTATACTTGCATTGGGCTACATAACTCTCATTTTCACTTCCAAAAAATGCTCCTTAAACCAGAGCTGATTTTCGTATTTACTATAATTCTTGGTAAAAAAGCCATGGGAGTTAAAATGAGAGTAGTTTGCATGCCTGAGCATGCTCAGTTGTGCTGGCACCTAGTTGTAAAGAGACAGGGAATTGTTCTCTTCTCAGACTTTTAAAGATATTTCAGTGTAGAAATTACTTTTTCACACACTTTAAAAGCAGATATTTCAGTGCCATTTAGGCAATCGTATTATGCTCTAAACATTATTTCCATGTGCAATTCTCCAGGTCCTAACGAGAGTAATGCCCCGTACACATGGTCAGACTTTCCGACGTAAAATGTGCAATAGGAGCTTGTTGTTGGAAATTCTGACCGCGTGTAGGCTCCATCGGACATGGATTCTCAATTTTCCGACAAGAAAATACGTTCTCGTAAATTCTGATCGTGTGTACACAATTCCAACGCACATAGTGCCACGAATTTCCGACCAACTTTGTGTGACCGTGTGTATGCAAGACAAGTCTGAGCCAACATCTGTCGGAAAAAATCAATAGATTTTGTTGTCGGAATGTCCGATCAATGTCCGATTGTGTGTAGGATTTGGGCACTATCTGTTTTCTGGGAGTTATAGTTAATTCGATTTCGGGAGTATTTTTGCACCAGCGCTATAGTGAATTTTGTTTTAGCGCTAATTACCATGATTGCTGCATTTTAGTGCCATTTAGCACTCAGCGCTATAGTAAATGACCCCCTTTGTGTCACAACTCTACCACACTCTTGGTGGAACCTTGGGCAGGCCATAGATGGTGCAAATTTCCTGCAACCACTGGGCTTTTTTAGCAACATGTTGCAATGTTAAGGGCATATGGCCTGGTATGGTTTGGGGGGGTCGGATTGCTTATCCCCCCCTTTCCTGGCCTGCCGGCCTGCATGCTCAGATCAGGGTCTGATGTGGATTGGGGGGGCACACCGTTTTTTTTTTTTTGGCATGGGGTTCCCCTTAAAATCCATATCAGATCCAAAGGGCCTGGTATGGATGGTGGGGGATCCCCATACAGTTTTATTTTTAAAAAATGTAATCGCTGGCAAATGTTTTTACATTCAGCTGACAGCAGGCAACCAGCTCTTAACAACCAATGCAAAAACGGATGCAAAAATAGATAATTTGTGCGTTGACACCCATTTAGGTCTGCTTTCATTTAATTCCATTTCAAATAGGGCTTTCTTCCATTTAAAAAAGGATGTTTACGAATGTGAATTTAAGATTTCAATGGATGTTCATCTGCTAACATCCGCTGCCCATAGAAATACAATGGTGTCTGTTTTTCCTCCGTCAATGGACGGAGGAAAAACAGACCTATGGAATGCCTGTGTGAAAGGGCCCTAACAGCTTATTAGCTTAGTGGTTTACCTGCTTAAAGTTAAATATTATAAACAAGTCCATTCATTTATAAATTATGTTATATCTCTTGTTTACCTTTTTTATTTTTCCTTTTTGAAATGGTGCACTATTCAAGAAGACATGGGTATTTTATAAATATAAATATCTAACACTGCAGGGTTTCAACACTATGGCACAATCTCCTCTTTTTGCAAGACACAAGAAGAGCAGAAATAGAGAGACAGAGAGAACTACCAAGAGTAGAACAGTTTTTCTATGAAAATGTAAAAAGATGTAAAAATACTGTGTCAGGGCGAGCCCGTGCTGCTGTTTAAAATGGTAGTTTACACCAGGTTTTGTAAGAAACAAGCACACTAATGGCACAGGTGTGTGCTGGCTTCATATGAGAGCCAGAGTTATGCCTCAGAGCCCCACCCTCCTCAAGGGTATCAGTGTGTGAAGGGAGCAGTGAAAGGTGCTACTATGCACCATACCATACTGTCCAGGTCAGGGCAGACCAAGGCCCAAGCCTGGGAGAGTGTCTGTGAGGAACAAAGCAGTTGAGGAGTTGAAAGGAAAGATGCAGAGCTGAGGTAAAGCTTCTGTGCATGAATACTGGGATGTGTTTGATGTTTGTTTGTATTGATGGTGAGACCCCCTGCTTGGGAAGACATACTGTACCTGTATGAACTTTTGACCTTCTGTTAAATAAAAGTGGGGAGGAAAGCCCTGAAAACTATTTTTGGCCATGTACACTCGCTGTTTTGGCACTACCACTGAGCTCCAAAATCCCAACTTATCACAATAAGTATTTTTTTCTTATTTGCCATCTTCTACGATGCCTCCTTGAATGGGATGACAATCAGTGTGTCTCTTTGTACACACATTTGGTTTTATAAGTAAAAAAAAAATTTTGACACAATGTGTTTCCCCTCTGTCTTTTACAGCCACTATATTTTGTTTCTTTAGCATGGTAATAAAGAACAACATTTTTACTTTATATTTTTCTCCTTTTTGGATTAACTGTCTCAACCCCCAAACAACAAACCTCATGCAATCTTGCAGTCAATTATGATATCAGTGGATGGTTTAATTTTTTTTTTTCTTTTTATATTTAAAATCTATCATCATAATCTGGTAATTATTGTCAGGAGCCAGCTATCTCTTTTAAAAAAACTTTTTTTCAGCTTTGTTTCCTTGTGTTGCTTGCACAATTAATCTTATGCTTTACGAGCGTCTGATGATGCATAAATAGAATTGTCGTGCTCCACTGATTCACCTCTATGATTAGGCCCCGATGGGTGGGGTGAAATGCATCAGAGATTGAGCTCAGGAGTGGATCAAGGTTGAGGCAGTTCACATTTCTTTTAACCTGTTGAGTTAGTGGTGTGCGGCATCTCTCGTTCCCTCATGCTCCCCTGCTTTCTGAATTAAGCATAAGACAGCCTGCACCCTTATATTTCCGTAACACTCCGGACGGATCTACCAGAGCAGCTTGAAGGGCACTATAAGTGTTATAGGGTATAGTGAAGATTGAGTTATGATACACTTACACAGGACTCTTCAAATTTTAGATCTTTACTCTTTCTCTAACATGTTGCATTTTTTCTCAGTATGCACTCTCTTTAACTATTTTCAAAGAAATTTTACCCAGTGGCTGAATCAAAGTAGAGAAAAACATCAATAATAACAATTTCCTCATATAAAACAACTTTATGTTCACTCTTAAATACTCTTGAATGTTCCGAACTCTCTTTTGCTCTTTCATCTTTACACATTGCTGCAATCCAAAGCAGTCAATGTTTTCTCCCTGCTTTATCATTCACTTCTAGATTTTGTGTATCATATGATGACCTTGCAACAAATTTTTGGGATCCTTTTGCTCTACAATCCAGTTGGACCTTCTTATAACTTTCATTAAAATGATGTCCCTTTACTGAAAAAAGGCTTTCTTCCCACCTTAATAGCTATTTTCTTGATTTTATGCCTTTTTATCTCTTTTATAGGGATGAGCTTCGTGTTCGAGTCGAACCCATGTTCGACTCGAACATCGGCTGTTCGATCGTTCGTCGAATTGCGAACGATATGGGTCGTTCGCGCCAAATTCGTGTGGCGCGTCACGGCCCATAATTCACTGCGGCATCGCAGTGCATTGCTTGCTGATGATTGGCCAAGCATGCACTATGACCCGCATGCTTGGCCAATCACAGCGCCGCCTTAACAGAGAGCCGTAATTGGCCAAAGCCAAGGAGGCTTTGGCCAATTATGGCTCAGGGGATTTAGTACACGCCCCACACTATATAAGGCCGCCTGCACGGCGGCCCTGTGCAGTGTGTTCCGGTGTGCTGAGAAATAGAGAGAGACAGTGTCATTTCATTTGAGTTAGCTAGATTAGGCAGGACAGTCAGTCAGTTAGCTGCACTTAAAGTGTATTGTCTATATATATGCATCCCAGGTGTTGCGCATATATATATATATATATATATATATATATATATATATATATATATATATATATATATATATATATATATATATATATATATATATATTGTATTCAGTTTAGATAGATCCGTTCCTGTTATCTTCTAGACTATTTACATTTAGTGCAGTGCGTCCTGCTCACAGTGTTCAGCTAGATCCGTTCCTGTTATCTTCTTACTGACAGGCAGGCTTGTCTTGTTACAGTATTTTGAAGAAATTTACTGGTGTTCTTTTGATCCTATTAGTACCACAGTCAGGCAGCTAGACTATTTACATTTAGTGCAGTGCGTCCTGCTCACAGTGTTCAGCTAGATCCGTTCCTGTTCTCTTCTTACTGACAGGCAGGCTTGTCTTGTTACAGTATATAAAGCTACCTGAAGAAAATTACTGGTGTTCTTTTGATCCTATTAGTACCACAGTCAGGCAGCTAGACTATTTACATTTAGTGCAGAGCGTCCTGCTCACAGTGTTCTGCTAAACCTACAAGTTAGTGGGGTGCGTCCTGCTCAGTGTTCAGCTAAACCTACAAGTTAGTGGGGTGCGTCCACCTCAGTGTTCAGCTAAACCTACAAGTTAGTGGGGTGCGTCCTGCTCACAGTGTTCAGCTAGATCCGTTTCTGTTATCTTCTTACTGACAGGCAGGCTTGTCTTGTTACAGTAAATACAGCTACCTGAAGAAAATTGCTGGTGTTCTTTTGATCCTATTAGTACCACAGTCAGGCAGCTAGACTATTTAAAGTTAGTGCAGTGCGTCCTGCTCACAGTGTTCAGCTAAACCTACAAGTTAGTGGGGTGCGTCCACCTCACAGTGTTCAGCTAAAGCTACCTGTAGAAGGTTGGTGGTGTTCTCATACTACAGGCAGGCAGTTGATTTTGCTGCAGTATCAGTATATATCTATATATCTATATATCTATCTATCTATCCCAGCTTAGTGCAGCTACAGGCCATTAGTATGTCTGGAAGGCCAAGAAGGAGAGGCAGACAGTCACAAGCCAATAAGAGAGGGCAAGCAGGCTCTGTGTCTAGTGCTGGTCGTGGAGACGGTGCATCCTCATCAGCACGTGGCCATGGGACACGCTTGGCCTTTTTTTCGGCAGCTGGCCATGTTGAGCCGCAACATGCAGAAGACTTGGTCGAGTGGATGACCAAGCCGTCCTCATCCTCCTCATCCTCTCTCACCCATGCCCAGGGTACTTTGTCTGGCAAAGCAGCGGCCTCTTCCCTCGGCTCAATGTCATCAGTGACTCCTTCCCTAGCCCCACCATGTCCTCCTGAGGAGTCCCTTTAACTGTTTGACCACAGTGTTGGGTACATGCTCCAGGAGGATGCCCAGCGTTTGGAAGGCTCTGATGATGATACTGAGCTCGATGAAGGCAGTAACATGAGCACGGACAAAGGGGGTGCCCAAGAAGGACAGCAATCTGGCAGTCATGCTCCCCCTGCTGCAGCATACTGCCAGGTTTGCTCCAGTGATGAGGAGGGAGGGGATGATGAGGTCACTGACTCAACGTGGGTGCCTGATAGGAGAGAGGAGGAGGAGGCGGCACATCACCAACGAGGCAGGATGCCCTCCAGGGGCCAGCCTAAGGGCAGCACATTGACTGCATCACACCCCAAAGCTCCACATGTGCAGGGCGCTGCAGTCTCTGCGCGTTATTCAAAAAGTTCTTTGGTGTGGGCCTTTTTTGAGACGAGTGCATCAGATCGCACCGCTGCTATTTGCAACATATGTCTCAAGCGTATCTCACGTGGCCAAAACATGTCCCGCTTGGGTACCACATGCTTGACCAGACATATGTTGACCTGCCATGCAGTTCGTTGGCAAGCGTATCTAAAAGACCCACACCAAAGAACAAAGAGGACCTCTCCTTGCTCCTCATCAGCTGAGATTTCCAACCCCACTAGACCTTCAGTCCTCTCTGAGACCTGCACTGAGAGGAATGAAGGTGTAGAATTAGGTGTGTCACAGCCAAGTACTTGTGGGCAATCTGATTTTGGTACACCGACGTCAGATTGTACCAGGCAAATTTCCCTGCCCCAGCTGCTGCACCGCCGAAAGAAGTTTGCTCCCAGCCATCCACATGCCCAGCGGTTGAATGCTAGCTTGGCAAAATTGCTAGCACTTCAACTGCTGCCTTTTCAGTTGGTAGACTCTGCCCCCTTCCGTGAGTTTGTGGAATGTGCGGTTCCTCGGTGGCAGGTACCCAAACGCCACTTTTTCTCACGGAAGGCGATTCCGGCTCTCTACCAGCATGTGGAAGGCAATGTCCATGCCTCGCTGGACAGGGCGGTCAGCGGTAAGGTGCATATTACCGCTGACTCATGGTCCAGCAGGCATGGACAGGGACGTTACCTAAGTTTCACGGCGCATTGGGTGACTCTGCTGGCAGCTGGGAAGGATGCAGGACAAGGTGCAGTAGTGTTGGAGGTTGTTCCGCCACCACGCCTCCAAAATGCTAATGATTGTGACACACCTCTCTCCTCCACCCCCTCCTCTTCTTCTTCCTCCATGGCCTCTTCCTCGGAACCAGCGGTGCTCCGTAGTCGTTCAAGGGGCTACGCAAGTACGCAGGTCAAAAGATGCCATGCGGTGCTTGAGCTGGTGTGCTTGGGGGACAGGAGCCACACTGGGGCAGAGGTTCTGTCAGCTCTGCAGGGGCAGGTTCAGAGGTGGTTGACGCCACGCCAACTTAAGGCAGGAATGGTGGTTTGCGACAATGGCACCAACCTCCTCTCTGCCCTCCGACAGGGACAAATGACCCATGTGCCCTGTTTGGCTCACGTCCTTAACTTGGTGGTGCAGCGGTTCTTGGGCAGGTACCCGGGCTTACAGGATGTCCAGAGGCAGGCCAGGAAAGTCTGTGTGCATTTCCGCCGGTCATATAATGCCAGTGCTCGGCTGACGGACCTCCAAAAGGAGTTTAACCTGCCCAAGAACCGCCTAATCTGTGACATGTCCACCAGGTGGAACTCAACGTTGGCCATGCTGCAGCGGCTGCACACGCAGCAGAGGGCCATCAATGAGTACCTGTGCGACTATGGCACCAGGACAGGGTCAGGGGAGCTTGTTTTTTTTTCCCCACGCCAGTGGGCCATGATCAGGGATGCATGCACTGTCCTGTCACCATTTGAGGAGGCCACGAGGATGGTGAGCAGTGACAGTGCATGCATCAGTGACACTGTCCCCCTTGTCCACCTGTTGGAGCACACGCTGCGTGGAATAATGGACAGGGCACTTGAGGCAGAACAGAGGCAGGAAGAGGAGGACTTCCTTAGCTCTCAAGGCCCCCTTTATCCAGACAGTGTTCCTGCGTGCCCGCCGATCACACAGGAAGAGGACGAGGAGGAGGAGGAGGAAGATTGTGTCAGTATGGAGGTGGAGCCTGGCACTCAGCATCAGCAGCAGTCTTTAAGGGATCAGTCCCAAGAAACACATGGACTTGTACGTGGCTGGGAGGAGGTGGCTGCGGACCATGTCGTCCTTAGTGACCCAGAGGACTCCGGACCGAATGCCTCAGCAAACCTACACTGCATGGCCTCCCTGATCCTGCAAAGCCTGCGTAAGGATCCTCGTATTCGTGGTATCAAGGAGAAGGACCAATACTGGCTGGCAACCCTCCTTGATCCACGTTACAAGGGTAAGGTTGCGGACCTTATCTTGCCATCGCAGAGGGAGCAGAGGATGAAACATCTTCGGGAGGCCTTGCAGAAAGGTCTGTGCAACGCGTTCCCAGAGACTGGGAGGTTACAAACTCCTGTTTCTGGACAACGTGTTGCTGAGGCTTTGGTCAGTCAAAGAAGGAGCGGTGGAGAAGGTGGCCATCTGACCGATGCGTTCAGACAATTTTTTGGTCCGCAGCCCCAAGGTATGATCGGTTCCAGCAACCATCGCCAGCGTCTGTTTTACATGGTGCAGGAATACCTAGGGGCAAGATCAGACTTGGACACCTTTCCCACCGAAAATCCTCTGGGTTACTGGGTCTTGAGGATGGATCACTGGCCAGAGCTTGCACAGTATGCAATTGAGCTACTGGCCTGTCCTGCATCCAGCGTTCTTTCGGAACGCACATTCAGTGCTGCTGGAGGCGTGGTAACCGATCACAGGGTGCGTCTGTCCACTGACTCGGTCGATCGACTGACCTTCATAAAAATGAATCAGTCTTGGATCACCACCAGCTACCAAGCACCTGATGCTGATGTAACCGAATAATTTTTTTTGAAATCTCAGATCCCTTCAAAGACTGCCTATGCTGATGCTGAGTGACTATCCCTGAGTAATTCTCTTCCTCCTCAATCATCACGCTGATAGCTTGTAAGAACATTTTTGGTTCTGGGCACCAGTGCCTAAGGCCCATTTTTTCCTTGTCAAAAGAAGTTTATTGAGTATACAATGTTATAAAGATACATAAAGTAAGTTTACAAGGATCTATAAAGTAAGATCATTGTTTTACAGTAGGGTTTATATAGGTAAATATCATGAAATTTCAAATATTAAACATTGGGTTCACGTAAACCTAAATTAAAGATATTTATCATTTCCTTAGTTACTTTTGTAGGTATTTAAATGATTTATACCTACTATACATATTGTTTACAAGTAGAGTGTATATAGGTCAAATAAATTCTGATAATGAGCTTTAATCGTAAGGTGGAGAAAAGGAAAGAGAAAGAAGAAAAAGGGTTGAAAGGTAGAGGTATGGTCCACAAGGTTGTCCCGCTCGTCAGTTTATTATTCTTTTTAGTTCTCTTTGAAGCCTTATGCCCCGTACACACGGTCGGACTTTGTTCGGACATTCCGACAACAAAATCCTCGGATTTTTTCCGACGGATGTTGGCTCAAACTTGTTTTGCCTACACACGGTCGCACAAAGTTGTCGGAATTTCCGATCGCCAAGAACGCGGTGACGTCAAGCACGTACGACGAGACTAGAAAAGGCCAGTTCAGAACCAAGCGCGGCACCCTTTGGGCTCCTTTTGCTAATCTCGTGTTAGTAAAAGTTTGGTGAGAGACGATTCGCGCTTTTTCAGACTCGTGGCTTTCAGATCGTTTTCTGACGTTCAGTTTGTGCTTGTGGGTTTGTATCTGCTCTTCAGTGCGTGCAGTCAGTTCGTATTGGAGTTTTCTGTGCGATCTTGTCCGCTCGTTGCTGTTTTTCAGGTCGCTCTTCACAGGCCTTGCTGTTCTTCAGTGCGTTCTGTTACTTCGTTCTGAGCAGCCGACCGTTTTGTAGCCATGTTTCGTATGCGTACTCCTCGTAGAGTTCGTGCTGTGCGGGGGCTTGGTGTTGGGGTCCTGACTAGGGATGAGCTTCGAGTTCGAGTCGAACTCATGTTCGACTCGAACATTGGCTGTTCGCAAGTTCACCGAACAGCGAACAATTTGGGGTGTTCGCGGCAAATTCGAATGCCGCGGAACACCCTTTAAAAGTCTATGGGAGAAATCAAAAGTGCTAATTTTAAAGGCTAATATGCAGGTTATTGTCATAAAAAGTGTTTGGGGACCTGGGTCCTGCCCCAGGGGACATGGATCAATGCAAAAAAAAGTTTTAAAAACGGCCGTTTTTTCAGGAGCAGTGATTTTAATAATACTTAAAGTCAATCAATAAAAGTGTAATATCCCTTTAAATTTCGTACCTGGGGGGTGTCTATAGTGTGCCTGTAAAGGGGCGCATGTTTCCTGTGTTTAGAACAGTCTGACAGCAAAATGACATTTTGAAGGAAAAAACTCATTTAAAACTACCCGCGGCTATTGCATTGCCGACAATACACATAGAAGTTCATTGATAAAAACGGCATGGGAATTCCCCAAAGGGGAACCCCGAACCAAAATTAAAAAAAAAAAATGACGTGGGGGTCCCCCTAAATTCCATACCAGGCCCTTCAGGTCTGGTATGGATATTAAGGGGAACCCCGGCCAAAATTAAAAAAAAAAAATGACGTGGGGTTCCCCCTAAATTCCATACCAGACCCTTCAGGTCTGGTATGGATTTTAAGGGGAACCCCGCGCCAAAAAAAAAAAAAAAAACGGCGTGGGGTCCCCCCAAAAATCCATACCAGACCCTTATCCGAGCACGCAACCTGGCAGGCCGCAGGAAAAGAGGGGGGGACAAGAGTGCGGCCCCCCCTCCCTCCTGAACCGTACCAGGCCACATGCCCTCAACATTGGGAGGGTGCTTTGGGGTAGCCCCCCAAAACACCTTGTCCCCATGTTGATGAGGACAAGGGCCTCATCCCCACAACCCTGGCCGGTGGTTGTGGGGGTCTGCGGGCGGGGGGCTTATCGGAATCTGGAAGCCCCCTTTAACAAGGTGACCCCCAGATCCCGGCCCCCCCCCTGTGTGAAATGGTAAGGGGGTACATAAGTACCCCTACCATTTCACGAAAAAAGTGTCAAAAATGTTAAAAATGACAAGAGACAGTTTTTGACAATTCCTTTATTTAAATGCTTCTTCTTTCTTCTATCTTGCTTCATCTTCTGGTTCTTCTGGCTCTTCTGGTTCTTCTGGTTCTTCCTCCGGCGTTCTCGTCCAGCATCTCCTCCGCGGCATCTTCTGTCTTCTTCTCCTCGGGCCGCTCCGCACCCATGGCATGGGGGGGAGGCTCCCGCTCTTCTCTTCTTCTTTTCTTCTTTTCTTCTCTTCTTCTCTTCTTCTCTTCTTCTTCATTTTCTTCTCCGGGCCGCTCCGCAATCCATGCTGACATGGAGGGAGGCTCCCGCTGTGTGACGGCGCTCCTCGTCTGACAGTTCTTAAATAACGGGGGGGGGGGCGGGGCCACCCGGTGACCCCGCCCCCCTCTGACGCACGGTGACTTGACGGGACTTCCCTGTGGCATTCCCCATGACGTCACAGGGAAGTCCCGTCAAGTCACCGTGCGTCAGAGGGGGGCGGGGTCACCGGGTGGCCCCGCCCCCCCGTTATTTAAGAACTGTCAGACGAGGAGCGCCGTCACACAGCGGGAGCCTCCCTCCATGCCAGCATGGATTGCGGAGCGGCCCGGAGAAGAAAATGAAGAAGAAGAGAAGAAGAGAAGAAGAGAAGAAGAGAAGAAGAGAAGAAGAGGAGAAGAGCGGGAGCCTCCCCCCCATGCCATGGGTGCGGAGCGGCCCGAGGAGAAGAAGACAGAAGACGCCGCGGAGGAGATGCTGGACGAGAACGCCGGAGGAAGAACCAGAAGAACCAGAAGAGCCAGAAGAACCAGAAGATGAAGCAAGATAGAAGAAAGAAGAAGCATTTAAATAAAGGAATTGTCAAAAACTGTCTCTTGTCATTTTTAACATTTTTGACACTTTTTTCGTGAAATGGCAGGGGTACTTATGTACCCCCTTACCATTTCACACAGGGGGGGGGCCGGGATCTGGGGGTCACCTTGTTAAAGGGGGCTTCCAGATTCCGATAAGCCCCCCGCCCGCAGACCCCCACAACCACCGGCCAGGGTTGTGGGGATGAGGCCCTTGTCCTCATCAACATGGGGACAAGGTGTTTTGGGGGGCTACCCCAAAGCACCCTCCCAATGTTGAGGGCATGTGGCCTGGTACGGTTCAGGAGGGAGGGGGGGCCGCACTCTCGTCCCCCCCTCTTTTCCTGCGGCCTGCCAGGTTGCGTGCTCGGATAAGGGTCTGGTATGGATTTTTGGGGGGACCCCACGCCGTTTTTTTTTTTTTTTTGGCGCGGGGTTCCCCTTAAAATCCATACCAGACCTGAAGGGTCTGGTATGGAATTTAGGGGGACCCCCACGTCATTTTTTTTTTTTAATTTTGGTTCGGGGTTCCCCTTTGGGGAATTCCCATGCCGTTTTTATCAATGAACTTCTATGTGTATTGTCGGCAATGCAATAGCCGCGGGTAGTTTTAAATGAGTTTTTTCCTTCAAAATGTCATTTTGCTGTCAGACTGTTCTAAACACAGGAAACATGCGCCCCTTTACAGGCACACTATAGACACCCCCCAGGTACGAAATTTAAAGGGATATTACACTTTTATTGTTTGACTTTAAGCATTATTAAAATCACTGCTCCTGAAAAAACGGCAGTTTTTAAAACTTTTTTTTGCATTGATCCATGTCCCCTGGGGCAGGACCCAGGTCCCCAAACACTTTTTATGACAATAACTTGCATATAAGCCTTGAAAATTAGCACTTTTGATTATTCATGTTCGTGTCCCATAGACTTTAACGGTGTTCGCATGTTCGAACGAACTTTTTTCCTGTTCGCATGTTCTGGTGCGAACCGAACAGGGGGGTGTTCGGCTCATCCCTAGTCCTGACCTTGACACAAGTCCAGTCCATGAACAGGGTGGGGAGGAGTTCATGGACCAAGAATTGGTTGCTTCAGCGTGACCAGTTCTGTCATATGCCTTTGCTCCGTGAGATCTGTGAGAATAATCCTGATGATTTCAGGAACTTTCTCAGGATGACGGACCCCGTATTTCACCGTTTGTTGGCTTCGCTGACCCCCTATATCAGCAGGCAGGATACCTGCATGAGGCAAGCCATCACTCCGGAGCAGAGGCTGGTCGCTACCTTGCGGTATTTGGCCACAGGGAGAAGTCTGCAGGACTTGAAGTTCTCGACAGGCATCTCCCCCCAGGCTCTGGGGATCATTATCCCAGAGACCTGTTCTGCCATCATACAGGTCCTACAGAAGGAGTATATGAAGGTAAGATTTTTATCCTTTTATATCACATTTTATTGTATTGAATGTTTGATAATATATTGTATTTCTTCCCTCATTCCATAATTACCATGATTGTAATATGCTGTGAATGTCCCCTTTGTTCTCATGCATGCTGGATTTTTATGTAATTATTATTTTAGGTCCTTCATACATATTTGCCCTTCAATAACCTCCCCAGCATGGTGTCTCCTGCCCTATATTCACCTCACGTAGTCACTTAACAATGTATTTTAGCAGCTCCATAGTAGTGCTTTACCCCAAACACCCCCTAAAATGTTTGGAAATGTTATTTTTGATTTAAATTCAGGCAGAGTGGCAGAGGCTTTTTTTTGTGGTGTCCCCAAATTTTTTGTAACCCTCCCTCCCCCAACTGCTAAGTCAGCTGATCCCAATTCTCTATCTTCAATCATCTATCTGCTGACTTTGCCAAACCCATACACACTATACCCATCTCTTTAGTGCTCAGATTTATGGATGAATTCCCCAAAGCATGTAGTGCAAGGGCCTGCCTGTATACTTTCCAATGGTACTGTTTAAAGTTCTTGTATCCTATTATGATCTTGATAGGTAATAGCAGAATGTCCAAATGTGCTCAAATGTGTACAGTGTGTATTTATATCTTTGTATTATGACACTTCTTACCTGTCCAGTGGGCTGCCAATAGTGTAACTAAGGAGGGGCTGTTCCAAGTAATACCCTGTATTTAGGCATTCATCTCTCAATGAAGTGAAGAGGGTTACCTGTCCAAGAGTTCCCCCCCCTATAATGTTAGAAATGGCCCATGAGAGGGGGGAGGGGGAATATGATAGGTGTACCTTATACTTTGTTGTTGTTAAATTCCCCTTAATAAATGCTATCTGGAGGTTGACCCATAATGTTTGTGTCTAATCTGCTTGCCATGTTTCTGTGAAAAAATAGTAATGTTGTTTTTTCCTCAACAGTTTCCTTCCACGCCACAGGAATGGCAGACTGTGGCCTCCCACTTTGCCCAGCGGTGGGACTTTCCTAACTGCGGAGGGGCAATTGATGGGAAACACGTCCACATCGTCCCACCACCCATCTCGGGGTCGTACTATTATAATTACAAGGGGTTTAATAGTATAGTGATGTTGGCGGTGGTGTCGGCTAATTACGACTTCTTGTATGTGGACGTGGGGAAGAATGGCCGGATGTCCGATGGTGGAGTCATCGCCCAGACGGAGTTCTACAGGCGTCTCCAGAATGGCAGCTTGGACTTGCCACCTCCAGAGGACAATGTTGAAGGTCTCCCATTTGTGTTCGTTGCTGATGAAGCATTTGCGCTGGGGGACCACCTGATGCGGCCATTCCCGATGAGGACCCTCACCCCGGAACAGAGGGTTTTGGGTTTTTAATTACCGGCTGGCCAGAGCCCAAAGAGTGGTGGAGAACACATTTGGAATCCTGGCCAGCCGGTTCCGATTATTTATGACACCCATCCATATGGCGGAGTATAAACTGAACCATATAATACTTGCCTGCTGTGTTCTCCATAATTTTCTACAAAAACATTCAGCCAACTATGCTGGCTCAGTTGGGCCTGAGGCCGGAATCCCAAATACATCAACAATGACGGCACTTGAAAGCGGCCGTCCTGGCTTGCCCTCCCTGAATGCCCGTGATGTCCGGTTACGATACCTGGAGTTCTTTGCGGGTAGGGGGGCTATCAATATGCCAGACGATCTGTGACACCTTTTTCAAATAAAAAACAACCAAAAGAAATTCTTGGTGGACATTTACTGCTTGTGTTTGTTTTAGCTGACCCTGACAGAAATGTGTTGAGTGCAGAAAATGTCGTGATTGGGTAACCTTATAAAAAACAGTGTTGGCTGGTACTTCCTAAATGCAAAAACACATTTCACTACAAGTGCACTTGCAACTGCACTGAACCTGCACTTGTAGTGCAAAGAGGATTTGCCCTTAGGAAATAACCCCCATTTGTGCATAAAACAACAATTACATCACCCCAAAAGTGTGGTAGTGTTGAGACAATAATCCACACATTCTTGAGTAAGGCACTTTTTTATAGCTGCACAATCACATGCGCATTTACCAAAGGTTTTTAAAACAAACCAACATGTTTGTTGTATAACAATGTTTTCAGTAGCATTATGAAAAATCAAAATATCCATTTCAGATAAAACAGGCCTGTGTAAAACCAACAAGAAAGCCAAAAAACTTGAACTTACAAAGTTCACATTAGGTAAAACCTGAAGGCTAGATCAGACATCAGTATTTAGGAACTGGGTTTGATCTAGCGTTCAGATGGGGGGAAATCACCCCTGGAAAAGCCAAATTTGGAAGATGCACACCAATTTACGAATGGCAACATGTGCTATCTGCCATCAGGGGGGATCAAGGGACGTGTTTTGGGGGAGAAAGCCCTTCCTCAATGTGACTTTATAATTGAGGAAGGTGTTGCACCCCCAAAACGCGTCCATTGATCTCCCGTGATGGCAGATAGCACATGTTGGCACACTGTGTGCATCCTCCAAATTTGGCTTTTCTAAACATTGTAAAAATTTTTTGAAGATTGGACCACATTAATAAAACAGGTGATTTTGTGGGGTTTAAATTCGCCCCAAAACATCAATGATGTTATTATTTTTTTTAATAACATCACTGATTTGGTTCTGGATGTTTTGCAATTGGAGATTACACCCCATGATCTCCCCAATAAGTATCTGGGCACTTTCTGAAGTAAAGCGTTCAGGATCCCTCACATCACGATCACCTAAAAAGAGATAAAGAACAAAAAAAAGTCTCAAAAATCTGCCACCATCCATCTCTTTTACCTGAGCCTGTGGTCGCAGACACTCGCCTGTTGTGGTGCCAATCTCCACCACGTCTTCTTCTTCCTCCTGCTCTTCTTCTTCGTTTGGGGGTATTTCACCTTCTTCCATAGGTGGGGGGTCTGTGGTCTCCTCGGATGAGGGCTGTCCTCCGAGTCTTTTCTCCCCTATGTAAAACAAAAATGGTATAATTAGCACACAGATATTTGAGGTCAGAACTATAAAGATGAAACATTGCTTGGAAGTGGGGTACAATTGTCTATTTTAGCAGAGTTCAAAGATGTATATTTTTTTTATTGCCCTTTGTCAAGCTGCAATACTTTACCTGTTTGGTACAAGCTTCACAGATGTAGCCCCCCCTATAGTATACACTGGAGCACCTGTGTGCCCCCCCTAATAAAAATGGTGTTCTTGTGTCCCACACTAGTGCTCCAGTGTCCAGATGTGAAAACAGCTGCTCAGTGTCCTCTCCTTACACACAATCTAGTTGTCATTTCATTCTAGTAACAAACCCATCTACACAAACAAATCTTTGTCATCCAAGTAGGCCCCAAAAAATGTGTGAAAATGCATATGGCCTAAACAATGGTGTTCTAGAGGCCGAAATAAAAATGTTTGATACGAACGAATAATGGGCCCATGAACATTAAAGTTGCCCTTTTAAACGTTACAATTAATAAAAGCATATGGAGCAGAACGAACGTAATAAAGACAGAAAGAATAGGAACACAGCACAACTACTTACTTTTTTTCAGCACTCTCCGGATCTTTCGGTACTGCTCTGGCTCTCTCAACTTCAGGTCCGACCACCGCTTCCTGAGCTGATCTTTAGACCTTCGTACCCCGAAATTCCTTTCGGATGTTGGGGTTGGGGTAAGGCCCATATTTTCCGTCATAGTCGGACTTCCTCATGATGTGTACCATCTCCAACATCTCCCCAAACTACATATTTGTGGCCTTAAAACGTCTCCTTCTGGATCGGGACGTGCCTGGATCTGGCCTTTCCTCCTCCTCCTCCTCGTTGCTATAATTAGCCCGCACCTGCTGTAACTCTGCCATCATGCTCTTCACCCACTGCGCCGAACGAAAAGGGGCGGGGAATACACTAGAAAGAACGTCAGGGGCAGGCGGAGTTACACGCATGCGCAGTGTGTATAAAGCGTAACACGCGTGTGTATTACGTACGATCTGTGAGCGGAGGAAGGAGCATTGGACGCGCCGATCGTAAGAACGAAGGTAAGAGACAAACTTGTGCCTGTACTGCTTCTAGATTGAGGCCTATATTGTAACAAGATTAGGAGAGTTTTGTCTGACATTAGGCTTTGTCTTGTGTTGTGTCTTGCAGTGAACATGGATATCTTAATGAGAGATACTGACTTCATGTCACTATTCATTGATATGCTAAGTGAGCTGCCCTGTCTGTGGGAGATTACCCACCACCATTTCAAGAACCAAGCAAAGAGGAAGGCAGCACTGGAGCAATTGTGTGAAATTGTGAAGCAGGTGATCCCCACGGCAGACATCACTTATTTAAAGATTTTCATTGGTGGCCTGAGGAGCACATATCTGAGGGAGCGCAAGAAAGTCCTGGATTCACAGAGATCCGGAGCAGCAGATGACATCTATGTCCCCAGGATGTTGTACTACGACAGGCTGCACTTTCTGGCAGGCCAGACTGAACCCAGGCCATCCCTCTCCAGTCTTCCTTCCACGCTTCCTTCCCCCCTGGCTGAGGCTTCTGATGCCCAACCTGGGCCTTCCAGGCCGCATGTGGAGGAGCCCAGATTGAGCCAGGTATAGCATTCCTCTAAATATTTCTGCTTGTCCAATCAATGATGTTACCTAGATGTTAGTTGGGAGTACTAATTTAGGATTGTGATTGATGATGCAAAACATTACAACTATGTCCCTTTTTCATACACAGGGAAGTCTCAGCCAGGAGGTGGCCGGGCCGAGCCGGCTGGCTGATCTGCAGGTCCCTCCACCCCCCCTGAAAAGAGAAAGTGGCAGTAGGACGAGTGCCCTAGAGGAGGCGGCTATCAGATTCTTTTGGAGGGCTACAGAGGTCCTGGGAGCACCCCACACCAGGCAGGAGAATATTGCTGCCTTCATAGCATATAAAATGCAGAGGATGGAGGAGGGCCAAAAAGCCATGTGTGAGGCCCTCATATCAGAGGCTCTGGAAAAAGGTATGAGGGGCCAAATTACACCTCACACACAGCTTTGGGATGGTCCTCCTCCTCCTCCCTCTCCTCCAGGTCCTCCCAGTCCTCCTCCAGGTCCTCCCAGTCCTCCTCCAGGTCCCCCCAGTCCTCCTCCTCCTCCAGGTCCTACTCCTCCTCCTGCCACATCTCCAACTGCACAGCCACAGCCCGGAAGGAAGTGTGAAAGGAAGACCAGACAGTGAGGACCCTGGATCCAGTCTGGTCAGCCAAAAAATGCAGCCTCTTGTGGTACCACAGCCTGGGGACACAGATGTCATCTGCTGCTATCCAAGTCTCTGTGAATCCCGGACCAGACTGCCCTCCCTTACATATGGACTCCTCAGGCCACCAGTTTTGATGTTTAAGAATTGATGTCTGCCGTGGGGGTCCCAGGCTTCGCTAATTTCTCCTGTTGATCCAGTGTTGCCTTCCTCTTTGTTTGGTTCTGATCCCTTAATAAAGGATTTTTGTTTTGAATTATACTCTTCTATGTGTTTTACTTCAAAAATGACAGTTGGTTTGTGAGGATTCAGGTACATTTCTAATATACAATGTGAAATGAACAAGGGACACCAACAACAAACAATCTCCTTGAGATTAAATAATAAAAGATATCAATGGTGTTGGGGTAACTTGACACACAAAACACACACAAAAATATTCTGGAGTAAAAATAAAAATAACATTGAACAAAGATCAGCCTTGGAAAAAATCCAAACATTAAAGAAAAAAAAAAGGCTTAAAAACAAAATAAAAAAAAATAAAAAATATAAAACTGTCAGATGTGACAACTAATAACAATATATTGAGGGAATCCCACTAAAAAAACACAAATAAAAGTTTGTGAGAAGTGTGTGTGAATATGAGCAGCAAAACTACTTAATTCTTGTCACATTATAAAGAAGAAGAGAGTGCGCTGTATTAAACCATTTTTTACATTGCAGCGTGACGAAAGTGCTGTATCCATTGCGAACGCTAAGTTTACCAGAACGAGCTGTCCCGTCTTGGAATTTCTTCTGAGCATGCGTGGCACTTTGTGCGTCGGAACAGGCCACACACGGTCGGAATTGACGCGATCGGATTTTGTTGTCGGAAAATTTTATCTCCTGCTGTCCAACTTTGTGTGTCGGAAAATCCGATGGAAAATGTCCGATGGCGCCCACACACGGTCGGAATTTCCGACAACACGCTCCGATCGGACATTGTCCATCGGAAAATCCGACCGTGTGTACGGGGCATTAGAATGGGTGTCTCTGTAAGTCATTTAATCTGTTACCATGGCAACAGGACAGAGTCATTGAAGTTTGGCAGGAACTGTTTTATCCAAGGATGCCAAAGTTTTTCAAATTTTGGAATTTGATTTTGATCGATGGCTACCATCTTAGCATGGGACATTGTATTATTCATTCTGTGAATTGTTTCTGCTAGTACCAATGTAGGAGATTTCCATGCCTTAGCCACTGTTTGTTTTGCAGCCGTTATTAGTTGGATCATAAGTTTGAATTGAGAGAGTGTTAACCATTCCGGTTTTAGATTAAGTAAAGTTAAATATGGATCTGGTTGTATTATTTTTTTAAATATTTTAGATGCAATCACGAAGACTTCCTTCCAGAAGGTTTGGATTACTGGGCACGTCCACCATATGTGTAAATATGTGCCTATTTCTGGGCATCCTCGAAAACAAAGAGCTGAGGTATTAGGTGAATATTTTGCCACTCTAGCGGGTACAAGGTACCAGCGAGTTAGGACTTTATAATTTGTCTCCAGTGCTAAGATGTTGGGTGAAGATGACTTAGATGTGAGCCATATGTTAGACCAGTCCATGTCTTCTAAAGTTCGTCCCAGGTCCTCCTCCCACCTCTGAACGTAAGAGGGTCTATTAAGATTTGCTACTCCATATAATTGATTATAAAGTGATGAAATTGTACCTTTAGCAAATGGATCTTTTGTACAGATTGATTCAAAAATGGATAATTGGGATAATGGTGTATCCCCCTTTAGGAATGGTGTATAGAAATTTTTGATTTGGAGATATCTAAATATCTCAGAGTTTGGTAGATCATATTTTTCTTTAAGCGATGGGAATGAAAGGAATGATTTAGATGCTATGAAGTCATTTAGTGTCCGAATGCCTGATGTTGTCCAAGCTTTAAAAGAATTTGGGTAGATCCATGCCGGATAAAAGGCCGGATTTCTGATAAAAGAAAGGAGAGGATTGTGTGGAGATTGTAACTGATATTTGGTTTTTAGTTTATCCCAGAGAGATAAGAAGTGTTTAGTTATGGGATTATGAATTTTAAAGCGGTCTTTAGGATCAAGCCATAATAAATTTGATATTAATAGAGGGTCATTTTCTGAAGCCTCTATAAATACCCATAATGGGATTTCCTGTTTTGCATGGTATTTGGACAGACTGGCCAAATGTGCTGCTCTGTAGTAGTTAGTAAAATTAGGGTATCCCAGGCCTCCTTTATTTTTGGGAAGATGTAGTGTGTGTATAGGTATACGTGGTTTAGAAGAGCCCCATATAAACGAAGTAGCTCTTTTTTGTACTATTCTCAAAAAATAGGAAGGAATTGGAATAGGGAGGACTCTGAATAGATAAAGCAATTTGGGTAGAATAGTCATTTTGATTGCATTAATCTTCCCTATCCAGGATAAAGGAAGTTGCGACCATTGTTTTATTAGATTTGTGATCTGTCTTAATACAGGAGGATAATTGGTTGAGAATAAGTCAGAATGAGATGCTGTTAAATGAATTCCAAGATATGGGATTGATTTTTCTGCCCATGTGAATGGGAGTGCAGCCCTAGCCGGGATCAATTCCATGTTTGTGAGTGAAATATTAAGCACTAGGCATTTCTTAGGATTAATCATAAGGCCGGATAGGGCTGCAAATCCATCAAGAGCTGGTATTAAGTTAGGACCAGAGACCTGTGGTGATGATAGAAAAAGTAATATATCGTCTGCAAATATACATAATTTGTGTGTAATACCTCCTACTTCAATGCCAGTTATAGTTTGGTTTGTTCTGATGTATTGGGCCATGGGTTCGAGTATAAGGGCAAATAATAAGGGAGATAATGGGCAACCCTGTCGGGTACCTCTTTCGATATTAAAGGCTTCAGATTTGTATCCAGCATATTTTATATAGGCTTTGGGTTTATTATATAATGCTTTGATCCATGTTAAAAAGTGGGGTCCAAAACCCCATTTTTGTAATGAATATTGCATATATTGCCAGGATACTGTGTCAAATGCCCTCTTAATATCGAGAGATAGAAAACATAAAGGGATTTTCCGTTTTTTAGCAATATGTGCCAATAACACTATATATATAAAGGTGTGATCCAAGGCCCAAAGATACACCACTCAGCGCCAAGGGACCAAGCAGTTCCGAAACAGTAATGAAAAAAAGAATAAATAACTTAATATAAAAGTAACACCAATTTGCTGTCACAAAAAAGTGAGACTTAGAGCAGCAGCCGTTTAAAATTACAGACACATCATCATAAATAGTGGCATACCATAATCAGCAAAATATGACTATAATAGTACACTAGAAACAGCGCTAATGTTGAGCTAAAACGGGTTATATGTGGCCAACTTCACAAAAAAAGTGTCTTTTAAGAGAGAAAGTCAGTAAGCATAATAGTTCAGACAGTGTTCATAGGTGATCAGAGTGAAGAAATTCAGCGTGCACCTTCCACCGATCCATCCACTTCCACCCTGTGAGCACACGTTCCCCTTAGGGGGTTAAACTCACCAGAGCTTGAAAAACACAAGCATCCAAGAAAGGAGATATCCGAACTCAAGGCAACTGTCAGTAACCCTCCAGAGGGATCCAAGACGGTCAGGGCTCATAAATCACCAAACAACAAAGAGAAGGCGCACATAGCGTAATCCTGTTTATTATTTAAAACCCTTCACATCACACAAAGACCCCCCCTTCAAACATTATACGTACATTGTTATTGCAGTCCAAAGAGCACATCAAAAGGAAGCATCAGACACAGCACTTCACCCAAGTAAATTCAGCCGGTTCAGCCTCCCAAGTAGCAGAGTCTAACTTCCTGGTTGCGCTCCACCACAGCCTGGTTCACAACCAGGAAGTTAGACTCTGCTACTTGGGAGGCTGAACCGGCTGAATTTACTTGGGTGAAGTGCTGTGTCTGATGCTTCCTTTTGATGTGCTCTTTGGACTGCAATAACAATGTACGTATAATGTTTGAAGGGGGGGTCTTTGTGTGATGTGAAGGGTTTTAAATAATAAACAGGATTACGCTATGTGCGCCTTCTCTTTGTTGTTTGGTGATTTATGAGCCCTGACCGTCTTGGATCCCTCTGGAGGGTTACTGACAGTTGCCTTGAGTTCGGATATCTCCTTTCTTGGATGCTTGTGTTTTTCAAGCTCTGGTGAGTTTAACCCCCTAAGGGGAACGTGTGCTCACAGGGTGGAAGTGGATGGATCGGTGGAAGGTGCACGCTGAATTTCTTCACTCTGATCACCTATGAACACTGTCTGAACTATTATGCTTACTGACTTTCTCTCTTAAAAGACACTTTTTTTGTGAAGTTGGCCACATATAACCCGTTTTAGCTCAACATTAGCGCTGTTTCTAGTGTACTATTATAGTCATATTTTGCTGATTATGGTATGCCACTATTTATGATGATGTGCCAATAACACTGCCCTGCGTATATTATCGCCTGCCTATTTGGCATGAAGCCTACTTGATCTCTATGTATTAATTTTCCTATAATGCTATTGAGGCGTTTTGCTATTATTTTTGCTAATAATTTAATATCGAGGTTTAACAGAGAGATAGGCCGATAATTCACACACAGGAAGTATCATCAGAAAGGGGTTTTGGGATCATACAAACAATTGCCATTAGTGTTTCTTGCCGAAAAGAATGTCCATCTAGAAGTTTGTTAAAAGTTTCAGTGAGAATGGGAGAGAGTATTTCTGAGAATGTTTTATAGTATAAAGCCGAGTAGCCGTCTGGGCCTGGTCTTTTGTTAAGTTTTAGGTCTTTTATGGCGTTAGCAACTTCATCTATAGTTATAGGCTCATCCAAACTGGTTTTTTGATTCTGAGATAACTCAGGTAAGGTTATTTTTGAGAAGAAGGATTCAGCCTCTGTAGGATTAAATTCATTGTTTGTCTTGTATAAAGTTGTGAGATGTGAGTGAAATTTATGGACTATTTTAACTGGATTACAAGTGTAAACATTTTTTGATAATTTCAAACGTATTGGTTTGAAAGATTTGTTAGTTGAATTCAATGCCCGAGCCAAATATGTACCTGGTTTGTTTGTATTCATGTAGAAATTGTGTTTGGAGCGTTTGAGGGATTTATCAACTGACTCAGTGAGAAATAGATCGTATTCCAATCTAGATTTTTCCAGATGAGATTTTGTACTCTGAGATGGATTATCTTGAAATGATATGTAGGCTGCATTAAAATTGAGTTCTAGTTTTTTTGCTAGATTTTTGCGTTCCCGTTTAAATAGTGCCATTTGTCTTCGTATTGTACCACGCAAGATAGGCTTATGAGCTTCCCACAGTGTTATTGGGGAGATGTCTGTTGTATTATTAATTGATATGTATTCCTTTAAAGCTTGTTCAATGGCCATCTGATGTAGTGGGTGTTTGAGCATTATGTCCGGTAAGTACCACGTTGGGTCATGCGCTTTTGGTATGGCTGAGGCTATAGTAGTGTATACTGCATTATGGTCAGACCACGGGATCGGAATTATATCTGATGCAATAATTTCTGGTATCATTCCTATTGTTAGAAAAATATGATCTATTCTGGTGAAGGTTTGATGAGGGTGCGAGAAATAAGTGAATTTCTTTTTCATTGGGTTACTTTCTCTCCACGAATCTACCAGATTGTATTTGGAAAGAAGTTGAGAAAAAGGTAATCTAGAGGTTATTTTGGATGGTGTAAAGGGTGATTTATCTAGAAATGGGAGGAGGACCTGGTTCGAATCCCCACACATTATCACTGTTCCTATTTTGTGTGTATTAATCACTTGTAATATATGTGAGAGGAATGGTGTAGGTTGTTTGTTAGGAGCGTAGTAGGAAATCACCGTGATTGCAGTATCCATTATATAACCCATGAGTATCAGGTATCTACCTTCTGGGTCTTTAATTTCTGATGATAAGGTGAATGGTGTGGATCGGTGAAATGCAATTAGAGTTCCCCTTTGCTTGGTACAGGCAGAAGCCGTGTAAATTTGTTGATAAAAAGGAGAAATATATTTTGGAGTAGAATCTTTGGTGAAGTGTGTTTCTTGGAGGCATACTATGTGAGCCCTCTTGTTATGGAAAGTACGGAAGGCTTTGGTCCTTTTTTGAGGGACATTTATTCCCTGAACATTCAGGGAAAGTATATTCAGTGGTGCCATGGCAATAGATAAAATAGTTTTGACTTACTTTTTGTTTTGCAGAGCTGACTGCGCAGATCAACCTGTGTGGACTGAAGAGATGAATAGATAGAAAAGAAACCAGTGAATTCTGGAGTAAAGAGTAAACAAAAAACATATGAGATTAGATGATACATTGTATAAATTATTTTTTGCAAGTAATCACAATTTACCCGTGAAAGAGAATAAATATCTCTCTCAGGGGAATAAGTGCCTTCGTCACACTCCCACATAATATGGTTGGGAGAATGAGGAGGGCTAATGGGGGTACACGGATCTTCCGCTTACAGGAGAGAAGTGCTATGTCAAAAGACATCAAAATGATGTTTCATTAATTGGAGTGCAGAATATAGTTTTTGTTGAAATTATTTATTCCAGGGTGGTTGTATATGGTTAGTCTTGCCCTAGGCTAAATAATTCAGTTAGAAAGGTACTGTTAATAACTTTGGTATTGATGAAGATAGTTTGAATTATTTTGGGATTTTAACCCTTTTAGAGTAAACAATTACATATTTTATTCATATGTAACTGTTTAGATATGTTAACTCATAAAATTGAGGTTGTATTGCTTCAGATTAGAATAAACAAAAACATAATTCTAGGAACTAGTTAGGTAATAATATATTTGTTTTAAGAAAAGAAAGAAAAAGCTTCCATTACTTCTGGGTTATTGAACATATTTGTCCTAAAAAGTAATAAATCTATTGTTATTACCTGATAATATATAACTGAACAAGAATTTCCTTATTTCACTTATATATTCTAAGGCTATATGAATCAGAAGTAATATGAAATATAACTGGAATGTAACATGATCCCACACAGTGTGTGACTATCAGAATGCAGTTACATTCAATTATAAATATAGGTTTTTTATAGAGAACCATCTCTTAGTATAATAAATGAAGAGATATCAGGAATTAGGATGTCAGTCCATTGAATCTTCTTGGTCCATGGATGATGTGGCATAACGGCCTCTTTTGTGAGAATGATGATTCCCATTTTGTTCTGAAATTTTCTGGGTGCTGCCTGAAGGTGAAGATGATGCCATTCTTCTGCATGTGGGAGTGTTGCTGCTTGTGGGTTCTGTCAGATTTAATTTTAAAAGAGTTTGTTGTAGTTCATCTGCTGATCTGCTTCTGTAAATTGTACCTTGGTAGTTAAATCTGACTGAAAAGGGGAAGCCCCATTGATACATAATGTTGTGGCATTGCAGTTCCATTAGTTGGGGTTTCATGGATCATCTTTTAGTAATAGTAAGTTGGGATAGGTCAGCAAAAATTTGATAATTGTGTCCTTGAAAATTAAGTTCCTTTTTTTCTCTTGCAGCAATTAGTATTTGTTCTTTCGTTCTGTAATAATGAAATTTTGTGATTATATCACGTGGGGGTCCATCTTTCTTTTTGGCTGTGAGGGCTCTGTGTACTCTGTCCAGTTCTAAACGCTCAATAGGGATATCTGGCTTTAGTTCTTGTAATAGAGCAGTAATAGTAGATTGCAGGTCTGTCACAGTTTCAGGTATTCCCCTTATGCGCAAGTTTGAACGTCTGGCTCTATTTTCGTAATCTTCGAGCTTAGTTTGAAGTATTAAATTCTCTTTTTTTAATTGTTCCAATTCTGTTATATTTTCTTGGGTTGTAATTTCAATTTCATCCATTTTTATTTCTAAGGCTGCGGTGCGGTTTCCCAGCTCTCTTATTTCTTTGGTTAGGCTTTTTGTTATTTGGTCTGAGGTTTGTTTTAAAGCCTTATGAAGCATCTTTTCAAATTGTAATAATATTACTGGGGATGCTGAGGAGTCTTGTGGAGAAGTTTGTGAGAGGATTTGTTCTGTATCTGACTCAAATGGAGAGTCTTGCTGTGACATTTTCTGTCTGTGAGAGCGCCCTGATGCTGTATCTTGTGAGGTGACTGGAGCTGCTTCAGCTGCAGTGAGTGCCTGTGAGCTCTTTGTGAGGTGATTTTTATTTCTGCCACGGTTTCCTCCCAGTACCATATTTCCTGCCCAAACTTTCACAGTTTGTTCCCTGGGGCAAAAAGGTTCAAATGGATACCTTTTGAGCCTGCAGGCTCCGCTTTGTCCTTCTCTTCTCTCCTCAGCGGTGTGGAGCTCTAACAATGCATGTCTGCTCCGCTAGGCTCCGCCTCCTGCCCCCCAAGGCCCATTTTTTCTGCCCCTGTTTAACAGGGGCGTGTAATTACAATTTTTGATGCAATACTTTGCAGCAGGGCTCGTTCCTGTGTTCCAACTAGAGTGTCTGTGAGGGGTTGCAGTGTTGTGGCACCAGCACCAGTGCCTAAGGCCTAATTTTTCAGCTCCTGTTCAACAGGGGCATGTAATTACAATTCTTGATCTAATATTTCACAGCAGGGCCCTGTGAGGGCTTACAGTGTTGTGGCCACAGCAACACCTAAGGCCCAAATTTCTGCTGAGTATATATAGGGCAGGACCCTACTTTCAAACAACTAACTTACAAACGACTCCTACTTGCAAACGGAAGGAGACAACAGGAAGTGAGATGAAATCTACCCTTAGGAAGGGAAATTCTCTCCTGTAAGAGTTAATATGGGAAAAACATTTCTCCTTTCCACTGATGCTTTCCAATCCATTGGGACAAAAAGTGAGGTGAAATCTTCTGAAGAGGAGGAAAGACAGCAAAACTAATGTCACAGGGGTGATAACCCTTCCCTATGTTTTCCAAAAAGCTTAAAGTTTTTTTGGCTGGAGCTAAACACGTTAAAAATGTACCCGTTCAAAATTACAAAGAGATTCTACTTAACAACAAACCTACAGTCCCTGTCTTGTTTGCACCGCCTGTATACTGCTGTTCAGAGTATATAGGGCCTGGTGGTCCCACACCTTTCCTTATTTTAATTTGGGTGTGGGGTTCCCCTTAATATCCATACAAGACCCAAAGGTCCTGGTAATGGACTGGGGGGTACCCATGCCGTTTGTCTCACTGATTTTCATCCATATTGCCAGGACCCGCAAGCAGTTTTAAATGAGATTTTTTCCTTTAAAAATGACATTTGGTGCAGGGACTGTTCTAAACACGGGAAACATGCGTCACTTTACAGGCATACTATAGACACCCCTCAGGTACGATATTTAAAGGAATATTTCACTTTTTTTTTTTTTACTTTAAGCATCATTAAAATCACTGCTCCCGAAAAAACGTCCGTTTTTAAAAGTTTTTTTTGCATTGATACATGTCCCCTGGGGTAGGACCCGGGTCCCCAAACCCTTTTTAGGACAATACCATGCAAATTAGTTTTTAAAATGAGCACTTTTGATTTCGAACGTTCGAGTCCCATAAACGTCAATGGGGTTCTAACGTTCGTGCGAACTTTTGGTCCGTTCGCAGGTTCTGGTGTGAACCGAACCGGGGGGTGTTCGGCTCATCCCTACTCTTTTATAACCTTTCCTTGCTCTTTATTCACTACCCTAAGGCATTTGTTGGCTAGTGTATTACATGGGATCTCAATGATTAAGAGCCAGGGGCGGAGTGAAATGCATTGAAGGCATTGCTTGGCTGGACCTGGGCTGAGGCTGTCATTTCACATATCAACAGGGTCTTGCATGTGACATCAGAGGGGGCAGGGTCACTCGTTTACGTCACCGGGTGGCCCCACTCTTGCCTATATAACAGCTGTCAAAGCCAGGAGACAGCAGGCAGCGCAATGCCTCCCATCAAGGCAGAGCTTTTTTTTTTCTATTTTTTGGGTCTGTCGGGCGCCTTGATTGAAGATGGATGGACATCGCAGGGCACTTTTTTGTAATAAAGGAAATGTCAAAAACTGTCTCCTGTCATTTTTACTTTTTTGACACTTTTTTTGGTGAATGGGATACCCGTTCACATAGGGGGAAAGGATCTGGGGGCTTCCAGATTCCGATAAGCCCCCCGCCCGCAGACCCAAACAACCCCAAACCTGGCCTGCCATGGTTGCTTTCTCGGATAAGGGTCTAGTATGGATTTTGGGGGGACCCCCACGCCTTTTTTTTTTTTTTTTTACTTTTTGGCGTGGAGTTCCCCTTAATATTCATACTAGACCTGAAGGGCCTGGTATGGACCGGGGGGGTGGGACCGCACGCCATTTGTTTCAATGGTTTTTAATCTATATTATCGTGAGCCGACAATACATTACAGCCGTCCGTTTTTAAAAGTTTTTTTTGCATTGATACATGTCCCCTGGGGTAGGACCCGGGTCCCCAAACCCTTTTTAGGACAATACCATGCAAATTAGTTTTTAAAATGAGCACTTTTGATTTCGAACGTTCGAGTCCCATAGACGTCAATGGGGTTCTAACGTTCGTGCGAACTTTCGGTCCGTTCGCAGGTTCTGGTGTGAACCGAACCGGGGGGTGTTCGGCTCATCCCTACTCTTTTATAACCTTTCCTTGCTCTTTATTCACTACCCTAAGGCATTTGTTGGCTAGTGTATTACATGGGATCTCAATGATTAAGAGCCAGGGGCGGAGTGAAATGCATTGAAGGCATTGCTTGGCTGGACCTGGGCTGAGGCTGTCATTTCACATATCAACAGGGTCTTGCATGTGACATCAGAGGGGGCAGGGTCACTCGTTTACGTCACCGGGTGGCCCCACTCTTGCCTATATAACAGCTGTCAAAGCCAGGAGACAGCAGGCGGCGCAATGCCTCCCATCAAGGCAGAGCTTTTTTTTTTCTATTTTTTGGGTCTGTCGGGCGCCTTGATTGAAGATGGATGGACATCGCAGGGCACTTTTTTGTAATAAAGGAAATGTCAAAAACTGTCTCCTGTCATTTTTACTTTTTTGACACTTTTTTTGGTGAATGGGATACCCGTTCACATAGGGGGAAAGGATCTGGGGGCTTCCAGATTCCGATAAGCCCCCCGCCCGCAGACCCAAACAACCCCAAACCTGGCCTGCCATGGTTGCTTTCTCGGATAAGGGTCTAGTATGGATTTTGGGGGGACCCCCACGCCTTTTTTTTTTTTTTTTTACTTTTTGGCGTGGAGTTCCCCTTAATATTCATACTAGACCTGAAGGGCCTGGTATGGACCGGGGGGGTGGGACCGCACGCCATTTGTTTCAATGGTTTTTAATCTATATTATCGTGAGCCGACAATACATTACAGCCAAAAGCAATTTTAAATGACATTTTTTCCTTTAGAAATGTCATTTTGCTGCGGGACCATAAAAAAACATCAGAAAGATGTGCTACTTTACAGGCATACTAAGGGAAACCCCCAGGCACGATATTTAACCACTTCAATACTGGGCACTTTTGCCCCTTTCCTTCCCAGGCCAATTTTTTAGCTTTCAGCGCTCTTGCACTTTCAATAAGAATTGCGTGGTCATGCAACACTGTACCCAAATGAAATTTTTATCATTTTGTTAACACAAATGATGGTATTTATTCACAAATCAGTTTTTTTATTTTTTGCGATATAAGTGAAAAAAAGAGTGGAAATTAAAAAAAAAAAACAATATTTTCTACTTTGTTTTAAAAGAAATTCAATAAAATCTAATTTTGTCTTAAATTTAAGCCAAAATGTATTTTGCTACATGTCTTTGGTAAAAAAAATCCAGTTAAGTGTATAATAATTGGTTTGTGAGATCACGGACATATGTAAGCAGATGATCATGTACAGATGTGCGCAGATGATCGCGGACATATGTGTGCAGATGATCATTGGGACATATGATTTTACTGTTACATATGTGGGGGACAGGTGTTTTTACTGTGTGGGCACATGTGTGGGGACATGTGTGTGGGGACAGTGTTTTGGGGACACTATTTTGGGGACATTGTGTGTTCACATTGTGTGGGGACATGTGTGGTGGCTCTGGGCTGGTGATCAGTGTGTAAAAAGCTGTAAAAAACAGCTCATACTCAATGATCACTGGCTGGCTTCAGCGATCCGCTCTCCTCTCCTCACTGACAACTTACGTGTGATTGGACACAGTCGTCATGTGATCAGGAGGGCCAATCACAGAGACCTCCTGCCGATTGGAGATGCCCCGTGTCCGGGTAACACGAGTGCATCGGGATCGCGCCGCTGCAGGGGCACGCGCGATCCCCCTCCTTCTGAGGGACATTAATGGCTGTGTGTTGAGTTATTTTGAGGGGACAGCAAATTTAAACTGTTATACAAGCTGTACACTCACTACTTTACATTGTAGTAAAGTGTCATTTCTTCAGTGTTGTCACATGAAAAGATATAAAAAAATATTTACAAAAATGTGAGGGCTGTACTTACTTTTGTGAGATACTGTATGTGCAGTATCCGGGTGGGAAGTGGTTAAAGGAATATTTCATTTTTATTGTTTCCCTTCAAGCATTATTAACCACTTGGACACTTAAACCCCCTTCCTAACCAGACCAATTTTCAGCTTTCGGTGCTCTCACATTTTTTTTTCACATAAATAGAGCTTTCTTTTGGTGGCATTTAATCACCTCTGTTTTTTTTATTTTTTGCGCTATAAAAGACCGAAAATTCTGTTAAAAAATGCATTTTTCGTAGTTTCCGTTATAAAATTTTGCTAATTAGTAATTTTTCTTCATACATTTTGGCCACAATTTATACTGCTACATTTCTTTGGTAAAAATAACCCAAATCAGTGTATGTTTTTTGATCTTTGTGAAAGTTATAGTCCACAAGCTATGGTGCCAATCTCTGAAAATTCACACCTGATGTACTGACTCATTTCTTGAGACCCTAACAAGCCAGGAAAGTACAAATACCCCCCAAACGACCCCTTTTTGGAAAGTAAACATTCCAAGGTATTTAGTAAGAGGCATGGTGAGTTTTTTTAAGTTGTAATTTTTTCCGACAATTCTTTGCAAAATCAAGATTTTTTTTTTTTTTTTTTTTTTTTTTACAAAATTGTTATATTAGCAGGTTATTTCTCATACACAGCATATGCATAGCACACATGACACCCCAAAACACATTCTACTACTCCTCCTGAGTACGGAGATACCACATGTGTGAGACATTTACACAGCGTGGCCACATACAGAGGCGAAACATGCAGGGAGCACCGTCAGGCGTTCTTGGAGCATAAAATACACATATAAATTCTTGACTACCTCTTACACTTTTGAAGGCCCTGGAGCACCAGGACAATGGAAACGCCTCAAAAATGACTCCATTTTGGACATAAAACAACCCAATGTATAATCTATAATATCTATAAGTTTCTGGAAAATGTGTAAGGAAAATGAAAATGCTTTTTTTTTACACAAAGTTGTCCATTAATACAATATTTCTAACATATAGCATGTACAAACCAAAAATGACACCCCCAAAATAGATTCTCATACTCCTCCCGCTACTACATTTGTGAGACTTTTACACAGCCTGGCCATATAGAGAGGCCCAACATGCAGGGAGCACCATCAGGCGTTCTAGGGGCATAAATGTCAAATCTAATTTGACTACCTATTAGGCCTCTTTCACACGGATGGATAGAATGGTGCTTTTAGCTGCGATTTTCTAGATTTCTACTGCATCTAAAAGCACACAATGCTTTCCTATGGGCCCATTCACACACTGCGTTTAGCTGCGATTTCGTTACATGCGGTTCCGTGCGAATAGAAAAAATAGAATTGACTACGTCCAGGAGCGATTTAGCGCAGCTATCTGCACATTACCGCAGGTAATCGCAGTCTTTTGTGTCAACTGTGGATAGCAGCGTGAGGAAAAAAAACAAAACAGGAAGCACATCATAGAAGCAGCAGGTATACCTGGGAAATGACACAGGAAGTACAGAGGGAAAGAGGAAAGAGGAGAAGAGAGCATGGCGGCACGAGATCTCCCATGAGGCCATCATAGCACTGGTGCATGCTGACCGGAGTTATGGGACTCAGAATGCCCAGGATATGCCGACCGAGTGTTGAAGAGATCAAAGTGGAAGGAAGTATACAGATTTGTCACACCGCACTGGAACGATCTGTCTGCAACTGAACAGGAGAACTGAGGTGAGTGCAACGTTTGTCGTGTCTATGTAGCAGGGTACACCTGCATCATAGCTGTTTCCCATTCCCACCAAACTTAACCAGAAGCTGAAGATTTACCCCCCTAAAAATGACCAGGCCATTTTGTAGCGATACAGCACTGCATCGCTGACAATTGTGCAATGCTACAAACCAAATTTGTTCTTTTTTTTCAAATACAGTGTCTTTGGGAAAGGTTGTCTGTACTAGCATGGTTTAGTGAAACAAAAATTTGCGGGAGGGACAGCGACATTTTGGCAGACACATTGCACACTTTTCACCCTTTTTTTGGGGAGGGGTCAGTACTAATGGGAAATCAAATGGTTGGTGTCTCCCCTAGAAGTGTTTCTTGGGTGGGGGGTGAGAGTAGATCTCTCTTCACTTTTGTTCCTAATGCGTTATGTTTGATATATAACAAATTGTTAAATATATATTGCAGGAAAGGAGGTTTATACATGATGGAGGTCCCTACGCGACCGGTACAAGAAGGAACTAAACGAAGAGAGGTCTGCGGATAGAAGCGGAGCACCCTCAACTCGTCGTAGGCCTAACCCCCATGCAGAGGCTTTGTCATTTTTGAGGCGCACCACCGAGATGCGGTCGTAAGTATATATATATATATATATATATATAATATATAAATATATTTTCACTTAATTTTACTTTGTGGGCGGTATAGCCGCACTGTCCCATTGATTGATTTAATGATACATTGATACACACTGCTCCTTCACCACTCTGCTGCTAGCGTGATTTTTGTTCACGTCTTGCCAGCACACCACTCCGTTTTAAATGGTGTTCAAACCCCTTTTTTTTTGTTTAATTTTATTCTTACCTAGAACTGTCTCCAGTGTTCCTGCAAGATCAAGGCGTGCAAGTTTGTCACCAGAAAATGATCATGCTGACCCAAGTCAAGAAACCAATTCAGAGACAGTTTCATCCCAAGAGTATCAACCGGTCACTCAAGAACCTGCGGTATGTATTTTCAAAACGTCACAACCTCCATCCACAATAAACTTATAACTTAATTTACAATGGCTGCTGCTGTTAGTACAAAATGGTTTCTTTTTTTGGGGGGGCAAAGTACCAAAAGTACCAAATCACTACTTCTGGCTTTGGAGGTCTTGCTGCTTATACAGTGGCATCTTTTTTTTTTTTTTTTTGGGGGGGGGGGGAATGCCTGTGTCTGATCAATTCACAACAGGTGCTGCAAGCTCTGACACGACTTCAATATTTGGGCAAGCATCAGGTTTATCGGTATGTTGTCCACCAAGTGTGACCTCCACATCAGAAGCATAATCTATATATTCTATCTATTTGCAGGCAAATCCTAATAGGAGAACCCGGTCTACTTCCACCACACATCGAACATCCCGTATTCAGCAAGAGCCACCTTTTGAGGAATATTTTGATCGTATAATTCAAGAAATGAGAAACCAATCACAACAACCTGCCACAAAAGTTGATGAATTCCTCAACATCTCAGACCCTGATGTGATCTTTTTGAGAATGTTACTATGTGTATTCAGGGAGATTCCTCCTGATAAGCGTACTGAAGTCAGGGGTGATATACATGCCTATCTTACGTATATAGTCTCTGCTTGCAAAGAGCAACGCCCATATCCAAAATTTTAGCCATGGGGTCTTGGTTTTAACACACCTTTTAATAAACCAACGCCAAGTCATCAGTACCATGAGACCACACCAGCCATTAACCCGTATGCAGGACCGCCACCAACGTATACACCTTTCCCATCTAATCCTGGTTTTCAAAGAATGCATGTGCAGTCACACCCACTCAGTTCACCCTCATCTTCCCAATCAGGATCCCCTATAGATGTTGGCAGTGAACCAAGCCATTCTTCCCTGCGTTCCACTTACCCAGTGTATGAAATCTTGTAGTTTAACTATTTTAGTTTATTATTTTAATGACGGTTTTATTTTTCAGTGTCTGTTAATGCTTACAGGAGAATGTTGGATGCACTCTGAAGCACTTATACCTTTTCACCAGGGGTCATCAAACTATGGCCCTCCAGCTGTTCTGCAACTACAATTCGCATCATGCCTAGCTATGTCTGTGAATCTCACAGTTTGACAATGCCTCATGGGATGTGTAGTTCCGCAACAGCTGGAGGGCCGTAGTTTGAAGATCTCTGCTTTACACAAAGTAATGTTTACAACCCCTTTAAGGAGACCAAGGTTAGGTTTCTGACACTTTTTCAGAGGGGCCATCTCTAAGGAGAATGTTGGACACACACTGAAGCACTTCCTTTACACCAGGGGTCATCAAACTATAGCCCCCCAGTTTGGGCGGCACAGTGGTGCAGTGGTTAGCACTCTCGCCTAGCAGTAAAAAAGGGTCGCTGGTTCGAATCCCAACCACGACACTACCTGCCTGGAGTTTGCATGTTCTCCCTGTGCCTGCGTGGGTTTCCTCCGGGTACTCCGGTTTCCTCCCACACTCCAAAGACATGCTGGTAGGTTAATTGGCTTCTGTCCAAAAAAATTGGCCCTAGTATATGAATGGGGACCTTGGATTGAGGGTAGGGATTGATGTGAGTGTGCGATGTTCAGGGTTAGGGACAAGGGTCAGGGTTGTAGACCCACACTCACTCAGGTTGAACTGGATGGACTGGTGTCTTTATTCAACCTTACTAACTATGTAACTATGTAACTATGTTATGCAACTACAATTCCCATCATGACAGCTGGAGGGCCGTAGTTTGAAGATCCCTGTTTTACACAAAAAATGTTTACAACACCTTACTCTATATTTATGGAATATTCTATATTTGTGGTTGCTTGAGGGTTCACATAAGGGATTTTTTGGGATGTTATCTGTTCTACTGAGTCACTTTCTGTTGTACCAATTCCTGTTGTACTTGAAAATAAAAAAAAAAATCTCAACATTCCAAAGGAATGAAAATATAATTTAAAAAATTACTACAGATGCAAGCATCTATGTTTTTGTAAGGGTTTTTCTATTTTTTATACCCTTTGTTAATTTACATAGCAAAGATAAAAATAAAAATTCAATTTGATTGAACAAAGTTGTCAACTAATTTATTTCAACAAAACAAGCAGGGTGATGCAAATGGGTAAATAAAATATTAAACAAAATCATACTGCCACGGTAGCTGTCCATCATCACTAAGAAAATAATCGCTGAAGTGTTCACGGACTTGTAGTGCATGATTGCTTTGCCGAGTGGTAGTAACATGCCCTCTGTGTTCTTCTAAAAAAGGTAACAGCGATTCATTGGGCACAATCTCCTTTCCCCTTACAAAGTTATGGAGAACACAGCATGCCAAAACCACATTGACCGCATGATCCACTTCTAGATGCATTGCAGTCAGCAGTACACGCCATTTTGCGCTACAAATACCGAATGCGCACTCCACCATCCTGCGTGCACGGGTCAGACGATAGTTGAATAAACGCTTCTTGGCAGTAAGACCATGCCTGGTATAGGGCCTTAGGAGGTGGGTGGATAGGGCAAATGCCTCATCTCTTAGGACTACTGGGGCAGATCTGGTCCAGCAGTACCAGGTAGAGGCCTTGCCTGTGGGACATTAAAGTCTCCGTACTGCAGCCGCTGGCCCATCATGGAATTACGAAAAATTCTGGAATCTCCAGAACTGCCATAAGCACCAACGTCCACCGCTATGAAGCGCATGTTTGCATCACTCAGTCCCAGCAGGACAATGGAGAAGTACTTCTTGTAATTAAAGTAGCGGGAACCTGAGTTTGGTGGCTTGATGAGCCTGATATGCTTCCCGTCTAAGGCCCCGATACAATTTGGGAAGTTTGTCTTCTCCCAAAATTCCTCTGCAATCTCTTCCCACAGACTGGCTGTTGGTTCCGGTGTCTTGCCGAGAATGCTCCCTCGGCAGATAAGTTCCCCCCCTGTACTGCTCAGGCGCAGCGCCTGCGCAGTACGGACTACTGTCAGCTGCTGGAGATAGCCGAAGCTCAAACGCTTCAATCAGCTGTACACGGCGCCTGCGCTCTGGGTTCAGGTTCCTTCCCCACCATCCAAGTGGACCTAGAGGGGGAATCTAAAAGAGCCGAGTGAAGCGAGGCCGTGCCCGAAGCGTGGCGAGCGGCCCTCTTACAGGCGCCATGTACAGCTGATTTTCAGCTATTCCACTTCGGCTATTTCCGCCGGATCCTACTGCGCAGGCGGAAGGGGGGGAACTTAGCCGCCGAGCAGAATTTTCTTGGCAGAACACCGACATTACTGTACTCTTAAGCTCCTCCCAAATGGCAGTACAGGTGTCATGTACAACAGTCGACATTGTTGAAATTCCCATGAGAAACTAGTGATGAAGGGAGGTAAAACTTGCTCCAGTGGCAAGGTATCTGCAATACAAAATTGAGAAGCATTCAGAAACTAGAAAAAAGTATGAAATATATATAGATGTAACTCACACACTATTGTCAGTGAAGAGGTGGTTGGGTGGTCCTCAATGTGATACAGCACCTCATCCCAATATTTTCAAAAATTGTATAGAGGGGGAGGATTGCAGGGATTATAGCGGTGCCAAAAATACACAATCGAATTTAGATAAAAAGCATAAACATTTTATTAGGAGAATTTATAAAAAGGACATAAACGAGGTGTGCGTTTACAAATTCAGACAATTAAAAACATTTGTAGCGACATTTTACGGGAATCAGCCAGGAGAGTGTGGCGGCCAGTTCCGTAGACAGGTATATTGAAAGTCCTACATGTTTCGCCAGATATGGCTTCTTCAGGGACAGATGTTTATGTCTTAAAGCGCTACTATACAGTCTATGAAAAAGAAATTTAACAATCAATACCAAATATGTCATATCTAACATCAATTTAAATCCAATAATAAATAAATTGAAAAGGTGTAGATAGATAATTTGTTATGTTTGCGAGCTGTCACACATGGACCCACACGCATATGCCCGGAATGTATCAGCAAGTACCACATCCCAAATAGGTAGGCATCGCACCCCCCATCCCCAACCCCCAACCAGGCTAGAATACCCACAAGATGAAAAGAGGGGGCTACCTGTGAGTCACCAGGGATGGGCACAAAGAACTCCCGAAGCCGCCCCGTGAGCTCAGGGTACAGTAGGAGGCTGCAGGGGGCATAGCGAGAGAAGGCATAGCGAGAGTGTCAAAGTGACGTGTATAAACACGTCACCGTCACTAGCGCTGTACTGAAGGGCCAGTGACAGCCGTTCAGTACCCTGGAGGTGGAGGGATCAAACGATCACCAGATGCGGTGGCTGGGGGCGGGCAAATGCAGATTGCAATGCCCTTGAGTGTCCATACAGCCGGGGTATCCATGTGGGCTCAGGCAGCAGCATCGGAAGGAATATCGCGCCACCCACCTAGCTCCTACGATAGCCAGATGCAGGGATCACTTGGCCAGCCCGGCAAGGAAGTGAGAGAAGGGGGGGCGCCCCCCAGGGGCATGCAGGACCCAGCAGGGACATCCCGGGAATAATGAGGGCGGGTGGAAACAAGCCTGGGACCTGTGGAATATAGCCCGCACACCATGGGCAAAAAATGAAGAAGAAGGGGGGGGGGGAACCAAGTCAGCAGCGTGTGTCCTAGACAGACAGGCATGACAGCTCGCAAATTACACAAATGCATAGATATAAGCATAATAGTGTAGCAGATAGTATAGAAGTTTGATATTAAGGAGAATTGTAGATATGCAGTGAAAAGGAAGAAAGTGTTAGTAGTAAACAATATAGTTGATATATTGATAAAAAATTATACATCACAGTCATATATCGATGAATGGAGACTGTATCCTGATCGACCAAGGCCGACCCTCAGTGTGGAGAATGCTTATGGCGGGAGGAACGTACTGTGAAAATGTCTATAAGGATACCTACGTAAAGGGGATATTCATAGAAATGACTTAAAGCTAATATATTCATTAAGTCCTGGGTGTCGAGTAGCATCTAAAATATGTATCCATTTTGTCTCTAGTTGTAATAATTTTTGATCAATGTCGCCTCCTCTGGCGTGTGTAGGGACATGTTCGAGGGCTGTAAAGCATACAACATGGGGGTCAAAGTTGTGATAATCCGCTACATGACGATTAACCGAAGTGGATGTCTTATGTTTGTATAGAGGTTTGATGTGGTCACGAATCCGTACATGAAATGCACGTTTGGTTTTCCCGACGTAGTAGCTACCACAGATACAGGTAGCCAAATAAACTATGCCTATAGATTGACAGGTAACCTTATGTTTAATTTTGTGGATTTGGCCATTTGGTAGCAGAGTTTCACGTGTATCATAAATGAAGTCGCACATGTCGCATTTTCCACAAGGAAATGTGCCAAAAGTTGTCAATGTAAGATCAGATTTAGATCTAAATCTGATCTTACTACCTTGGCTACCTGTATCTGTGGTAGCTACTACGTCGGGAAAACCAAACGTGCATTTCATGTACGGATTCGTGACCACATCAAACCTCTATACAAACATAAGACATCCACTTCGGTTAATTGTCATGTAGCGGATTATCACAACTTTGACCCCCATGTTGTATGCTTTACAGCCCTCGAACATGTCCCTACACACGCCAGAGGAGGTGACATTGATCAAAAATTATTACAACTAGAGACAAAATGGATACATATTTTAGATGCTACTTGACACCCAGGACTTAATGAATATATTAGCTTTAAGTCATTTCTATGAATATCCCCTTTACGTAGGTATCCTTATAGACATTTTCACAGTACGTTCCTCCCGCCATAAGCATTCTCCACACCAAGGGTCGGCCTTGGTCGATCAGGATACAGTCTCCATTCATCGGTATATGACTGTGATGTATAATTTTTTATCAATATATCAACTATATTGTTTACTACTAACACTTTCTTCCTTTTCACTGCATATCTACAATTCTCCTTAATATCAAACTTCTATACTATCTGCTACACTATTATGCTTATATCTATGCATTTGTGTAATTTGCGAGCTGTCATGCCTGTCTGTCTAGGACACACGCTGCTGACTTGGTTCCCCCCCCCCTTCTTCTTCATTTTTTGCCCATGGTGTGCGGGCTATATTCCACAGGTCCCAGGCTTGTTTCCACCCGCCCTCATTATTCCCGGGATGTCCCTGCTGGGTCCTGCATGCCCCTGGGGGGCGCCCCCCCTTCTCTCACTTCCTTGCCGGGCTGGCCAAGTGATCCCTGCATCTGGCTATCGTAGGAGCTAGGTGGGTGGCGCGGATTCCTTCCGATGCTGCTGCCTGAGCCCACATGGATACCCCGGCTGTATGGACACTCAAGGGCATTGCAATCTGCATTTGCCCGCCCCCAGCCACCGCATCTGGTGATCGTTTGATCCCTCCACCTCCAGGGTACTGAACGGCTGTCACTGGCCCTTCAGTACAGCGCTAGTGACGGTGACGTGTTTATACACGTCACTTTGACACTCTCGCTATGCCTTCTGGACCTTGTAGGCCCGTAGGCGGCGGCGAGTTGCGAATGCGCAGTGGCTCCTCTGTCCGCTCACACGTGCGATGACGTCAGACGCCGCATGTGTGTTGGGGAGCATAAGAGCGCTGGCATCCCAGGCCATGCCAGCGCCAGGGATTCATAGGACATGGATCTGCTTCCAACATCTCCACTTGGTATGTATTATCCTTTATGGAACAGATGGGTGTTGTTTTGAGACAGCAAGCCTATATGGGCTTGATATGTTTTATTTATTTCCTTAGCACTCTAAAATGCGGTGGTACAAGTAGATGCATTCCCAACACCAGGTATCCAACCTATGTACTGCTCTATCCCTACGGGTAAGTGCTGCACACCTACCTTTTTTCCCATATCAGTCCCCACCAGTAACCATGTTAACACCATTTATATCCTCCCAACACACTGCTGTTGGGTGCACATATACTTATATAATTCAAAATAGAATTTTCCTTCCCTTCCCCCCCTCTTTTTTTACTTTCGTCACTCTCAGGTACTTTGTTTTTGGACCCTATTTGTGATAAGAGGCAGTTGCTACGTTACAAATTCAGTGTGTTCCCATGTCCTATATACAACCTTTTTAAATAAAATCTGTAAGTATTCAGAGACTTTTTAGTCCTACTATATGCCTATATACCCCTTGTGCCCCAATTCATTTGGGATCTACTATAATCACTATACTTGCTTTCTTTTTTTAGAAAATACCTTTTGCCTGGTCCTCCTCTTTGCCCCCTGCAGCCTCCTACTGTACCCTGAGCTCACGGGGCGGCTTCGGGAGTTCTTTGTGCCCATCCCTGGTGACTCACAGGTAGCCCCCTCTTTTCATCTTGTGGGTATTCTAGCCTGGTTGGGGGTTGGGGATGGGGGGTGCGATGCCTACCTATTTGGGATGTGGTACTTGCTGATACATTCCGGGCATATGTGTGTGGGTCCATGTGTGACAGCTCGCAAACATAACAAATTATCTATCTACACTATTGTCAGTAATATAAACCTGCATGTGCATGAATGTAAGCATAAAGATATGGAAAACCTACCTTAGCGTCAGTAACAGCCGCTCTTCCTCACTAATGCATCTTCTCATGTTGGTCCTGTGTCTGGTAAGGCGTCCTCGAACAAGTCTCAACAATTCATCAAAACTCGCCACCGACATCCTCGTATAGTTGTAGAACTTGTCCTGATGAGTTCTCAGTTCGCCATACATGAGGGCAAAGTAGCCGATCGAAAGACGCTGCGAGGTTAAAGGGTGCACCCAGTAATGACGGGGACATCTCCTGCACTCGATCGCTCTTCTCCTCTTCATTCTCATCAACAGCAATATGAGCATTGCCATCAAACTACCGATACATGCATTCATCTTCAAAGATTTCAGCACAATCGACAGAACACTCCTCTCACTGCAAAACTCCAACACACACTCAGCCAGTACACAAAGAGACAGGAAATACATGATTTGAACTGCAGAGGACCGAAATGCATCATGGGTAGATTCAGGATCAAACAAAAACATTGACTACCGCAGCTAAACGCAACCACATAAAAACGCACGTAAACGCAAGTGATCGCATTGTACAAATGCAGCAGATCGCAGTGCCTGGAGTCTTGAATTTCACAGAAAAAAAACATGCTTTTAACTGCGGCAGAATAGCCGTCCGTGTGAAAGGCACCTTACACTTTTGCGAGACACTGTAGTGGCATGGATGAGAACTGATGTGGCATGGATGAGCATGAATGGGGATGGATGAGCCGTGGATGGGAATGGCTGAGTATGAATGGGATGACTGAGCATGAATGAGTATGGCTGAATAGGGCCGGGTATGGCTGGATAGGGTTGGGTACAGCTGAGTAAGGCTGGGTACAGCTTGGTCCAGCTGAGTATGGCTGGGTACGGCCGGGTATGGCTGGGTACGGATGGGATGGCTGGGTACGGCTGAGTACGGATGGGATGGCTGGGTACGGCTGAGTATGGATGGGATGGCTGGGTATGGCTGAATAAGGCTGAGTATGGCTGGTTACGGATGGGATGGCTGGGTATTGCTGAGTATGGCTGAGTATGGATGGGGGTGGATGGGATGGCTGAGTATGGATGGATGGATGAGTATTGGTGAGTATGGATGGATGGATGAGCATGGATGAGTATTACTGAGTATGGATGGCTGGCTGAGTATGGATTTATGGATGAGTATTGCTGAGTATGGATGGATGGCTGAGCATGGATGGATGGATGAGTATTGCTGAGTATGGATGGATGGCCGAGCATGGATGAGTATTACTGATTATGAATGGATGGATGAGCATGATGAGTATTGTTGAGTATGGATGGCTGGCTGAGTATGGATGGATGGCTGAGCATGGATGTATGGATGGCTGGCTGAGCATGGATGGATGGATGGCTGAGCATGGATGGATGGATGGCTGGCTGGCTGAGCATGGATGGATGGATGGCTGGCTCAGTATGGATGGCTGGTTAAGTATGGATGGATGGCTGGCTGGAGAGGGCACAGATCAGTGCTATGGGCACTACACATCTAACCCACAGGGCTGCAGCAGCATCTGATCTCTCCCCTCTCTGTACCCACCTGTATAGAGAGGGGGGAGAGAGGAACCGGACGTGACACCAGTTTGTTTATAAGTGATCGCTCCGTCATTTGATGAAGTGATCATGTGGTAAACGGCTGCTGTCAGCGGCCATTTACCGTGATCCGTGATGCGGCGGTCACGGATGTTCCCGGGTGCATGCCCCAGGGGGCGCGCAGGAGCAAGATTCTGGGAGGACATCAATGTACGCCTTCCCAGAGTTATCGAGCTGCGCTGAAGTCGTTATTCGGCTATAGCACAGTCGTTAAGTAGTTAAAATCACTGCTCCTGAAAAAACGTCAGTTTTTTAAAACTTTTTTGTGCATTGATATATGTCTCCTGAGGCAGTACCCGGGACCCCATACACTTTTTATGGCAATAACTTGCATATAAGCCTTTGAAATGAGCACTTTTGATTTTTCATGTTCGTGTCCCATAGACTTTAAAGGTGTTCGCATATTCGCACAAATTTTTTGCCTGTTCGCATATTCTGATGTGAACCAAACCGTGGGGTGTTCGGCTCATCCCTAGTGATAATCTATTGTCTCAGATCCCCGTGACTGACACTTACATTACCTTTACAGTTCCAACTTCTATTTCAAAGTTGTAACGCTTTCTTCAGTGACCCCTTTATAGGTTTCCTTGCTAATTTCCATACACCACAATTGCAACTTCTACTCTGCACATAACTTTCTCCTCTCTCCACTATAAAAGAAACTTTTTCAATTCTTCACCTAGCTTCTTTCTCTTTATATGACATTTGGTATAACCCGTAAATGCATCCTTAAAGTGATTGTAAATTTCACACATTAAAAGTGACCAAAGCATTTCTCTCTATAGTGTGTACTGTACTAGCCTGAATCCAAAGAATCAAATCTGGTTCTTCTCTGATCTCTGCTATCTGTGTCACTGATAGAACTGTAACTGTATGAGCAAAGAGGGAGGAGGGGGGTGTCCTTTCCCTCCAACCAGCTATTAGATTTTACAGAGCTATGTGCTCTAGCTATGTAGTGTGTAATGTCAGATCCCCACCACCTGCTTTTGGCTGCTGAGAAAAACCCTTTCATCTCTGTGTTGTAGAAGGCTGTACAGGACAGATTCCTGCAGATAAACAGGTACAACTTACTTGGGAGGACTTGTTTCATCTTTGTGTATTACCTGAGGCTAGTCACTTCACTGGGTATATGTAAGGGTTTACAACCACTTTAAGGTAAAGTTCTTCATGAAAGGAAAAGAAATAGGCTCACTTAATTGCCTGTTGGCAGCAAACAGAGAAAATCATGCATGAGATTTAAATCAGGACTTGGAGCTTACACATGTTTTAGGACTCTCATCACACCCATGCCTTCATGGCCAATCATCAAAAAGAAATGAGTATGAGTGAGTATACCACTAGGTATTATTCTTCACTGCCAATAGGGAAGGTGTGAAGGTTCAGGTGGGGAGGGTGGCTAATAAAGTGGAAGTTTACTTAAAAAACAATTCTCAGACAGAATGTCCAGAATGTTAGTTAGGCATGTGCATTACGTTTCGTTCCGAATCGAAATTCGGACGAATTTTTCATTATTCGGAAATTCGGATGCATCCGAATTTCCGAATGACAAAAGTAAAGAATTTAAACGAATCCGAAAAAAAACGAACGAATTCGAATCGAATTCGAAAACATATTCGAATCAAATTCGAAAACATATTCGAATCAAATTCGAAAACATATTCGAATCGAATTTGAAAACATATTCGAATCGAATTCGAAAACATATTCGAATCGAATTCGAAAACATATTTGAATCGAATTCGAAAACATATTCAAATCGAATTCAAAAACATAATCAAATAAAAAAAAAAATAGAAAACGTTTTTCTAAAAAAAACAATAGGGTAGAATATAAAATAATAAAGCAATAGAATATGTATATATATATATATATATATATATATATATATATATATGTTTTTTTATGCTTTTCTTTTCTATTATTTTATATTCTATAATAGTATTTTCAATTCAAATTCAAATTCATTCTATACGAAATTCGAATTTCGGAACATGGCTTCTGAAGTTTGAATTTCGTATAGAATGAATTCGAATTTGAATAGAAAAGATTAGAACAGAAAATAATAGAAAAGTATAGACTATAAAAACAATAGAACAGAATAGAAGAAAATATAATATATATATATTATATTTTCTTCTATTCTGTTCTATTGTTTTTCTAGTCTATTCTTTTCTATTATTTTCTATTCTAATCTTTTACATTCAAATTTGATTTCGGTCTATATGAAATTCGAATTTTGGAAGATGTTTTATATATATATATATATATATATATATAATTTTCTATTCTGTTTCATTGTTTTTCTATGCTATTCTTTTCTATTCTATTCTAAACTTTTCTATTCGAATTTGAATTCATTCTATACGAAATTCGAATTTCGGAAGATGGCTTCTGAAAGTGGAATTTCGTATAGAATGAATTCGAATTTGAATAGAAAAGATTAGAATAGAAAATAATAGACTAGACAAACAATAGAACAGAACAGAATAAAATATAATATATATAATTTATTCTATTCTGTTCTATTGTTTTTCTAGTCTTTTCTCTTCTACTCTATTCTAATCTTTTCTATTCAAATTCGAATTCATATTATAAGAAATTCAAATTTCGGAAGATGGTTTTATATATATATATATATATATGTGTGTATATGTATAATATATATATATATATATATATATATGTGTGTGTGTGTGTGTGTATGTATAATATATATATATGTATATATATATATATATATATATAACCATCTTCCGAAATTTGAATTTCTTATAAAATGAATTCGAATTTGAATAGAAAAGATTAGAACAGAGTAGAAGAGAAAAGACTAGAAAAACAATAGAACAGAATACAAAAAATTATATATATTATATTTTATTCTGTTCTATTGTTTGTCTAGTCTATTATTTTCTGTTCTAATCTTTTCTATTCAAATTCGAATTCATTCTATACGAAATTCCACTTTCAGAAGCCATCTTCCGAAATTCGAATTTCGTATAGAATGAATTCAAATTCGAATAGAAAAGTTTAGAATAGAATAGAAAAGAATAGCATAGAAAAACAATGAAACAGAATAGAAAATTTTATATATATATATATATATATATATATATATATATATATATATATATATATAAAACATCTTCCAAAATTCGAATTTCATATAGACCAAAATCAAATTTGAATATAAAAGATTAGAATAGAATAGAAAATAATAGAAAAGAATAGACTAGAAAAACAATAGAACAGAATAGAAGAAAATATAATATATAATATATATATATATATATATATATATATATATATATATATTATATTTTCTTCTATTCTGTTCTATTGTTTTTCTAGTCTATTCTTTTCTATTATTTTCTGTTCTAATTCGAATTCATGCTATAAGAAATTCAAACTTCAGAAGCCATGTTCCGAAATTCGAATTTCGTATAGAATGAATTTGAATTGAAAAGACTATTATAGAATATAAAATAATAGAAAAGAAAAGCATAAAAAAACAATAGAAGAGAATAATACAAAAAAATTACCGTATTTATCGGCGTATAACACGCACTGGCGTATAACACGCACCCCAAGTTTAGGAGGGAATTTTAAGGAAAAAAAAACTTTTAGGAGGGAAGTTTAAGGGAAAAAACTTACATTTAAATGCCCATCATTGCAGCCTTCTCAGTGCAGCCTTGCCCCAGTGCAGCCATGTCAGTGCAGCCTTGTCAGTGCAGCCTTGTCAGTGCAGCCTTGTCAGTGCAGCCTTGTCAGTGCAGCCTTCCCAGTGTCCATTGCAGCCTTATCCCAGTGCAGCCTTGCCCCAGTGCAGCCTTGCAGCTCGCAGTTTGAAAATCCTGTGATCCCCTGCGATCCTGAGCTTCAAAATCACCGACCGCGATTTGAAAATGGTGCCGCCGGCGCCAAAATACACAGAGCCGGTCCTCGGCTCTTCTTGGCGGTTCTCGTTCACTTTTGGCTCCACTCGTAGTCCCGCCCGGGATGGGCGTGACTGTGAGCGGAGCTATCCGAACCTAGCCGAGTACACTCGGCTAGGTTCGGGCGGCACTCGAGTGAAGCCGAAAGTGGCCGAGAAGAGCCGAGGACCGGCTCTGTGTATTTCGGCGCCATTTTCAAATCGCGGTCGGCGATTTTGAAGATCTGTCAGCTCAGGATCGCAAGGGATCGGCGTATAACACGTACCCATGATTTTCCCCTGATTTTAAGGGGAAAAAAGTGCGTGTTATATGCCGATAAATACGGTATATATATTTATATATATTTTTTTTATTTTTATTTTTTTTCTATGCTGGTCTATTGTTTTTCTATTCTTTTCTATTCTTTTCTATTTTATTCTAATCTTTTCTATTTGAATGCGAAATCATTCTATACGAAATTTGAATTTCCGAAAATGGTTATACAGAAACAGAATGAAATAGAATGAAATCGAATTCTAATAGAAAAGACTAGAACAGAAAAACAATAGAACAGAATAGAAAAAAAAAATATATATATATACACACACATCTTCCGAAATTGGAATTTGGTACAGAATGAATTCAAATAGAAAAGATTAGAATAGAACAGAAAATAATATAAAAGAATAGCATAGAAAAACAATAGAACAGAATAGAAAAAAATATAAAATATTCTATTCTAATCTTTTCTATTCGAATTCATTCTGTACCAAATTCCAATTTCGGAAGATGGTTTTATTTATTTTTATATATATATAAAATTTTTCTTTCTATTCTGTTCTATTGTTTTTCTATTCTATTCTTTTCTATTAGAATTTGATTTCATTCTATTTCTATATAACTATTTTCTGAAATTCGAATTTTGTATAGAATGAATTTGAATTCAAATAGAAAAGATCAGAATATAATAGAAAATAATAGAAAAACAATAGAACAGAATAGAAAAAATATATTTTATATATATATATATATATATATATATATATATATATATATAAAACCATCTTCCAAAATTCAAATTTCGTATAAAATTAATTTGAATAGAAAAGATTAAAATAGAGTAGAAAGAGTAGACTAGAAAAACAATAGAACAGAATAGAATAAGATATAATATATATATTATATTTTATTCTGTTCTGTTCTATTGTTTTTCTAGTCTATTCTTTTCTATTCAAATTCAAATTCATTCTATACGAAATTCGAATTTCAGAAGCCATCTTCCGAAATTCGAATTTCGTATAGAATGAATTCAAATTCGAATAGAAATGTTTAGAATAGAATAAAAAAGAATAGCATAGAAAAACAATGAAACAGAATAGAAAAAAATATATATATTATATTTTATTCTCTTCTGTTCTATTGTTTTTCTAGTCTATTCTATTTCTATTCTAATCTTTTCTATTCAAATTCGAATTCATTCTATACGAAATTCTAATTTTAGAAGCCATCTTCCGAAATTCGAATTTCGCATAGAATTAATTCAAATTCGAATAGAAAAGTTTAGAATAGAATAGAAAAGAATAGCATAGAAAAACAATGGAACAGAATAGAAAAAAAATATAATATATATATTTAACCATCTTCCAAAATTGGAATTTGGTACAGAATGAATTAGAATTCAAATAGAAAAGATTAGAATACAATATATTATATTTTTTTCTATTCTGATCTATTGTTTTTCTATGCTATTCTTTTATACTTTCTATTCTATCCTAATCTTTTCTATTGGAATTCGATTTCATTCTATACGAATTTCAAATTTCGTAAAATGGTTATATATAGTTTACTTTTTCAAATTCAGTTATTGTTTTTTTCGAATTTTATAGTTTTTTCGAATGTGGTAGAAATTTTTTGAATTTGACAGTTTTTTTCGAATGTGGTAGAATTTTTTCGAATTTAATATTTTTTTCAAATGTAGTAACATTTTTTTTGAATTTGATAGTTTTTTCGAATGTGGTAGAATTTTTTCGAATTTGACAGTTTTTTTCGAATGTGGTAGAATTTTTTCGAATTTGATAGTTTTTTTCGAATGTGGTAGAATTTTTTCGAATTTGACAGTTTTTTTCGAATGTGGTAGATTTTTTTCGAATTTGATAGTTTTTTTTCGAATGTGGTAGAATTTTTTCGAATTTGATAGTTTTTTTCGAATGTGGTAGAATTTTTTCGAATTTGACAGTTTTTTTCGAATGTGGTAGAATTTTTTCGAATTTGACAGTTTTTTTCGAATGTGTTAGAATTTTTTCGAATTTGACAGTTTTTTTCGAATGTGTTAGAATTTTTTCGAATTTAATAGTTTTTTTCGAATACGGTTGAATTTTTTCGAATGCGGTTGAATTTTTTCGAATGCGGTCGAATTTTTTCGAATTCGAATATGAAACGAAACGAATTCCGAAAACGAATGTAATGAATGCAACGAATTTAACTAAACGAATTAAGTTAAATAACGAATCGAAACGAAACTAAACTAAACAAATTTTTTCATCCTGCACATGTCTAATGTTAGTCCTTTAAGCCTCGTATACACGATCGGATTTCCGACGGGAATCGTGTGATGACAGGTTGTTGGCGGAAAATATGACCGTCTGTACGCTCCATCGGACAATTGTTGTCGTATTTTCCACGGACAAATGTTGGATGACAGGCATTCTAAAATCTCACCATCATCTGTTTTGAAACTATCTGCTCCTGGTAAAGGATTGGTGTATACTAACTCAGCTATTGTAGAGACTTTCCGCAATTATTATTCTTCACTATATAACATTTCACAAACCAATTCTAAAACTGATCACTCTCTCATAGAGATGAAAAAAAAAAAAAATCATACATGGAAGAAACAGCTCTGCCAAGTCTTGACTTGGCCACTAGCTCCTCCTTAGAGGATCCTTTTACCATTGAGGAACTGCTCAATGTTATTAGGACTACTAAGATTGGTAAAGCACCAGGGCCAGATGGATTTTCTAGTTGGTTTTATAAAATCTTTGCGGTAGAGCTGTCTTCAATTCTTTGTATTCATTTAATGCGGTTTCAAGCTCTCAGACTTTTCTGCCGGAAACCCTGAAGGCTTATATTTCTGTTATTTTGAAACCGGGTAAAGATTAAACAGATCCAAACAGTTATCATCCTATTTCATTGCTGAATCAAGATCTAAAGTTTTATGCTAAACTTATTGCTAATAGGCTTCAACCTTTATTGCCTCAAATGATTCATACAGACCAAACTGGCTTTGTGAAGGCTAGAGAGACTCAAGATAACACTAGCAAGACTCTTTCATTGATCTCCCTGGCACAGAAACGACAAATTCCGGCATGCCTGCTTTCAATAGATGCCGAAAAGGCTTTCGACCGATTAAATTGGAGATTTCTATTTCACTCACTTCGCCAGATTGGTCTGGGGGATAATTTGATAAATAAAATTATGGCGTTATATACAAATCCTTCTGCTCAAGTTTGAACAAACGGTGTCTTTCTAATATATTTGAGATTAAAGTGGTTGTATACCTTTATTTGTAACTTTTACCTACAGGTAAGCCTATAATAAGGCTTACCTGTGGGTAAAAAAAATATCTCCTAAACCTGTAAGGTTTAGGAGATATTCCCCTCACAATGAGCCGCTGACTGCAGCAGCGCATGCGCACAGGGGACTCTCAGCTGACAGCCCAGGAAACTCCAGAGCTTGCCGGGCAGAAGTCTCCCGCGCGCATGCGCGGGATTGACGACATCGCGGCTCCGGCCACTCACAGCGCCGGAGCCGCGATACCCGGAAGACACGCCGAGGGGAGATGTCAGCTCCCTCGGCGTGGACAGGGTGAGATGCCGGCTCCTTGTTCTAAGGTAAGTATCTCATAATGAGCTAGTATGCGGTGGATACTAGCTCATTATGCCTTTTCCCTTGCAGGTGTAAAAAAAAAAAGACAGCGGGTATACAACCGCTTTAATAACGGTACCCGTCAGGGGTGCCTGTTATCTCCATTACTTTATGTGATTACAATAGAACATCTAGCAATAGCTATATGTAAAAATCCCTCTATACATGGTATTATTATCAATGAAATAGATTATAAAACCTCACTTTATGCAGATGATGTTTTACTTTATATAACATCACCAAGGATTAGCATCTCTTCTGTTTTAAAAGAAATCAATTTATTCGGATATTTATGTAATTTTAAGGTAAATCTAACTAAATCTGATTTATTGAATATCTCACTACCTAAAGATGAGGTTTCTTCGCTGGCAGCGCTATTTCCTTTTCACTTACAAGAAGTAGCAGTGGAAAATCTAGGAGTTAAAATTCCAACAGATCTTACTCTTGTGTATGAATTAAACTTTCTTCCACTTCCACTTTGAACGCAAGCCGAATTGCTACTATGATCGAAGCTTTCTTTATTATGGTTTGGCCGTATTAACGCTATTAAGATGGATATTCTTCCAAAGTATTTATATCTATTCCAAACCCTACCCATTAATCTACCTAAAACATTTTTTAAAAACTATTATCACAATTTATCTGGAAAAATATTAAACCTCGAATAAACTGGAAAATACTGTCGATCCAAAGATCGCGGAGTAGCAGGCTTGCCAGATTTTGAATGCTATTATAAAGCAGTGATATTTTCTCGTGTTCTGGATTGGTTCCATCATCCTGATGATAAACAGTGGGTCCAATTGGAAATAGGTTCTTCTCCATTGAACCCTAAAGCTGCTCTATGGCTTTGTTTTAATGATATAGGATTATGTTCCTATTGGCCTTTGCTCACTTATACGGTTTTGGAGTGTTGGCATCATTATTTAAAACCATTTCCTTTGTCTTCTATTCCAGCTCCACTCACTCCTTTAATAGCTAATCATTCTCTTTCTATTGGTATTCATTCAAATGCTATCCTAAGCTGGGACAAATCTTATTGGCCCCAGATTAGACATATGATTTTGGAGGATACCTTTATGTCATTTGTAAATTTTAAAACTTTACATGATCAGAGGAAAGGTAGATGGTTTGTTTATTTGCAATTGCGAAGTTTTTACTCCTCCTTGACTCCGAAATATTTTATCCATCAACCATTTACAGATTTTGAGCAGCTGTGTATATCTCTAGAACCACCATTACATAATATATCTAAGATATATACGCTATTATCTACTCTCAATTCACCTGGTTTACCATCATACATGATCAAATGGGGGCTGGAATTAAACCGGTTAACACAAGAGGAAGATTGGGTTCAAATTTTTATTAATGCTCATAAATTTTCAATAGCTTGTGACACCCAAGAGCGCAATTTTAAATTGCTATCTAGATGGTACCGCACTCCAGTTAATTTAAACCAAATTTTTCCATCGCAATCAGATCGATGTTGGCGTTCGGTAATGTCGCTACAGGTAACTTATTCCATCTCTGGTGGGCCTGTCCCTCTATTTACAAACTATGGGATCAAGTAATTCATTTATATAATACTGTTGTGGATGAATCGATCAGTAATTCTGTTGAATTGGCTCTTTTTTCTTTCTTACCTCAACTTTTACCTAAAACCAAAAAATCTCTTCTTTGCTTTTTTTTTAAGAGCAGTTAGACAACTGATAACAAGATATTGGAAATCCCCTATTGTTCCTACAATTACGGAGTGGATTGAGACTCTTGATAGTGTTATGCATATGGAGATACTGGTATCTGAAAATAATGATACTATACAGAAGTTTAATGGGGTGTGGCAGACCTAGATTACATTTAAAAATTCATCAACATTTTTGGAAATTTGTTAATTTTCACATTTATTGCTGTTGGAGCATATATGCTCTATTTTGTTTGAAACAACTCTAAAGGTTGAAGAAAGATTCTATGATTTTGTTAATGTGAGACACCTCTATTTATGTTTTTTTCCCTATCCCCCCCCTTTTTTTTGTCACTCTGAATATATAGAGACGGATTTTTTTTAAAGAAATGTATAATTAAGAAAGCTAAATGATATAGTAATTATAACTTTAATGAACATCAAAGGCTAAATATGTATTCTGAATGACTGTACTTTGTGTATGTATATGTGTTTTGTTGTCTGTATAAAATTTAAGAAAATTAATAAAAATATGTTGGCATAATAATAAAAAAAAAAAAACAGTCAAAAAAAAAAAAAAGAAATGAGTATGAATGAGTATACCACTAGGTATTATTTTTCACTGCCAATAGGGAAGGTGTGAAGGTTCAGGTGGGGAGGGTGGCTAATAAAGTGGAACTTTACTTAAAAAACAATTCTCATACAGAATGTCCAGAATGTTAGTCTTTTAAGCCTCGTACACACGATCGGATTTTCAGACGGGAATTGTGTGATGACAGGCTGTTGGCGGAAAATACGACCGTCTGTACGCTCCATCGGACAATTGTTGTCAGATTTTCCGTGGACAAATGTTGGATGGCAGGCTTTAAAATTTTCAACGGACAAATGTCTGTTGTCGGATTTTCCGAGCGTGTGTACACAAGTCCGTCGGACAAAAGTCCAAAGTACAAACACGCATGCTTGGAAGCATGCTTGGAAGCAAGGATGAGCTGGAAGCGGTCGGTCTTGTAAACCAGCGCTAATAATGGAGAATTAACATTCGTGGCGTGGCAAATTTTGAAATCTTGAAATGCAGCGCACATTCTCTTCTTCATTATTTAATGGGATAATAATGAGGCTGCTTTGCTGGTGATACTGATGGAGTTATGGCAAACAAATTTTCAAAGGCTTTTTTTTTCTAGTGATATCAAAAATAATATTATTATGCTTGTTATTTTTTTTTTGGTGCAAGTTACCACAACACCATTATCCCGTGGTTTTTAAGCTCAAAAATACAATTTGTTAATTTTACATTGTACTTTTTAACCACTTCAATACAGAGCACTTATACACCTTCCTGCCCAGACCAATTTTCAGCTTTCTGTGCTGTCGCAGTTTGAATGACAATTGCGCGGTCATCCATCACTGTACCCAAACTAAATTTTTATCGTTTTGTTCCCACAAATAAAGCTTTCTTTTGGTGGTATTTGATCACCTCTGCGGTTTTTATTTTTTGCTAAACAAATAAAAAAAGACCGAAAATTTTGAAAAAAATAAAAGTTTTGCTTTTGTTTCTGTTATAAAATTTTGTAAATAAATAAGTTTTCTCTTTCACTGATGGGCACTGATAAGGCGGCACTGACAGGCACTGACAAGGCGGCACCGATGAGGTGGCACTGATGATGGGCACTGATATGCGGCACTGATGGGCACTGGTAGGCGGCACTGATGGGTGGCACTGATATGCAGCACTGATGAGCATTGATAGGCAGCACTGATGGGCACTCATGGGTGGCACTGGGTGGCACTGGTGGGCACTGATGGGCACTGAAAGTCTGCAAAGATGGGTTCTTATGGGTGACACTGATATGCGGCACTGCTGGGCATTGATGGGCACTGATAGGTGGCACTGATGGGCACTGATAGGCGGCACTGATGGGCACTGATGGACATTGATACGTGGCACTGATGGGCACTGATACGCAGCACTGATATGAGGCACTGATAGACATCCCTGGTGGCACTGGCAGTGGTAGGCATTGTGAGTGGGCACTGATTGGCAGCTGCCTGGGCATTAATTGGCAGCTGCCTGGGCACAAATTAGTATTTCCCTGGGGGTCTAGGGGGGCATACCTGGTGGTCCAGTGTGGATGGCCATCCTGGTGGTCCTGGGCAGCATGATGGTGTCCTGGGTGGGATCCGAGTGGGGGCTGTGCTGATAAACAATCAGCACAGACCCCCCCATCAGGAGAGCAGCCGATCGGCTCTCCTCTACTCGCGTCTGTCAGATGCGAGTGAGGAAAAGCTGATCACCGGCTCTTCCTATTTACATCATGATCAGCCATGATTGGACACGGCTGATCATGTGGTAAAGAGTCTCAGTCAGAGACTCTTTACCTAGATTGGAGATGCGGTGTGTCAGACTGACACACCGCAACAACGATCATCGCAATGCGCGCCCCTGGGGGCACGCAGCGGCTTAATATGCTGAGGAGGTCATATGATGCCCAGTCAGGGTATTGAAACCACTTTGCAGCCGTCATTCTGCTATATGGCAGGCGGCAAGTGGTTAACATGTAACTGCCTACTCTCAAACTGTCATTTGAAGTAAAACACATAGCTAAGTATTATTCTCCACAATTTTTTTATTGTGCATTAAAAAAAGAAAACAAATAAAATTAGACATGCTATCTGCCAATAGAACTTAACCAAAAAGTGCATTCTATGCATCCAAAAATATAGAAAATATACTAAATCAAATCATTATTCAACCAAAAAAATAAAATAAAAGCTTCATGCATGTGTCCTGATTCTTAATATAGGGGATCAATGAACAATGCCAAGAGTTGGTGAAAGCAGGGGTCTGTCATCCGCAGATAATTCTGAAAATCATCTGGATTATTCTCCTGGAGCTCCCGCAGCAAAGGCATATGACATAATTGGTCACGATTAATAAAGCAACCAATTTTTGGTCCAAGAAATTCTCCTCCTCCTGTTCCTGGACTGGACTTGGGTCAAAGCAATAACTCCAAGGCCATTAATAAATAACACGTTAACTCCTCCTATTCCGCAACATGGCTGGTTGACGAACAGCCATTCAGAAATGAACTGAAAAGCATGAACTGAATCAACACTCACCAAACTTCTACTAACATGAAATTAGCAGAAGGAGCCCAAAGGTTGGCGCTAAAGAGCTGAAAAACCACATAGTACGTCACTACGTTTGTGTTTGTTGGCCGACAATTGTGTGCCATTTGTATGCAAGACAAGTTTGGAGCAAACTCCCTTCGGACAAAAGCTCAAGGTTTTGTCTGCGGAAAATCAGATCGCGTGTACGAAGCTTTACTTACATTTTGCATGTCTCTCAATGCAAAGCCCTCTTGTAGTATATTTACCCTGTCTGCATCTCATTTCCCCTTGCTGTTGCACATATACACATATGTAGCACAGAATGATGCAGAATGACTACCCAAGTAGTGTGGCAGGATAACAATTCCATCTCAGGGTATGGTTCTCAGTGTATTGTGGGTATAAAAGTAAGTTACTTTAGTCTTTGTTATTTATTGCTAAACTCGGTTCTAGGAGAGAGAGAGTTTAGGAATGCAGAATACCACAAAAACAGGATGGTATTCAAAAGTAGCAGAAGGCCCCTTATTAGCAGCCTATTGGCAATTGCTGACCCCAGGGCTGTCTTAATGTATGGGCACCCCTGGGCAGTGTCCAGGGGCCTTAGGTGCATGGGGGCCCCATGATAATCTTGCATTACATTATACTTGCCAACTGTCCTGGATTTGACAGGACAGTCACGCTTTTTACTAAGTTGTCCCAGGATGGCCATGTCTCAGGGAGCCTCCCAGAACCTGTAGTGTATCTTCCTGATCCCGGTATTGTGCCTCTTGACTCCTCTTGTACTGTGCCCTTCTGCCTCCCCCGTACTTTGCTCTTTGTGTTGATTGGTCTTTGATTTATGGTATGTTTTTTTATGGTTTAAAGTTTATTTTTTTGAAACTACTAACAAATACATGTTTAATTATATCAACTATTTATACTTTAATTCTTGAGAGTATAGTAGGTTCGTAAATTGGGACAGGCTGGTAGGGGGCCCTTGGGCAAAGTAATGATGCTATTAAGACAGCCCTGGCTGACCCTGTGACAGAAGCCAGAAAGATCCATGACTAGACATGTGCAATTCGTTTAGTTCTGAATCGAAAAGGACAACATTTTTGTTTTTCAGAGATTCGGATTTATCCAAATCTCCAAATCCCAATAGTAATGAATTTCAACTAATTCAATTTTTTTTTATAACAAAACAAATGATCTAAATTCAAATATGAATTTGAATTGGAAAATTAATTTGAATTTGAAATGGCAAACATTTTGCAATACATACAGTAAGGTATACAAGTGAAATAAGATGATGATAATTCCTACTTAGGTTGCTTCATAGATTAGAATAAAATAGAATAAAACAGAATAAAATAAATGATAACAGAATAAAGTAGAATAGAATACAATAGAATAGAATATAAAGGAGTAGAGTAGATAATAAAAGAATAGAATAGAAAAAATAGAATAGAAAAGAAAAAAATAGTATAGAAAAGAATAGAAAAAATAGAATAGAATAATATAGAAATAATATAGCCGTCTTCCAAAATTCGAATTTCAAAAAGAATAGCTAATCTTCACAATAAATTTGGATCGATTCAATATTTCTGATTTAAATTTGATTCAGTAGTAACTTAATGAATCAATCCAAAACTAAACACATTTTTTCATTCTGCACAGATCTATTAGTGTCAGAAAGCTAGTTGTTAGGTAATTTGGACAGGGTATAATCCCCAATCCTCATTAAATTTAATAGGTACGATGCCCGGCGGGTGTGGAGAGGCGACTCGTTGTACATCTTGCGGCATGTATGCGTTCCTTGATCATCTGATCAAGGGTACATTTTGCTGTGCAAAATGTAAGCGCATTGTTTCCCTGAAAGCCCAAGTTCCGAATCTGGGGAAGCAACTGTCAGCACGGAGAAGTCTCTACATATTAAAGGAGAGCCAGGAACGTACACAGCAGGTGTCGGCAGGGGCCAGCACAGAGGCGGGTGGAGACAAAGAGGTGCAGGCAGTAGCAAAGAGTAGATGGGTGACAGTCAGGAAGGGTAGAGGGGGAAGTGCCAGGGAGGCTGAGTATAGTAGCAAGTCCTAATTGCAATCTCGGAACACCCAATAAGAGGATAATATGCGACCGGTCTAAACTACGTGACATGTTCACCAATACCAGGAGCCTGGCGGACAAGATGGGTGAACTAGAGATACTGATCCTATCACAATTTGGATTAGCAGCAAGGATGGGAAGTGTTATCATAATGGGGGATTTTAACTATTCAGACACAGACTGGGCGGAGGGAACCTAAGGTTCACCAGTTCCTAAATGTCTTGCAGTACAATTTTATGCATCAGATGGTAGATGTACCAACTAGAAATAAAGCGTTACTAGATCTACTGATTACCAACAATACAGACCTGATCACGGATGTGGAAATACGGGGCAATTTAGGTAACAGCGATCACAGGTCAATTGGCTTTAGTATAAATCACACAAATAGAAAACATAAGGGGAATACAATGACACTGAATTTCAAAAGAGCCAACTTCCCTAAACTACGAACCTTGCTAGAAGGCATAAATTGGGATAAAATCTTAGGAACAAAGAACACAGAGGAGAGATGGGTTTGCTTTAGGAGCATATTAAATAAGGGCATTAGATAATTCATCCCATTGGGTAATACATTTAAAAGAGCAAACAAAAGTCCTGGATGGCTTAACTCCAATGTAAAAATGCATATAAAAGCAAAGGAGAAGGCCTTCAAAAAATACAAGGTTGAGGGATCATCATCAGCATTCAGACTTTATAAAGAATGCAACAAGCAATGTAAGGGTGCAATAAGGATGGCTAAAATAGAACATGAAAGACACATAGTGAAGGAAAGCAAAAAAAATCCCAAGAAATTCTTTAAGTATGTAAACAGTAAAAAAGGAGGACAGACCATATTGGCCTCATAAAGAATGAGGAAGGACACCTGGTTACAAAGGATGGGGAGATGGCAAAGGTATTGAATTTATTCTTCTCCTCAGTCTTCACGAGGGAATCGGGTGGCTTCAGTAACCAAAACTGCAGTGTTTATCCTCATGACACATCACAGGAAGCACCTCCATGGTTAACAGAGGACAGAATTAAAATTAGACTTGGGAAACGTATCATTAATAAATCACCAGGACCAGATGGCTTGCACCCGAGGGTACTTAGGAAACTCAGTCAAATAATTCCTAATTTTTACTGACAGTCTACTGACTGGAATGGTACCAGCTGATTGGAGAAAAGCCAATGTAGCACCAATATTTAAAAAGGGCCCAAAATACATCCCTGGGAGTTACAGGCCAGTTAGCCTAACACCAATAGTATGTAAACTCTTGGAGGGAATGATAAGGGACTATATACAAGATTTTAGTAATGAGAACAGTATCATTAGCAGTAATCAGCATGGATTCATGAAGAATTGTTCTTGCCAAACCAATCTATTAACCTTCTATGAGGAGGTGAGTTGCCATCTAGATAAAGGAAGGCCATAGACGTGGTGTATCTGGATTTTGCAAAAGCATTCGACACAGCTCCCCATAAACGTTTACTGTACAAAATAAGGTCATAGGGTGAGTACATGGATTGAAAACTGGCTACAAGGGCAAGTTCAGAGGGTGGTGATAAATGGGGAGTACTTGGAATGGTCAGGGGTGTGTAATGGGGTCCCCCAGGGTTCTGTGCTAGGACCAATCCTATTTAATTTGTTCATAAATGACCTGGAGGATGGGGTAAACAGTTCAATCTCTGTATTTGCGGACGATACTAAGCTAAGCAGGCCAATAACTTCTCCACAGGATGTGGAAACCTTGCAAAAAGATCTGAACAAATGAATGGGGTGGGCAACTACATGGAAAATGAGGTTCAATGTAGAAAAATGTAAAATAATGCATTTGGGTGGCAAAAATATGAATGCAATCGATATACTGGGGGAGAACCTCTGGGGGAATCTAGGATGGAAAAGGACCTGGGGGTCCTAGTAGATGATAAGCTCAGCAATGGCATGCAATGCCAAGCTGCTGCTAACAAAGCAAACAGAATATTGGCATGCATTAAAAAGGGGATCAACTCCAGAGATAAAACAATAATTCTCCCGCTCTACAAGACTCTGGTCCGGCCGCACCTAGAGCATGCTGTCCAGTTCTGGGCACCAGTCCTCAGGAAGGATGTACTGGAAATGGAGCGAGTACAAAGAAGGGCAACAAAGCTAATAAAGGGTCTGCAGGATATTAGATTTGAAGAAAGGTTGCGAGCACTGAACTTATTCTCTCTGGAGAAGAGATGCTTGAGAGGGGATATGATTTAAATATACAAATATACAAATACCATACTGGTGACCCCACAATAGGGATAAAACTTTTTCACAGAAGGGAGTTTAACAAGACTCATGGCCACTCATTAAAATTAGAAGAAAAGAGGTTTAACCTTAAACTATGTAGAGGGTTCATACTGTAAGAGCGGCAAGGATGTGGAATTCCCTTCCACAGGCGGTGGTCTCAGCGGGGAGCATCGATAGTTTCAAGAAACTATTAGATAAGCACCTAAATGAATGCAACATACAGGGATATACAATGTAATACTGACACATAATCACACATAGGTTGGACTTGATGGACTTGTGTCTTTTTTCAACCTCGCCTACTATGTAACTATGTAAACCTGTTTTGCATTATTGCTTCCAACTTTGCATCTGCTTAATAATGTAGTACAGTAACTGATCATTTGGCAGATTACCTATTCTGTTAAAGGACTGTCTTTCATCACCTAGATGACAATTATTTCTGCACAAGATTTGTTTGACATCACTCCCCTGTCTGTGCTATGTGATGTTTATTTTATTTGTTTATGCTGAATCATCTGATCTGCTATACCATGCTAAGATTACATACAATGTTTTCCCTATATCAGTACTCAAAAAAGGCCAGATATCAGAGCAAGTTTGCTTTTTTCCTGTGGTATTTCTCCATGACCGGCCATGACTCTCCATCTGGTTCCCTGGAACTTGTATTAACATTTCTAGAATCTCCAGAATCAAACATCCCCCTTCCCTTTTTATTTCCTTATATTATCTCAGACCAAGCGCTACTAATGATTAACAATTAAAACTGAGCTGTCTTATAGCTATATTCCATACAGCTGACCTGCCTACTCTTGAACTTGTGGAGCTGGGGGTACCCAAATGGTCTTCCAGTGTTTGGTGTGGACTTCCAGGTATTCCAATCCCACAGAGATAATGCAGGCACTGATGATATCCATAGCTACATTCCTGTAAATCAGGGGTCTCAAACTCAAATTACCTGAGGGCCACAGGACGAGTTTTCATATCTCATGGGGGCCGCATGCAAACTTTTAAGCTTCAAAAAGAACATTAAACTAGTATATATAGTGGTAGTTTGCTACCAGTCACTGCTTACTGCCAGATGCTTGGCAGTGTTTGCTCTGCAGCATCCAGCAGCCAGCTCCCAGCAGGACCCACAGCTTGTGGGTCCTGCTGGGAGCTGGCTGTGGACCTGTGGGTCCTGCTGGCCACTGACCTATGGGTCTTGCTTGTCTGTAGGCCGGGACCCACAGGTCACTGGACAGGGTCCAGCAGGACCCCACAGGTCAGCGGCCAGCAGAACCCCACAGGTCAGCGGCCAGCAGGACCCCACAGGTTCGCAGCCAGCTCCTAGCAGGATCTACAGGCCACAGGATCTTGGGCAGCTCCCAGTGTTGGGGGCTATTTTGAGGTTACTGGATGGGCACTGGGGCAGGGTAAATGAGGTGTATAAGGGGGGGATAGATGGGAATATCATGTGGGGGTCAGCTGGGGGTGTCAGGGTCTCTCACCATGACCTCAGCAATGGGCCGATGGCAGCTGCCAGCTCGGGCTCAGCAGGACAGGTCCTCCTCCTTGCACGACAGGCCAGTGAGACGGACTCAGCCACGACGGTGTCCAAGAAGATCCCACTGGGAGTTGTAGTTTGGCTGTAGTCAGTGGCGTCACTAGGGTTGGTGTCACCTGGTGCGGTAAAACATGGTGTCACCCCCCCTGTCTAGGCTGCACAGCACCATGCAGGCAGCGCACGGTCATGGGGCGCACCCCAAACCAGCCCCTGTAAATGATAGTATAGGGTGGTATAGTGGCAAATTAGGGTAGTATAGGGTGGTATAGTGGCAGGTTAGGGTGGTTTAGGGCAGTATAGGGCAGGTTGGGGTGGCACAGGATAGGTTGGGGAGGCACAGTGCAGGTTGGGGTGGCACAGGGCAAGTTGGGGTGGCACAGGGCAGGTTGGGGTGGTACAGGGCAGGTTAGGGTGGCACATTGTAGGTTTGGGTGGCACAGGGCAGATTGGGGTGGTACAGGGCAGGTTGGGGTAGCACAGTGTAGGCTGGGGCAGTACAGAGCAGGTTGGGGTGGTAAAGAGCAGGTTGGGGTGGTACAGGGCAGGCTGGGGTGGCACAGGGCAGGTTGGGGTGGTACAGAGCAGGTTAGGGTGGTACAGGGCATCTTAGAACTCTATGTAGTGACAGTGTGCAGAGTAACTTACATAGCATGTCTGCAGATGAAGATCCAGGCGGGTGGGCGGGGCTGCTGTGTCTGTCCTCGCCTCTATCTGCTTCAGCTGCGGCATCATCCATAGTGAAGGAGTCTGTGGGAGGAGTGGAGGAGGCAGCCACACCCCCAGCCCCTCCCGCACCCCCATAGCAACACCAATGGCTGTATTTAGGCTGGCTGTACTCGCTTCTCTCCAGAATCCACCCCTCGGGTACAGGGAGCTTGAGCGCACAGCCATGGACCACAACTCCCAGAAGCAACAGCGGCGGACATCAGTTGATGTCAACGACGTCAGCTAGCCCGACTTTCTCCGAGTAAACCAGGAAGAGAAAAAAAAAAACATCGTAAGCAGGCGGCCGTTGCTTACCAGGAAATGTATCAGTCCTGCGGGCCAATTGAAACCGCTCCGCGGGCCGTAAACACACTTAGATCTGCAGGTTCTCCTAAGTTATATTTGTCCTTACCTTGTGAAATTGATGTCTACACAATTTTTGACCTCACCAGGGATGGCTCCACTTAAGCAAATGTTAAATTACTGTATGTTAATACTGCTTTTATGCTGCATCTTGGCAATATGGATTTGGTTTTACTGTAACATGTTTTGCCAGTTATTTCATCAATACTTTGTTACTCAGATGTTCTAAAACCTCTCCCATGGGGATGCTGTGCTTCTGAGGAAATCAACTGACCTAACAAGTCTTTATAGATCTTTGGGCCCTCTCTATGACATCCCACCATACTCCCCATAGCCAAACATTTGTTTTCCTCTTGCAGCACCAGGCTTTTAGCTCTTTCTATTTGTAGCAATTGGTTCCTCCCAAATGGCAAGAGGACCACCATTTCTTGACCTCTCACTAACCCCACAATAGGCTATGCTCTTTTTCTTTCACAAAGAGTTTTATTATACTTTTACATTTGAGGAAGGTATACAAAAGTGCAAACATCAACATCATAACAGTATGGCAAAAGCTATCCTTGTTTCCAAAGGATTCAGCTAACTTTCTGCCAAACCTGAAAATACTTTTATTTTTAGGCCACTAAATTGTTTTTACTTGGCATTCCCAGGGCTTGAATTTTTTTTTTTTACTATTCAATTCCTGTCTCCTGGCCCCAAATGGGTTTCTGACTTTTGTCCTTTTCTTTTCTTTTTTTCATTAGTTCCTCTGAACGTGTTCCTCTCTCTGTACTACCCTACCCCTGTCTCTTCTCCAACCCCTCCATCCTGCTCTCTTCAGATTTCTACCCAGAAACAATAACTAGTATCCCACATTCAGAAAATTAAGTACAACAGGGGCAATTTACATCACAAGCCAGGCAAAATAGCTGAATAATTCAAATAATTTGTTCCAATTTATGCAACCTCCCTTCTTGCCAGTGGCCCTCATCCCTAAAAGGTAACAGACACTCAAATATTAAAACTTTCACCCAAGAAAGTGGAGTACTCTCCATCCCATTTGACTGGGCACAAGACTTATGCTGGCCATAGACAGCCCGAATTTTAGTCAGTTCCTAAAGAATCGGCTAAAATTCAACCTATGGGTGACACTGAAAGCACCACCCATCTCAATTAAATTTGATCAAAATATCAATTGAGCCAGATGGAACATTTTCAGCTGAACAGTAACTGCATCTTTTAAGCAAACAGCCCTAATTCTGTATGTAGCTAAGGCTACTTACGCTTTATACAGTGCTCCCAGCCACTGTATGTAATACTTCATTTGGACCAGCTTGGCCCAAATGAACCATTTAAAATTCACTTAACACTGGAGAAAACAGATTTAAGTGTGTATAGGTCCTAAATCTTTGTGACCCAGCCTTTGTGTCTCTCCTCTAGAAACCCAGACATATATGTACATACCCATATACATTATTAATAGATAGGGACTGACTACATGTTTTTTTTTCAACCTGCATTCCAACATGCTAGGAAAGAGACTTCAGCAGTTATTATCTTGTTAATAACTTTCAACACAAGTCAAATAATTTTGTACGTATGATAGCTTGAAATGAGATAAGCAATGCAGAGTGCAGTACCTCTGGCAAACCCAGATAATTAAAAGTAAATGTAAGGAATGTTCGCTGTCTACACTAGGAGACACTTGTTTGCTCTCAAGGGTTTTGTAATTAAACAAAGGGAGGTTAATCGAATTCAGAAGATGTTTTTCATTACAGGATCCTAATATGCTCAAGTATTTAGCAGCTCATCCAACAAACCATCATGGTTAATATAATTCAGTAGCACACTTTCATTATGCACATAAACCATGTATGTAAATATGAAATAATGAGCACAAATGAATTATAGGGATGTATAAACAACTCCAGATTAAAAAAACTTACACACCTTGATTTTGTTAAAAACTTTTGCCTTGTCTTTTCGTTTTAAATCTAAAACTGGGAGAATCTTTAAAGCAGCAAAAAGGTACATTTTGCTTACAGTACACACCCTCCCTCATATGAGATCCCCTAATGATGGCAGTAAAAAGCACTCATGGGGAAAACATGTTACTGGCTCCTAAATGACAGCCTATCTGACAGTCAGTTTATGATTTTGCAATATTTTATTCATTGTAGTAATTGTTTTCCCTACATAGAAGAGACTACATGGGCAGAGTAGTAAGTAAATGACAAACTCTGACTTGTATGTAAATCTATGGGGTTGATTTAGTAAAACTGGAAAAATCCTGTGTAGCTATGCATGGTAGCCAATCAGCTCCTAACTTCAGCTCGTTCAATTAATCTTAGACAAAAAAACAGAAGCTGATTGGTTTCTAAGCAAAGCTGCACCAGATTTTGCACGCTCCAGTTTTAGTAAATCAAACCCTACATCTGATTCTAATGTGAATACATTTGCTAGAAAGCAGATGTGAGAAGTGTTGTCCTGTCACCATATGCCGGCCAGTTGCAAAGTTAAGACCCCGGTAACATCCTGGTCTACCAGTGGTAAGCCATGTTGACAGAGGAATAGAGGAAACAAAATCAGTTTTCATGAGATGATCCTTAATAGTGCTCCTTCTTTTGTAGCTCATAGTGAGTGTGGAGGAGGGGGTATGCAGGGGTTAGGCCCTGGTCACTGGAGACCAAGGACCGGCACAACTACTTAGCCAGGGATGCCACCCCTGCAAGCAGAGTTGGAGGTTCAATTAGAGGAGATTGCTCTCTGCCTTTGTTGGAAGAGTTGGTCCTTAGGTTAGCCTCACTCAATACAACAATTGATCATCTCAGCAGTGGCTTCTGAATTACTCTTCCTTATCACCCTAAGCATATGTGTGCAGGGGAAGCCATCAACTAGGGTTGGAGGATGGGCACTTTGTGTGTGCAGAAGAGTATTTCTATCAGCTGCTTTCTGGAACAACTTAGTGCTAAGCATCACTTGTTATCCTGCCCCCGCATTAAAGATATTCAAATCCAGGAAGTTGATATATATGTCAGACAAAAAAGTAAGTTTAATGGGACAAGGTATCGTGTTTATTTCCTCAACTTTCAGTTGGAGATCTTTGTTACTGCCAAGCTAAATTAGAATCAAGCTGTCAATGTAGCAATGGTAAAATACAAAGGCTTAGATTTACAAATCGTGAATAGACTGTGCGCGTTGCATGTGCAATTGCACTCTGCAAGTGCAGTTGCTCCAGAGCTTGGTAAATGAGGAGAAGCTCTGCTGACTTCCATCATCCCATCATATGCAAGCAAAAATGCTGTTTTTTTTTTCCTTGCATGTGATTGGGTAGTCTTTGCAAAGTGAAGCTTCATCTCATTTACTAAGTTCTGAAGCAACTATACTTGCAGAGTGCAAATGCACTTGCAAACTGCACAGTCCATTTGTCTTTATTAAATCAACCCCAAAGTGTGGTGCAAACCTAGAGGTTAAAGGATGGTCCTTCATATTATTGCATATAAATATTAGCAAAAGAGGATACTACATTTGAGCCAATAGCTGTACCTAAGACTTGTAGGTAGAAGTTATCCTTGAATTTGAAATATTTTAAACAGAGGCTTGAGTAAAATAGATCAATTAAGAAGGGGATTGGGGATATTTCCTTGTCTTAGGATCAGCAGTGCTTTACACACAGCCTGGATCCCATCCATGGGAGGGATTACAGCATACAGGTTACTGATATCAATTGTGGCAAGAACATTGTTAGGAGGAATATGTCCCAGTTTTTGTAGAAGGTTTATGACCATTCCAGAATCCCAGAGAGCATCTGGGTTACAAATGGCTGATAAAAGTAACCCATAAACACTGCCAATGGTTCAGTGGTTGAAAATGGACCTCTGTCAGGGGCAGGAGGCGAAGCCTAGCAGAGCAGACATGCATTGTTAGAGCTCCACACCGCTGAGGAGAGAAGAGAAGGACAAAGCGGAGCCTGCAGGCTTAAAAGGTATCCATTTGAACCTTTTTGCCCCAGGGAACAAACTGTGAAAGTTTGGGCAGGAAATATGGTACTGGGAGGAAACCGTGGCAGAAATAAAAATCACCTCACAAAGAGCTCACAGGCACTCACTGCAGCTGAAGCAGCTCCAGTCACCTCACAAGATACAGCATCAGGGCGCTCTCACAGACAGAAAATGTCACAGCAAGACTCTCCATTTGAGTCAGATACAGAACAAATCCTCTCACAAACTTCTCCACAAGCCTCCTCAGTATCCCCAGTAATATTATTACAATTTGAAAAGATGCTTCATAAGGCTTTAAAACAAACCTCAGACCAAATAACAAAAAGCCTAACTAACCTAACTAACCTAAAAATAGAGCCAGACGTTCAAACTTGCGCATAAGGGGAATACCTGAAACTGTGACAGACCTGCAATCTACTATTACTGCTCTATTACAAGAACTAAAGCCAGATATCCCTATTGAACGTTTAGAACTGGACAGAGTACACAGAGCCCTCACAGCCAAAAAGAAAGATGGACCGCCACGTGATATAATCACAAAATTTCATTATTACAGAACGAAAGAACAAATACTAATTGCTGCAAGAGAAAAAAAGGAACTTCAAGGACACAATTATCAAATTTTTGCTGACCTATCCCAACTTACTATTACTAAAAGACGATCCATGAAACCCCAACTAATGGAACTGCAACGCCACAACATTATGTATCAATGGGGCTTCCCCTTTTCAGTCAGATTTAACTACCAAGGTACAATTTACAGAAGCAGATCAGCAGATGAACTACAACAAACCCTTTTAAAATTAAATCTGACAGAACCCACAAGCAGCAACACTCCCACACGCAGAAGAATGGCATCATCTTCACCTTCAGGCAGCACCCAGAAAATTTCAGAACAAAATGGGAATCCTCATTCTCACAAAAGAGGCCGTTATGCCACATCATCCATGGACCAAGAAGATTCAATGGACTGACATCCTAATTCCTGGTATCTCTTCATTTATTATACTAAGAGATGGTTCTCTATAAAAAACCTATATTTATAACTGAATGTAACTGCATTCTGATAGTCACACACTGTGTGGGATCATGTTACATTCCAGTTATAGTTCTTATTACTTCTGATTCATATAGCCTTAGAATATATAAGTGAAATAAGGAAATTCTTGTTCAGTTATATATTATCAGGTAATAACAATAGATTTATTACTTTTTAAGACAAATATGTTCAATAACCCAGAAGTAATGGAAGCTTTTTCTTTCTTTTCTTAAAACAAATATATTATTACCTAACTAGTTCCTAGAATTATGTTTTTGTTTATTCTAATCTGAAGCAATACAACCTCAATTTTATGAGTTAACATATCTAAACAGTTACATATGAATAAAATATGTAATTGTTTACTCTAAAAGGGTTAAAATCCCAAAATAATTCAAACTACCTTCATCAATACCAAAGTTATTAACAGTACCTTTCTAACTGAATTATTTAGCCTAGGGCAAGACTAACCATATACAACCTGGAATAAATAATTTCAACAAAAACTACATTCTGCACTCCAATTAATGAAACATCATTTTGATGTCTTTTGACATAGCACTTCTCTCCTGTAAGCGGAAGATCCGTGTACCCCCATTAGCCCTCCTCATTCTCCCAACCATATTATGTGGGAGTGTGACGAAGGCACTTATTCCCCTGAGAGAGATATTTATTCTCTTTCACGGGTAAATTGTGATTACTTGCAAAAAATAATTTATACAATGTATCATCTAATCTCATATGTTTTTTGTTTACTCTTTACTCCAGAATTCACTGGTTTCTTTTCTATCTATTCATCTCTTCAGTCCACACAGGTTGATCTGCGCAGTCAGCTCTGCAGAACAAAAAGTAAGTCAAAACTATTTGATCTATTGCCATGGCACCACTGAATATACTTTCCCTGAATGTTCAGGGAATAAATGTCCCTCAAAAAAGGACCAAAGCCTTCCATACTTTCCATAACAAAAAGGCTCACATAGTATGCCTCCAAGAAACACACTTCACCAAAGATTCTACTCCAAAATATATTTCTCCTTTTTATCAACAAATTTACACGGCTTCTGCCTGTACCAAGCAAAGGGGAACTCTAATTGCATTTCACCGATCCACACCATTCACCTTATCATCAGAAATTAAAGACCCAGAAGGTAGATACCTGATACTCATGGGTTATATAATGGATACAGCAATCACGGTGATTTCCTACTACGCTCCTAACAAACAACCTACACCATTCCTCTCACATATATTACAAGTAATTAATACACACAAAATAGGAACAGTGATAATGTGTGGGGATTCGAACCAGGTCTTCCTCCCATTTCTAGATAAATCACCTTTTACACCATCCAAAATAACCTCTAGATTACCTTTTTCTCAACTTCTTTCCAAATACAATCTGGTAGATTCATGGAGAGAAAGTAACCCAATGAAAAAGAAATTCACTTATTTCTCGCACCCTCATCAAACCTTCACCAGAATAGATCATATTTTTCTAACAATAGGAATGATACCAGAAATTATTGCATCAGATATAATTCCGATTCCGTAGTCTGACCATAATGCAGTATACACTACTATAGCCTCAGCCATACCAAAAGCGCATGACCCAACGTGGTACTTACCGGACATAATGCTCAAACACCCACTACATCAGATGGCCATTGAACAAGCTTTAAAGGAATACATATCAATTAATAATACAACAGACATCTCCCCAATAACACTGTGGGAAGCTCATAAGCCTGTCTTGCGTGGTACAATACAAAGACAAATGGCACTATTTAAACGGGAACACAAAAATCTAGCAAAAAAACTAGAACTCAATTTTAATGCAGCCTACATATCATTTCAAGATAATCCATCTCAGAGTACAAAATCTCATCTGGAAAAATCTAGATTGGAATACGATCTATTTCTCACTGAGTCAGTTGATAAATCCCTCAAACGCTCCAAACACAATTTCTACATGAATACAAACAAACCAGGTACATATTTGGCTCGGGCATTAAATTCAACTAACAAATCTTTCAAACCAATACGTTTGAAATTATCAAAAAATGTTTACACTTGTAATCCAGTTAAAATAGTCCATAAATTTCACTCACATCTCGCAACTTTATACAAGACAAACAATGAATTTAATCCTACAGAGGCTGAATCCTTCTTCTCAAAAATAACCTTACCTGAGTTATCTCAGAATCAAAAAAGCAGTTTGGATGAGCCTATAACTATAGATGAAGTTGCTAACGCCATAAAAGACCTAAAACTTAACAAAAGACCAGGCCCAGACGGCTACTCGACTTTATACTATAAAACATTCTCAGAAATACTCTCTCCCATTCTCACTGAAACTTTTAACAAACTTCTAGATGGACATTCTTTTCGGCAAGAAACACTAATGGCAATTGTTTGTATGATCCCAAAACCCCTTTCTGATGATACTTCCTGTGTGAATTATCGGCCTATCTCTCTGTTAAACCTCGATATTAAATTATTAGCAAAAATAATAGCAAAACGCCTCAATAGCATTATAGGAAAATTAATACATAGAGATCAAGTAGGCTTCATGCCAAATAGACAGGCAGGCGATAATATACGCAGGGCAGTGTTATTGGCACATATTGCTAAAAAACGGAAAATCCCTTTATGTTTTCTATCTCTCGATATTAAGAGGGCATTTGACACAGTACCCTGGCAATATATGCATTATTCATTACAAAAATGGGGTTTTGGACCCCACTTTTTAACATGGATCAAAGCATTATATAATAAACCCAAAGCCTATATAAAATATGCTGGATACAAATCTGAAACCTTTAATATCGAAAGAGGTACCCGACAGGGTTGCCCATTATCTCCCTTATTATTTGCCCTTATACTCGAACCCATGGCCCAATACATCAGAACAAACCAAACTATAACTGGCATTGAAGTAGGAGGTATTACACACAAATTATGTATATTTGCAGACGATATATTACTTTTTCTATCATCACCACAGGTCTCTGGTCCTAACTTAATACCAGCTCTTGATGGATTTGCAGCCCTATCCGGCCTTATGATTAATCCTAAGAAATGCCTAGTGCTTAATATTTCACTCACAAACATGGAATTGATCCCGGCTAGGGCTGCACTCCCATTCACATGGGCAGAAAAATCAATCCCATATCTTGGAATTCATTTAACAGCATCTCATTCTGACTTATTCTCAACCAATTATCCTCCTGTATTAAGACAGATCACAAATCTAATAAAACAATGGTCGCAACTTCCTTTATCCTGGATAGGGAAGATTAATGCAATCAAAATGACTATTCTACCCAAATTGCTTTATCTATTCAGAGTCCTCCCTATTCCAATTCCTTCCTATTTTTTGAGAATAGTACAAAAAAGAGCTACTTCGTTTATATGGGGCTCTTCTAAACCACGTATACCTATACACACACTACATCTTCCCAAAAATAAAGGAGGCCTGGGATACCCTAATTTTACTAACTACTACAGAGCAGCACATTTGGCCAGTCTGTCCAAATACCATGCAAAACAGGAAATCCCATTATGGGTATTTATAGAGGCTTCAGAAAATAACCCTCTATTAATATCAAATTTATTATGGCTTGATCCTAAAGACCGCTTTAAAATTCATAATCCCATAACTAAACACTTCTTATCTCTCTGGGATAAACTAAAAACCAAATATCAGTTACAATCTCCACACAATCCTCTCCTTTCTTTTATCAGAAATCCGGCCTTTTATCCGGCATGGATCTACCCAAATTCTTTTAAAGCTTGGACAACATCAGGCATTCAGACACTAAATGACTTCATAGCATCTAAATCATTCCTTTCATTCCCATCGCTTAGAGAAAAATATGATCTACCAAACTCTGAGATATTTAGATATCTCCAAATCAAAAATTTCTATACACCATTCCTAAAGGGGGATACACCATTATCCCAATTATCCATTTTTGAATCAATCTGTATAAAAGATCCATTTGCTAAAGGTACAATTTCATCACTTTATAATCAATTATATGGAGTAGCAAATCTTAATAGACCCTCTTACGTTCAGAGGTGGGAGGAGGACCTGGGACGAACTTTAGAAGACACGGACTGGTCTAACATATGGCTCACATCTAAGTCATCTTCACCCAACATCTTAGCACTGGAGACAAATTATAAAGTCCTAACTCGCTGGTACCTTGTACCCGCTAGAGTGGCAAAATATTCACCTAATACCTCAGCTCTTTGTTTTCGAGGATGCCCAGAAATAGGCACATATTTACACATATGGTGGACGTGCCCAGTAATCCAAACCTTCTGGAAGGAAGTCTTCGTGATTGCATCTAAAATATTTAAAAAAATAATACAACCAGATCCATATTTAACTTTACTTAATCTAAAACCGGAATGGTTAACACTCTCTCAATTCAAACTTATGATTCAACTAATAACGGCTGCAAAACAAACAGTGGCCAAGGCATGGAAATCTCCTACATTGGTACTAGCAGAAACAATTCACAGAATGAATAATACAATGTCCCATGCTAAGATGGTTGCCATCGATCAAAATCAAATTCCAAAATTTGAAAAACTTTGGCATCCTTGGATAAAACAACAGTTCCTGTCAAACTTCAATGACTCTGTCCTGTTGCCATGGTAACAGATTAAATGACTTACAGAGACACCCATTCTAAGGCTTCAAAGAGAACTAAAAAGAATAATAAACTGACGAGCGGGACAACCTTGTGGACCATACCTCTACCTTTCAACCCTTTTTCTTCTTTCTCTTTCCTTTTCTTCACCTTAAGATTAAAGCTCATTATCAGAATTTATTTGACCTATATACACTCTACTTGTAAACAATATGTATAGTAGGTATAAATCATTTAAATACCTACAAAAGTAACTAAGGAAATGATATATATCTTTAATTTAGGTTTACGTGAACCCAATGTTTAATATTTGAAATTTCATGATATTTACCTATATAAACCCTACTGTAAAACAATGAGCTTACTTTATAGATCCTTGTAAACTTACTTTATGTATCTTTATAACATTGTATACTCAATAAACTTCTTTTGACAAGGAAAATGGACCTCTGTCAGAGATGATGGGGCATCCTGGAGGATCTTTGGCAAATTGTAAAAAATAGGGTAGTGAGAGTGGGTAGTTATTAGGAAGCCATATTCACCACTGAAGATCTAGGATTTCATGTAGCCCTACTTTAACAGAGCATATATCATGTATATATATATTTTTAATAGGGATCAATGGCAAGCAGGGTGTAAGTGATATTGTACTGCAGTTGAAAAAGCAGTTCAGTAGGATAATCCAAGAAGTTAGGTATCATGATGGTGCCCCGTTTGCCGGAGGACGGGGTTTTGATGGCATTTCTCTTAGCCCTAGTACAGTTGCCCAGCAGTAGGGTGAGTCTTGATTTTATAGTCCACCATTCTGTGGAAAGCTCTGAAAGATATTGGAACCTCAGAGGCATCAACTGTCCTAGTAGGACGAAAGAAAGAAAGAGGCATAGGGGACTGTTTTTCTTTAAAGATCTCACTTTGGGCTTTCTTTTGAATTTGTATCAGTGTACTTTTAAAGTAACAGTGTCAAACCTGTTAGTGGGCACACATGCAAGACCCTTGTTAAAGGGTGATCTCTGCAGGCTTAAAGTGTTACCAAACCCACAACAGTAAAATCAGTCTGTATATGCAGTAAAGCATGCTTGTTATACTCACTGTGGAACCTAAGGGGTTAATCCTCTGCATTGTGTAAAAAGGCTGTTTGATCCTGTCTTCTCTGAACCTTCCCTTCTTTTACTGTCCCCAATCCATCTGCTGATAGTACAGAGCCCTAGGAGGCACTCTGCACGTGGTAAATTTGGTGTGTATTGCTAGAGAGTTTTTTCCTTTTTTGGGGGGGTGCATGTGATCAGCGGAGGGCCAATCAGCACTGTTCAGACAGAAAGTAAGGGTAATGCAGCCTCAAAGGACAGTCCAAGGAGAATGAAAACTCCAACCTACAAGCTTTAACCAGTACTCGGCCAGACACTGATAGAAGTCACAAGATCCCTATATACTGCTGATGAGAAAAGGTATTTAGCAGTTTATATTTACTAAAATAATTGCATTTCCATGTTCTATGTACTGTGGGAGACCAGAGTCCATAGTGAATGCAGGGTCCTGGGTTTAGTAATACTTTAAATATGTTGACTCAGTTTAAAGATCACTCAGCAATCTAAGTTTTTGGATGACTGCTCCCTCTTCGAGTGGTGGCCCCACCTCATCCTTCAATTCCTTGAGCTGTACCAGCCCAAAAAAAAAAATCATTGTATGGAGTAGAAGTGGTTGTTAGGAACAAAGAGTCTGATGAGGAATTGTCAGAGCTGGAATCCACTGTGGGGATGTTTGGGTGATTGATCCTTTGCTGACAAGGGTAGCACTGGAATTTAGTAGCTAAACCACATGTCCTTCCATAGATGTGCCATAATTGTTATTCACCTTGGAAAGTTTTCTCTCCTTATGATCATTTGTTGGTATTTGACAACAATGTTTGCAAGTTTTTTTACTCATTCAGAGTCAGAAGAAATTCTAAGCACAGGATGTGTAAGTTATCACAGTTTGTAAACTGTGAGGCTTGAGAACTGACCCAAGTGCTATTATGCTAAATAATGCACTGGTTATGTGCCAATGTCAGATCCCCCAACTGACATGACATTTGCTAGTAAGCAGTAATCATGCCTCATGCCAGTGGCAGATGATGCTCCAGCCGGGTGGGCAGCTAACAAACCACCCGACCCTCCCCCCTCCACGGTCAGGTTGTCAATCGGCGCCAATGTAGAGCACTGAGAGATTGCTCTGGGCATCCATCTCCAGAGTCCCGGATCTTCCTGTGCATCCTCCCCCCTGCCCGGCCAATATGATCACTTCTCCTCTCTGCCAGTGGCGCTCCTCCCGCTTCCTGATTGCCCGGGAGGAGAAGCAGGAAGACAATAGCAAATATTAATTTGCTATTGTCACACAACTGGGTGGGCTTGGAGCAGCAGTGTCTGCGCCCCAAGCCCACCCTTTTTTGAAGCCAATTAGAGCCTCTGACTCTAATTACCGTATGTGCCTAAAAAATAAAAAAACATTGGCATCCATATGTCCGACACCCTGCATGTAGATTAGGGGGCCGGACACAAGGATGGGGGGTGGCGCCCACACAATAATCAGCAACTCCACTGTTGACGATGAGAATGGGTATCATTATGACACACACATGATATTTGGGGAAGATGTCGAGGGAATGAAAAGCAAAAATAAAGGATTACATTTAACAAAAAAAAGAAATTCAAACATACATGTGATCTGAAAATTCTCCCATATACTTGTTTCTAGTTGGTGGCTACTTAGCTAGTGAAGCCCACATCTGGATCACAGTCCCGAAATCTGCACCTGTAAAAAAGTCAGACCATATTTTTGTCTTTACGTTCCACTTAAAGATCTCTCTGGTCAGCAAAAGGATTTTATTTATTTGAATGGGTGGGGGGTTAAAATGACACTGACAATGCATGAAAGGCGACAATAATAATTGGGGCAGTTCTGTAACTTACCCAATAATGTTTCCTCTGATTGTGACTAGACAGATGAGGTTAAGGTTTTTCATGAGATAATTGTTCAAGCCAGCTATAAACTCCTAATATTCCTGAATAAATTTAGAAGGTTCCTAAGAACAAGCACATTCACTATTTCAACTGAGATAGTTAACTTAAGATTGATAAAATAGAATAATATATACCAGATGGAGAATCAAAGAGCTCTGGATGTATTTTTTTTACCTGTTTTATGCAAAAAAAACAAAAAACTAAAAAAATATGTAGGAAGTCTGCAATGTCCTTTTAGAAAGGAAAGTCTCGTTCTCTGTCTGAAAAGACAAGTCTTATCCCATCTGCTATGTATAATGAAGGGCTATAATTATTGTATTTACAATGACCTGTTTTTGGCAGCTTTACTAAGGCAAATGCAGCTCTGATGGAGAAGAAACAATACACACTATGAAATGGGCTTCAAATGCAGACACAGACTTAATTGTGCCTTGCTAATGAATTTAGATTTTTCTAATAGCATTGAGTAGTGGGTGGCAATTCAAAGCTTCCAGTAAGTAGAATGGCGTGCTGCATCCCTTTCCAGAGAACTATTCAGAATAAGCAGTCATTGCTTGTTTTCTATCAGATGGGCAAATTAAATAGTACTGCTAAAATTGATCCCTTTTTTAATAGTTTAACTTCTGTTAAATAATGGCCTAAAGATGATTGTTTTTAGCGAGGAACAAACCATTAATTTTGAAATTTCTATGTATTTTTCATTGTAGCTTACAATAAGACTATTATGAAAAAAATGAATAAAGATTGTGCAATGTTGTAGGGCAAATCCATCCATATCTGATGTACTGTATAACCTATGACGGTGTGCACACATTTATTCACCCACCTCAAGATTCTATAGGAAAACATAGATGGTCTAGGTTAGAGAGCATGACATGCTAGCTTGCACAAGGTTACTTTGGTATTGCTGGAGCAAGGTTAAATATTCTAACTGAGAAAGGTGCCAAAGAGAAATAAAACACTGGTTCTCATTCAACTGAGGTCCTTCTAAAACCAGATGGCTTACACAAACCTCATTTAAAGCCCAGTTTCAAACTCCCTGTCAGTCTTCCCCCCTTACCTCTTGGAGACCCCATCATATATTTTAATTTTAACTTTTTAATATATTCCTTTTTTCAGAAGTCTTTAAGAAAAGATTGTTGCAAAAATACAGTATAGGGACATTTAGATGTGGTGTCTGTTCCTACTGTCAATATATGAACATTAAAAAAATACAGTCCCTAATGGGGACACTTTCAAACTTCGACATTTTGCAAATTGCAAAACTGCTGGAGTTGTATAGCCATTAACCTGTCAATGCAGCTGCTTTTATGTAGGGAAAACTAGGTTGGAGCTCTGGAGATGGGCTTACAGACACATTTCAAGAATGTTTTACCACTTGAACACCATGTGGCAGCGATACATGGACGTAAAAATGTCCCTGCATTAAATTTCTGGTGTTGGACCAGATCCACCCCAGCCTGAGAGGAGTGGACTGGAATAAATCCCTCCTCCAGCATGAATTGAGGTGGATATACAAATTGAATGCCAGTGGATGTTAATGACATAGTGGACTACAAACGTTCTTAAGGGATTTCATCTCGGGAGGCATGGAAAAATGAAAAAAGACAATATTTAGGCTCCCATCTCCTGATTTTCTTCATAAGTTTTCAATCTGGCCCTTTAAGTCCTTGTTATCTTCACATCATTATATATGTGTCTGGAACAAAATTAAAAAGTTATGTATTTTTTTTCACATTTTTGGATATTATGTTATGCTTGTTGTCTCCCATTTTACCACTGGGGGTAATCTGGTTAGGTGGGCATGGCACCCAGCACACAAAGGCCACTGGTTGGACATTATTTCTGACTGTGTGGCCTGTGTTCTGGCTCTTAGAGCAAGGAAGGGGTGTGTTTTCCATATGCGCAAGACTTTGTTTGCCTTGCAGCTCTGCCCCACCCTCATTTCCTGTTATTTATGTTCCTCTTCCAGGTTTGGAGCAATCTTGTGCACCAGTGGACTTCCCGCCTGTGACACCATCCCACAAGAGATGAGAGAGGTCTCGCTGTGCACCGGAGATCCAGGGGGCCAATGCTGGGCTTGCACAGAGGCAGAAGTGGGCTGTGTCATCCCCCTAAAAGCTGTGGGAATCCCTCCCTTTTTGTTCTGTATTAAGGGGTACTTTCCTGGGGGATTCCAGAAGTCACCACTGGCCCCCACTTACCAAATACTTATGGTTATCTATGGATATCATATTGAAACACATGTGATAATGTGTCCTATGATACTCCAGGAAAGGGGGGTGGGGGCAAACCCTGATTAGTAATTTAAAAGTGTAGCATGTATGGGTGATCTATAGGGAACCTCAGGTGCAGTTGGCATTTATAAGCAATCTGTGTTCATTCCCACTGTAAACATGTATATTTATTTATTTTCTTTAAACTTGTTACATATTTTGATTTCAACAAGTAGCCATAACCAACACCCACCTCATTAGATGGTCCCTGATTTTTGATTTAGAGACCTGATATTATAGTCTTGGGGTACAACTTTAATACACTCTTCCAGTGTGTGCATAGGTGGCCTCAGTAAATCCTAACTGATTTGAACCTGAACTCTTGACGTGGCTCCTTTTTGGATAAATGGGAGACATCTTGGTTTTAAAGTGACGACTGTATACTTTGTGTTTCTGCTCTACTACAGCATGAGTGCATGCAAATATATTCAATATTCCATGATATTTTGTACTGTATATGTGTGTATACACTTCTACAATGTATTCTGTTTTACACAGACGATATCCTTTACATTGCACACCCCTAAAGAAGGAAATACATTTCTGAAACGTGTTGGTTGACCACATGTTAACAAGTCTCTATGGAAGACCATTTTTTGTTAGCTGGGAATGTGGGGTACCAATGTATCAATGTGCTGCAATGATGATGTGCAATTTTACAAAATAAGTGACATAGCCACAGTTGTTTTAATATACTTTTATTGGTATGTATAAACAAAGATTGACGATATGTGTTTTAACACAAATAGAATGAATATGAATTGGAATAGCATAGAATAGAAAATAAAAGCATAGATTATAATATAAAATAATAAAATTGAATAGAGATAAAAAAAAACAATAAATACCACTACTACTAATACTGTACAAAAACATCTGTACGATTAGTGTCCCATCAAAATCTGTCTCAGTGTACCAGCGCACACCAAAACATCTGTTACAGTGTACCATTGCACAAAACCTCTGTAATACTAGTGTCCCAGCAACATCTGATGTGAAAGCTGAAAAATGGACGGGCAGGAAAGAATTGTCCAGTATTCAGATGTTTAAATAAAACATATGTACAAGGGCTAGCTGACAGAAATAACAATCCAATATTAGAATTGATACTAATCTCAATCGATTCGAATTTGAAAACAAAATAGAAATGAACATCATATTTCTACTGATGAAAAAAATGATGGTCATTCTTCCTTTCTAAAAATGTTGTCTCTAGGTCAGGTGTACTACTAGTGCACCATCAACATCTTTCACAGTGTACCTGTGCCCAAAAACATCTGTAGTAGTAGTGTCCCATCAACATCTGTTTCAGTGTGTACACCACACCAAAACATCTGTCACACATGGATTTGGTTGAAATGTTTTCTAATGCAGATGAAATGTTTATGAATGCGATTGAAATGTTTTCTAATGTGGTTGAATTGTTTTCTAATGTTGTTGAAATGTTATTAATGTGGTTAAAATGGTTTCTAATGTGGTTGAAATGTTTCTAATGCGGTTGAAATGTTTTCTAATGCGGTTGAAATGTTTACTAATGTGGTTGAAATGTTTTCTAATGTAGTTGAAATGTTTACTAATGTGATTGAAATATTTATTAATGCGGCTGAAATGTTTTCTAATGTGGTTGAAATGTTTGTTAATGCAAAGGGTCTGGTATGGATTTTGAGGGGGACCGCCATGCAATTTTTTTTTAATTTTGGTGCGGGGTTTCCCTTACTATCCATACCAGACCTGAAGGGCCTGGTATGGAATTTGGGGGGACCCCCACACAATTTTTTTTAAAATTTTGGTTCAGGCTTCCCCTTAATATTCATACCAGACCCAAAGGGCCTGGTAATGGACTGTGGGGGATCCCATGCCGTTTTTTTCCAATGACTTTTATCTGTATTGCCAGGACCGACAATTCATTATAGCCACTAGTACATTTAAATTACTTTTTTTCCTTTAGAAATGTCATTTAGTGCAGGGACTGTTCTAAACATGGGAAAAATGCGCCACTTTACAGGCATACTATAGACACCCCTCAGGTACGAAATTTAAAGAAATATTTCACTTTTATTGTTTCACTTTAAGCATTATTAAAATCACTGCTCCCGAAAAAACGGCCATTTTTGAAACTCTTTTTTGCATTGATACATGTCCCCTGGGGCAGGACCCGGGTCCCCAAACACTTTTTATGACAATACCATGCATATAAGCCTTTAAAATTAACACTTTTGATTTCCCCCATAGACAATTTATTATAGCCACGAGTAGTTTTAAATGACTTTTTTTCCTTTAGAAATGTCATTTTGTGCAGGGACTGTTCTAAACACAGGAAAAATGCGCCACTTTACAGACATACTATAGACACCCCCCAGGTACAAAATTTAAAGGACTATTTCACTTTCATTGTTTCACTTTAAGCATTATTAAAATCACTGCTCCTGAAAAAACGTCCGTTTTTAAAACTTTTTTGCATTGATACATGTCCCCTGGGGCAGGACCTGGGTCCCCAAACACTTTTTATGACAATAACTTGCATATAAGCCTTTAAAATGAGCACTTTTGATTATTCGTGTTTGTGTCCCATAGACTTTAATGGTGTTCATGTGTTCTCCCAAATTTTTTGCCTGTTCGGTATGTTCTAGTGCAAACCAAACTGGGGGTGTTCGGCCCATCCCTATGCTCTACGCGAAGAAGGGAAAGCTGTCTCAGAGTCCTCTGCCAGACCCGATGCCTATCCGGAGTTGGAGAGGAGACATAGTCTGCCTCCAACCCAGCCGCCTCATCCTCCAGAAACTTTAATGAGTGAGACCCCTCTCTCTGAAGCGTCCAATGTGATATATATATGCACCTCTGACCCATTCCTTAAAAGAATCCCATCGTATCATAGGTGACTCCATGTCCCCATTCATAGTCCAATAATTGCATACAGATTCTGTGATTGGTTCTTGTAAACAATCATCCGTTGCCCAAAACCTGGAGAGACACCACAGCCTAACTGCTGGTGGGTTTGACAGGGAGAGAGTTAAACTAAGTGCGGCATGATCCGACACCCCCTGTGGGAGTATACACGCCTCAGTAACTCAGTGGGGGCCATCAGAAGAGGCAAAAGCCAGATCCAACCATGAAAGGGATTTAAAGGTGGCAGAGTGACAAGTGTATTCTCTAGCGTCTGGATGCAGATGCCGCCATGCATCCGCCAAAGCAAAAGTGGAGGCCCATTTCATCAATGGAAAAATAACCTGTGTCACCCCCTGCAATCTATCCAGGCCTGGGCAAGGAACCATGTTGAACTCACCCATCAGAAATATAGCTAAAATGTCATAACTCAATGCCATGGTCATGATGTCATTTAGAATAGTAATTGAGGCTGGAGGGGGCAAATACAGTCCCACCAGAACCATCTTTTTGTCATATACACTAGCATGAAGTATGACATATCTCCCATCCGGGTCAGTACGTACCTCCAGTACTCGAAAAGGCAGGGTTTTCTGGATTAGAATACTTACACCCCTGGCATAATTAGAGTAGGTCGTGTGAAAATGTTCACTAACCCAGGGTCGCCAGAGTCCATGGAGGTGAGTCTCCTGCAATATGCAGACATGCGGTTTGTACTTTTGGAGAAATGTAAAGACTAGGGACCGTTTCACTGCCGAGTTAAGGCCTCGGACATTCCACGAGATTATGGTGAGCTAAGACATATGTGAATACGTACAGATAACAGTGATAGGATTAAAGTAACACATGTCGCCATTGGCAAGAGAGAGATTCCAGATGGCAGATGTACAGCACATAATACACTATGCAGCAAGATTAGTTGTAAGCAATTCAGTATTCCAGGTCATAAGTCAGGAAAAAGAGCATTAAGCACCACACAAACTGAAATATAGAAAATAACAAAAAGAGAACAGAATAACATTCCCAAACTTCCCCAATCCCTGAGGAGCAAATAAACCCACTACCCTCCCTGCACCCCCATCCCAAACATGGAGAACATGAAACCCCAAACAACCAGTCAGTTAGAACAACCCTAGAGGGACGTGAACCAGATGAATCAGCCCACTGAAAGAAGCACCTTCTGCACCATAGAGATGCTGGCAATCAATCAGCATATGGTTATACTTGTAAAAAGTTTATAGCATTCCTCCTGGGCAGGACCACATGTAAGTCTGAGTTGGGTAGTAGGATCAATGGTGGATCATAGAGTCAATATGACCTGATGAGAGGACCTCCCAAGTGGGGGGATAATTCACATCTTCATGCAAAAACAAACACCTGCAAGCAGGGGCACATACCTTGAACAGTTGGAAACCATGTAGGTTACTAGCACAATGGTGTAAATCAATGTGGGGTACCCCCAACAACTGCAGTCATCCGCAGAAAAATGAAGGGGGAACCTCATAATGCAGGGTGATCAGAGATCCAGTGAAATAAGTAGGAGGTAGGACACCTCATCTCCATGCCGATCAGGGTATCGATCCAAGCCGACGCGTGGCGAACTGAAGAAGCGGAATGACTCTTTATCTTGGACCCTCAAGCGAGCCGGGAACAGGACACTATACCAAATGTTGCAGGCTCGCAACGCTGCCTTCACCTGATCAAAGGACTTTCTGAGTTTTCTCAATGGAGTAGTCAGGGAATATGAGGAGCTTGCCATTTTGATAGTGGACTTCTCCCTGCACTCTAGCGGCACGAAGTACCTCATCTCTGTCCCGGAAATTCAGAAGCCACATGATGAAAGTGCGTGGTGGGTTCCCCGGGAGGCCCGGCCTGGGTGAAACATGGTGCGCTCTCTCTACAGTAAAGTAGGGAGAGAAGTGAGCATTGGGAAGCAGAGTATGCAGCAGATCCTCCAAAACACTGCAGGGTTGGTGCTCCCTCGGCCAGGCCCACAATACTGAGATTGCAATTCTCCGCGTCATCTACTTTATATTCCAGTGCTTTCATCTTCATTTGCAGGCTGCGGAGGGCAGACAAATGCTCCGTGACAGTGTCTTCTGTGAGGCTTATCCGTTGTTCTGTCTCTGAGACACGAGACTGGAGCTTGTCCACATCCTGCCTCATTATGCCCATATTAAGCTGCACTGCCTCTATCTTTGCAGTGAGAGTGGCCTGACACAGGGTGATTGCCAACATTATGGCGGAAATAAAGCTGGGATGAGGAGATGCATCGGGCTCTTGAAGCTCCATCTGCGATACCATATTGGACTGCCTCGTGGTGCGGTGCTCCACACATGCGGGGGGGAACGGGGTCCATACCTCCTCAATCTGTGGGAATCAGAGCTTCTTCCCCTTGCCTGCGGCTGTCCTGGAAGAGCGACGTCTCATCTGGGTGTAATCCCCACTCCGCCAACGGTAATAGCGCCCAGAAGGAAGAGGATATCAGGTAGTGCCAGCAGAGCTCCTGAATATGCCGCCACTCAGATTGGCCATCTTGGACACGACCCGGCAGAAATGTTTTCTAATGTGGTTGAAATGTTTATTAACCATTTGCCGATGGCCCCACGTACTGTACTGTAATGCGGGGCGGTGGCTCTTACAGGCACCCCTATCAAGCACTCTCTAGGCACACATTTAATCTTTTGTTCGCCCCTGGTGTTAACCCCTTCCCTGCCATTGTCATTACTACAGTGACTGTATTAGTATCACTGGTCCCTGAAAAGTGTCCGTTAGGTGTCCGATTTGTCCGGCTCAATATTACAGTCCTGCTACAAGTCACTGATCACCGCCATTACTAGTAAAAAAATAGATAAATTAAAATTCCAAAAATATATCCCATAGTTTGTAGATGCTATAACTTTTGCGCAAACCAATAAATATACGCTTATTGTGATTTTTGTTTTACCAAAACTCATAGCAGAATACATATTGGCCTAAATTGATGAAGAATTAGAATTTACATTTTTTTATTGGATATATTTTATAGCATAAAGTAGCAAATGTTTTTTTTCAAAATTGGTGGTATTATTTTGTTTATAGCGAAAAAAATAAAAACCACAGAGGTGATCAAATACCATCAACAGAAAGCCTTATTTGTGGGGAAAAAAAGACATCAATTTTATATGGGTACAGTGTCACAGGACCGCGCAATTGTAAGTTAAAATAACGCAGTGCTGTATCACAAAAAAATAATTTCCTGGTCATGAAGGGGGTAAAGCTTCTGCAGCTGAAGTGGTTATTGCGGTTGAAATGTTTTCTAATGTGGTTGAAATGTTTTCTAATGCAGTTAAAATGTTTTCGAATGCTGTTGAAATGTTTTCGAATGCGGTCAAATACGAATACGGATAAATGAAATTAAACTAAACGAATTCCGAAAATGAATTAAACAAATTTAATTAATCTAACTATTGGAAATTGGTTAAATAACAAATTGAAAAAAAAAATAGTTTTGCACATGTCTAGAAAGTTGTGGTGACCCAGCCCAGGGGGCAGGTCCTAGATGCCTTGCACTTTTAGGAAGTAGGCTAAATGACACTGATTGTTATTAAAACTAAAAGAGGGCCAACGCTGGATTGCAGGGCTGTGTGTCTGCAGGGGGCAGTGCAGGAGAGGGAGTTAGTATTGCAGTAAGACGTGCTTTTGTATTTTTATGATTGCTGGACAACAAATACAACTGGAATTTACACAGTATGTTATTCATTTTCAGGAAGTTAGACCTACATTTTTTTACTATGTATCATATACAGTACATATTTCTGTGGTTAAATTTATTTGCCACACTGTGAACACCTAAAAAAGCCCATTGAAGCTGACAATTGGATTATAACTTGCTTCTAGCAGTAGAAGGCAAAGTAATTGATGAAAGACACCATGGGGGTTGATTTACTAAAACTGCAGAGTGCAAAATCTGGTGTAGCTCTGCATTTTTTCCTCAAAGCCTAATTGAACAAGCTAAAGTTAGGAGCTGATTGGCTACCATGCACAGCTGAACCTGATTTTTCATTTTCCAGTTTAAGTCCAACCCCCATGTAACCCCCATGTAATAACCAATGTAATAAAACAGCAATTTTCACTCTTGTCTGTGTCCCTTTCATGTACCCATTCAGATTTCCTCTGAACCTGGTTGGATATTTGAAATGAACACAAGCTAAGCAGAACAATCAGCTCTATAGTATACCTATAGTATATCAATTTTTGTATCCATATCTTTACTAGCACTCTCAATACTGCTATAGCTCAAAATGCCCATCATGCATACGCTGCTTGCTAGATCCCTGATTATTGCTTTTTGATTCACCTTGTCCTTCCACCCTGTAATATAGAAATAGTAGCACATTACGAAAAGAAATCTCTGTTATACTGCCATAACTATTGCCATTTCTGTTTATTTTACATTTACATTGGTACAAAGCATATATTACAACATCTGTATGTATTTAATTGTATTTCTTTAAAGAAATATATTATTTGTCAGTAGACTTTTGAAATGTTATAGTAGTAAGACTATCTTTTTATTAGTTATAAAGCCTAAAAATATTCAGTTATAAAACCTAGTAAGAAAAGTATGGTGTTTCTAATGCACAAAATGAAATGCTAAGATTTAATGAGATTGTTCTAGAAAGATATGTTATCAGGAATTGCTGGTCAGTCATTTTTATTTATTATCTGTTGCTTTAGATTGGTTAAGACACTTAAACCGTTTTATTCCTTATCTTTGATAATCAAAAGGTCAAGTCTTCATAAAAAATTTTAATTTCTTAGAAGCTAATACGTAATCTGTTAACTTTTTGATGCTCTTTTACTGATATCTTCAAAAAAAAAAGAAAATCATACAGCGGCAAATACATTTAAAAAAAGGTAATATTTAGCAGCAAAACCTAGCTAATCCTATAAACCCAAGAGTATTAATATGCTTATACATTATGCAGTGAATTCTTAATATCAATTATTTATTATAATGTGATATGACTTTCCAACATTGAAAAAAAAAGGAATGGCTATATTTTTTAGCATTAACTCTTAAAAAGTAATTTTGCTATAAATGAATTTTAAAGGTTTTGGAACTAAAATCACTAGTTGTGAATAGGAACATTTTTCACCACAAAGCATATTATGCTTGGAGTGGGGGAAATAAAAATCTAATTCTTCGGTGTGCTGTATCTGGTGTCTTGTAAGATTTTGTTGTGACAGCTATGGTTGCTCCCAATTTAAATGTAACACCTTTGTACTTGAAAAGGGTTTATTTTTGAAGGGAGCAGGTGTTGTCTGATGAGCTTACATGTATCAAATGAGTTTCTTGCCAACTCCTGTTTTCAGGGAGGTGATAATGATCTAGCTTCTGATGAAGGTTTAACTTGCGCAACAATATGAATGGGTTGTTAGGAGAGGTACAGAGAAAGTAGCATTATTAGATCTGGGGAGACTTTTATTGTGTTGCTGGTACTACAAAGAGGATTTTTATCCAGAATTGAATGGTATGACTATGTAGCACTTTTATATCTAATGCTAAATAATTTTTGATGCATGTTCAAGTAAATGTATCTGTGTAAATATAAATGTCATAATTATGTATTAGTATCAATATATATACTTTATTGTAGTGATCATCATTACCATGCACTAATGCTTTCCTCTGAAAAGGTGGATTTAACTGTCTCCATGAACCCATCAGTAAATCTCCACCGACACTAACAATAGTAGACTACAGAGCAATTTATGAATATGAAGTCTGTATAACTCAAATGAAATATTGCTGCCTTCATGGTTCTAGCATTATGTAACATGGGATTTATCTCTGTTGGGTAAAGCAATAGTACAGCTACCATATTCAAAAAATGTTTTAAATGTGCTTCAACCTGTGTACATTAAAATGTTACCAAAAGGATTTTATGTAAATTTTTTTTTTCGTAATTTTTTTTCTACAATTCTGTATCTGTTATCATAACACCAAAGTCCAATTTCATCCTACAAAAAGCTTTTGCTGCTATTATAAAGGAGGCCTAGCATCAAAATGAAGCACATTCTAAGACCTAGTACACGCTATTATTTTTTTCAGTTTTTAAACAAAAAAACTGACGAGCTCGGGAAGAGCCACTGTACTAACTATGCAATGTTAGTACAGCAATCTCCCCCGCTGAGCTATTGTGTTCTAAAAGGGGGATGCCCCCACCCCCAAGCCAGAACACACTGGTCAGCTCTCTTAGCCATTGGCCATTAAAAATGCATTTCAAATGATTGATTGTCTATAAAATTTTAATATTTTCCTTATCTGGGTATCAATAGTCTGTATGCACCTTTTTTATAATATATCTCAACCTCTTTTAGCTAGGATACTGTTACTTGACTAGATTTAACATTATTTAGGGCTGTGCAGCTGTACTAATAGAGCATTCTCCGTTTGGATCATGGCATTAGTTTCCTCTTTTTTTCTTGTGTTCAGCATCCTCATACTCTATTACAGTACACCTAATCATTGCTTACTATTATAATGTCTACTATATTGTGTAAGTTAAAGTATATGTAAACTCTAATATTTAAAACTATAGTTGGGTAAACAGTTCGGCCCGAGCATGAGTTCGGGCCAAACATTGGCTGTTGGCCCGTTCGACAAACACCCAAATTATTGGAGCGTTCGACCGTTTGTTTGGCCTGCCGAATGACCACAATGCACTGCGCCGCCGCATAGTGCATTGGAAGCCCTGATTGAATGAAGCAATGAAAGCATTGTCCACTGTCAGAGCCATGATTGGAGAAAGTAATGATGACTCTATCCAATCATGGTTTATTGCTCTTAGTCCTGCCCCACACTATAAAAATATTTTCCCCACAGCGGCCATTTGCAGTGTGATATTAAAGAGAACCTTCTCATAATGAAGTTCCACTTTGCTTTATTAAAAATATATACGCGCAAAAGCACTCACGTGTATTGAGTGCTTATAAGCACTATTAAAATCTCACAGCAGCAATAGAAGCAAGTAGCATGCACATGACCAATGTGATGACATTACCCGAACCCTTTTCTACATGTTTCATTAATAAGCAAATTCTTAAGGAAGATAAGGAGGACTGGCTGTCATCATGCATAAAACTGCATCTATTATCACATCAACCCTTGATATCATAGTAATGACAAACATTTATGCAACCCACATCATTAACCTCATAACTGCCATTCCTATGTTAATGTAGAAAACAAAGTTTAAAATATAAAACCTCTGCCTAGAATAAATAACATATAATAAATCCAAAACCGGTAGAGGCACTCATGGGTCATAATGAGACTAAGTGGATGTACTCTGATCCCTTTAGGATGCCTCAAAGATAAATACTGCACTCTATGTATAAGGCAAATGCCCAGATGCTCACCAACAAAGAAATTCATACAAATCCAAAACAGGTATAGAGGCACTCATTGGTAATGCAGCAGAGATAAATCGAGTGCCTCTGTACCTGTTTTACCCACCTTATTAAAACTTGATGCATGTTCTAGTTCACTGCCTGAGCAGCACTTTTACAAGCCAGCTGCTCAGCCCCTAGATGAGCCTTCCCTTATCCTATCTTATTCACTGATTCCTGTGTACTGGCCTCTGGCTTGTTCCTGGTAATCCATGTCTTCTGCCTGCCCTGACCTGTGGCTTGTTTTTGGTTATCCATGTCTGCTGCTGGCCCTGACTTCTGACTTGTTTCTGATTATCTGAGTCCGCTGCCTGCCTGACCTCTGGTTTGTTCCTGAACAACTTGGTCTTCTGTCTGCCCCAACTTCTGGCTTGTTTCTGGTTAGTCTGCTGCCTGTCCTGATCTCTGGCATGTTCCTAATTACCCATATCTGCTGCCTGCACTGACCCCTGGCTTGCTCCTGGGTAACTGTGTCTGCTGCTTGCCTTGAGCTCAGACTTTTTCCTGGTAATCCATGTTTGCTGCCTGCCCCATCCTGACCATCTATTTCCTCAGCTAACCCTGGCCTCTGGACTCTAACCTGGTGACCTATTCCCTCCCACCATTGCCCACAGTACATTTATCTTCTCCAGACCTACTTCCTGGTCTCTTTAGACTTATGATCCATGGTACTACAGCAGTGTGAACTTAGGGGTCACAATGTAGGGTCAGCATGCAGCTAAGTCCAACCTTCCATGTGGGGGTCTCTGGTTAAAACTGGCTGGTTCTTAGACTATACTAGGATGTAATATATTTTGCTTTTTTTGATGGACTATTGTGATTTGACCCTTTATGTGCATTTCTACCCTTGCACTGTGTGACACTTGGAGGTGTTGTTGGTGGGCGGGACTTTTGGTTTATTAGTTTGTTCACCTCCATGTTTTAGTGTCTTAAGAAAGATGGACTGAGCTCTCAAGATAAGCTGACAATAAAATGCTGTTGCTCAGTTTTAGGCAGGTGTGAAGAAATGCTGTTAAGTAAGAATGCTTTAAAAATATATATATTTTAATTATTTGTTTATTTTTATCAATTTACAAAATGCAAAGTGAATGGGCAGAATAAAAATCCAAATCAAATCAATAATTGATGTTACTAGCCTTTTTGCTTCAAACTGGCATTAGTTCTTACACTTGCACACTTTGTACACTGGCGCAAAGTCAGGGATTTTGTGGGATTAGAGTCAGGTGTCTTATGTAGGTTAAAACAGTCATTAACTGAAACAGCTGTGTAGGAGGCTTAAAACTGGGTGAGGAACAGCCAAACTTTGCTACTAAGGTGAGGTTGTGGAAGACAGTTTGATGTCACAGGTCATACACCAAGGCAAGACTGAGCACAGCGATAATACACAAGGTAGTTCTACTGCATCAGCAAGGTCTTTCCCAGGCAAATACAAGAAAACGATAGCCAAGCTCAACCACATAACTGAAAAGTACTTACTGAGATTCGGTGCTCAGGCTGGGAGATCCCCACTCCCCTGTTTGAACATCCAAAGCAGAAATTTAGCCAGCAACTCAATAACTCCTTAGTATTTATTCTTTATTTGCCTACATCATATAAACAGCATCAATGCTACTGGGGCATACAGGATCAAAAGCATACTGGGGGTTTAAGATTTTTTGTTTAAGCTCTTTTTAAAAAACACAAAGAAATAGGCAATGTTGAGGACTGTAGATGCAGTGATCGGCCAAGAAAACTTAACACAGCAGATGAAGGACACATCATGCTTATGTCCCTATGAAATTGCAAGATGTCCAGCAGTGCCATCAGCACAGAACTCGTGGAAACAAGTGGGACCCCAAACTTTTGCACAGTGGTTCGCACATATGCAGCGTGTGAGACTCCAGAATGTCAGTTCTAAATAGAGAAAGGTGGGTGTCAGGAAGATCCTGCCAGCAACAGACGATCCAGACCTGCTGTTGCACGATCGTGGGTGCCAATGCACATGCTGACATCCTGACCCTGTAATAGTGGATGGAGAGGAGGAGTTCGAAGTAGAAACAATTAAATCCAATTCTTGATCAAATGGAGGGGTTATGGGCCTGAAGAGAACTCATGGGAACCTGAAGGAAATATCCACATTAAGAATCTAAATTCACCCCTTTAAAAGGTCCCATCCTGAAGTTGGCCCGGATGGGCATCTGGAGGCTGCTCCTTGGGGGGGGTGATGTCAGGAAGATCCTGCCCACAACAGACGATCCAGACCTGCTGGTGTGCGATTGCAGGTGCCAATGCGCATGCGCGTGCACACACCCCTTAGTGCCAGGTGGGCTATTTAAACCTGACTGACACATGTGAACTTTGCTGTCTGCGCTACAGCATTCTGTGTGTTCCTTGCTCATCTGAAATCTGTTCCTGTGTTTATCCTGTGACCATTCCTGCTATCCGCCTGCATCTGACCCCCGGTCTGTCTGACTACTGTTCTGCCTGCTCCTCTGATCCTTCTGCTGCCCACCTAATAATCGACACATAAAGTGCCTCTCCAGCTTGCTCCTGGTTCCAGTTCCAGCCTGCTGTGCCTGTTTGCTGATCCAGCTTGTTCCTGGTTCCAGTCCGCTGTTCCAGTTCCAGCCTGCTGTGCCTGTTTGCTGATCCAGCTTGTTCCTGGTGCCAGTCCGTTGTTCCAGTTCCAGCCTGTTGTGCCTATCTGCTGATCCAGCTTGTTCCTGGTTGCAGTCTGCTGTTCTAGCTCCAGCCTGCTGTGCCTGTCTACCCATCCTGCCTGCTCTGTATATACCAGCCTGCTGTTCCAGTTCCTGCTTTCTACCTTCTGCAAGGAATCTCTTGAACCTCTGGACTGCCCCCCTGCTGTTGATCCGGCCAGGCACTCGTACCACTCCTCACTCCTGTGTTTCCTCTTTATCCTATCAGGGGCCTCGATTCAGAGGCGTAAGAGAGGAAATCGTCTGCAATTCGGGCTCACCTACTATGTACGTAACAGTGGGTTTTCATTTTTCTCTAGGTTTTATAGCTCCAAGATCAGGTTCTGGAGCTCAGAGATTTCAAAATACCTTGGGTGGGATGAAGTCTCCAATCCTGTGTACAGGTTTTGACAAAGACCAGGAGAGAGTGTGCCCAGGTGCATACAGCCCTTATAAGGAAGGCCTGGGCATTTCTCAAGGCTCTACCCAGGAGACAGGAGATCTCCCTTCCCCTAAAGTCAGGGAGGCAGCACGAGGCAGCCAGAGTGTATATGTCTGCACAGTGCAGTTGCAGTTGGTGACAGAGTGGCAAGTAGCTGCAAGAGAACCAGGGTGTCAGGAGAACCCCTATTCAGGGACCAGGAGTGGGCCATGCAGCAGGGTTCTGCGACTAAAGGCTGAGTGAGCCAAGAGAACCAGGAAAGCTGGGCAATACAGTTGAAGTGTCTGGTAAGAAGACCAGTGTGCTGCTGATGGGGACCAGGTGGCTTGGCATTTTGATTTCACTGTTCACGTTGATGGTGGAAACCCCTAAATGGGCAATTGATTTCTATGTGCACTGTTCCATTCTGTTTGATAAAAGTGGGTTGGCTTGCCCTAAAACACAGTTTAGACTGGCCCAACTCATTTTAAAACCATTCTACCACATGAACATAATCACCCCAACACCAATATACTGTATATCTCAGTAGTCAAAATGGGTTGCAGAAATAAATTAAAAAATATATGTATATTTTTTAAATATCCTAACCTGAAAGTCAGTGATTGAATCACAGTAACAAATTAAAGATCTTCAATGGATAAAATATAATTCTGGAACCAAATATTGAGTTAAAAAAATCAACCTTTTTTTTAACCAGCAATTTTTTGATTCTTTAGAAACATGGACAGTGGGATCTTTTACTAACATTTTGTGAGTAGTGTGGTCTAATAATAATCTTTCCATTACTTTAATACCTGCTATGGTATTTAACAGATTTTTTAAAACATCATCTAACATGTACTGCTTGAAAACCTCTATTATTGGAGCTAAGGCCATTCAGCACATATATTTGTTTTTGAGAAAACTTGCTAGCTGAGCATGTGGGTCCATCTCCAGGTAAATTACCTTTTTTCATATATTTACATTTATTAATATGTATCAAATGTATTAATCTTATCAAATTTAGGGCCATAATCCAGAACTCAAAGCTCTTTTTTCTCCAGAGTGGCAGCACTTTTTTTTGGTGTGCTGCATATAAAAATAATAAAACACAGAGCAGAAAAAAAAAGCTATGACTTATTTCTATTTCGCCCTATGGCCATAGGGCGGATGAAAGCAGCACACACATACTCCTTATCCCTGCTAGGAATTTTATGTGATCGTTTTAATTTTTGAATAAACCAGCCAAAGTTTATCTGCACTATCATAGTCTCTTTTCTTTTGGAATATTCACGGTTTGCCCTAACTGGATTTTTGGAAAAGTCTGCCCATTGCTGTGTGGTAACTGCCTCCTGGAAATGCATCATCCAAGGTGTTTCCTGTTTCTGCTGATCGGCTACTCATCAAGGATGTTGGTGGGACTCCAGCAGCGTTTCCTGTGGCGTTATTTGCTCTACTAAGCTTGTTTTGTCCCCCCTGAATAAGGGCGGTCGCAGGCTTTCCGGTAAGCCTCCATTACCTTATTATCAGGTGACGGGCAGCACCAGTGGTGGAATACAGACCCAGGGTCTTGCTTTGGATATTCAATTTTTTGGACTTTATTGCACTTTATGAACTGTTTTCACTAAATTTGTTATGTATAATTATTTTCATTTGCACGATTAATTATATATATATATTTTTTCATTTGCACGATCAATTGAATGTTATTAGATTTTTATTAATTTATTTTAGTAGTTACTAGTCACTTTCAGCACGGTGTTGGTTAACTGTTATATTACACACATTGTTTGCAACATTTTTTTCCAGCGCTGCATTTTTTCCTTTTATATCTATCTTTTGTGCCCTAATATCGGGGTTATAGTGTTCAGCTGCAGGATATCCTTGACGGTTTTATAACAATAATAATCTTTATATTACTCACGCACCTAGCGCAATTCTTTCTTTATATAGTTCATAAAAACATATTATATTTAAATCAATACTGTGGAACACCATAACATAGCATATTTCCATAAAGACATATGACATGAAAAGTCCAATGTAAAAAGTTCCAGTGCAGCAGTGCGGAGGATGCTGGAATTCTTTACTAGTTCTCCCAACTTTGTGGCTTCATCATCGGATCTCTCCACACACTGGTTATTATCTGGAGAGGATTGTCCTTGTTCCAGTCCTGGATCTGGGATGATTGGAGGGGCCTAAAAACAACCGAGTGAGTGGCAACCCTGTCCAAATATAAGGCGGTGATGTGAGATCTTCTGAACTGCTTCCATACTTAATACTTGGAGTATACATGCTTTGCCAACTTAGCACTCTGGTAAGCGCCATATTTGGTTTTGGTGGTGGATATTCACGTACGAGGGTGGTTATGGATTGTCACCAATGCCATCTTTAGTCACTTCTGCTGCACTGGAACTTTTTCCTGTGGACTTTTCATATTATATGTCTTTATGGAAATATGCTATGTTATGGTATTGCACTGTATTGATTTCGATACAATATGTTTTTATGATCTTTTGCACATATAATTTGCACCGTTTTGATGTTTTACTGGCCCATATATGACTTTGTGAGTCAGTTTATATTTATGCACATTTTTACAAGCGCTGCACTTTTTCTATATACACTATTTGTTCGCAATTGTTTGTTGATTGTAGTGCTGGTAGCTTTATTTTGTTTTGTTTATAATCAGTCAGTTCGGTATTCTCTACTATACTGTTATAATATAAATATGTTTATCCTAGTACATACAAATAGAAAAATCACTATCATTAACCACTTGCCGACTGCCGCATGTAAATTTACGTCGACAGAATGGCACGTCTGGGCAAATGGGCGTACCTGTACGTCCCTTTGAATTTGCCGCCATGTAGTCACATGCGTGCTGCCAGCGTCAGACGCGCGACCCTGCCACGAGCTCCGTGAGTAGGATGGTGGGTCCGTGGGGATACCCGCGATCGTCCAACGGAGCTGAAGAACAGGGAGATGCTAATGTAAACAAACATCTCCCTGTTCTGCCTAGAGACACTGTCATTGATCATAGCTCCCGATAATCGGGAGCTATGATCAGTGACATGTCACTCGTAGCCACGCCCTCTAACAGTTAGAATCACTCCCTGGGACACACTTAACCCCTTCCTAGCCAGCTAGTGGTTAACCACTTCACTGCCAGTGTCATTTTTACAGCAATCAGTGCAATTTTATAGCAATACTTATACAATATTTATATTATATGTTTTAGACAGTAGGTTTTATATATTATATTTTTTGTTTGATTATAATGTTGCTACATTGGGGTCAATGATATGGGTTGCATAAATGTTTGGGATTGCTATGACAACAAGGGGTAGAATGAAAGCGAGGCAGTTTTAGGTGTTAACAGTCAGTCACTCTTCTCCCGAAGAAGGCTCTTGCTGACAAAATGCATAGAGTTTGGTTGACATCACATTTGTCATGTGAGCACTTTATTAAGAATTGTGGTTAGTGTGGATCTCTGTTTAGGTGTTGTGTGATTTTTAGTAGTGCTTATAAACACTCAATACTTGTAAGTGTTTTTGTGCTTACATATTTTTAATAAAGCAAAATAGAAGTTCACTGTGTGGAATGTCTTTGTTTCCTCTACCCTATATACAGTATATTACTCTTATGAGAAGTTTTCTGTGGAGATTAGCTCAGGATTTCCCAGGTGGTGAAAGAAGCAAGCATTTGGATAGGTAGACACATACTGTATATTCAAGGGATATTTGACCTTTGGTCACTTGGGTTACATATCACTGAGTGAGCTGCTTTTACAATTTTGGGTAGAAGTACAAGGTGTTTGAAGCACAGAAGAATAACAAGGAATTTTGTTCTTATACAAAAAGACAAATATTTTCCTTACAATTATTTTCTTTTAGCATAATTTAAATAGCGCTGCTTTGAACTTTACAAATTTGTTTTTGTAATATGCACATTTTTTAGATAATTTTGGGACCAGGCTGCTAATTGGTGACATTGGTGATGGGTAGGTTCAATGATCCAGCCTTTGTTTATTTTTTAAAGGTTAGTATTTTCTCATTGCCCTTGTTTGGTTTGGAGCCTACACCCTTTGCCCGTGTGTTCAACTTTCCCTCTAACATTTTTAGTATTTTATTGTGAACATGGGATTCTCGCTGGAGCTTTATTCAATGCAGGGAAAGGAAACAATATTTTATGATAATTATAACATTTTCTTCACTATATGCCTTCAAATCACAATTTTGTTTTTTTCAGATTCAGCATGGACATCCAAAATCATGAAATTTAGTCCAGATTTAACACCAGTAGAATTTTGGTAAAGGTTAAAGTAAAAATGAAATGCTTTGAAGTGCTTTTAGCATTAGTAAAAATGTAGTGCTTTTAGCTAAAATGATACAACTGAAAAGCATGCAGACAGTGAGCACAGCTTACCCACTGTTCAGTTTTTTTTTCATCATTGCAGTAATGTCCAAACCAATTTTTTTTGTTATCCGGTGATCCTAGATCGCACCTACTAGTAATGCTGGAACACCCATTATATTTTGCAAAATTCTAGTTCTAAGAGGTTTCTCACAACTAGAAATTATGTTGAAACCTGATTTAGAAGCTTAAATGTGATTGGTGAAGCAGAAAGCAGCAGTTGCACAGCTCAGGCTACAGGAAATACTCTCCTGCTGTCCTACAAAATTCTTATATGCTTATTGTACACTGCATTACACAGAATCAAAGTGAAATCCCTTTCTAATTTTAGCAGTGTTGCTGTGTTTTACTAGATCTAATTAGTGGCTCACAGTTTGCTTTTACTTGTTGCCTGGAATTGCATCTTAATTTTTGTGAAGGATGACCGTGGCTTGCTACCAGCTATATTATTTTCAATAGGACAAGGATTTTAACTTGCATGTTCAAGCTACTCATTAAAAACAGGTAAAATGGCACACTCACCCTACCCAAGCACAAAAGTGAAGCGTACCAAAGTCGCTCCGAGACTTGACTGTAGTATTTTGCAGGTTTTTTTTAAGCTGAGCAAGCAGTTAGAGTATTGTTCTGATCAGGCTTGCTCAGAAACCATTGCATGAATAATACTGTTGTGCTGTTATCTTCATAACATTTGTTTAGGGTTTATACAATATTTTCAGACAGGAAAATTGAGGAGTGAATTATACATGAAATTTATAGCTGCCAGTGTTTTAATATGTACAAACACGATTACTGTATGTTTGGAGGTTCTGAACATTGCTGCTAACAATCTACACAATTAACCAATTATTAGAATGGTTTTAGGGACATTTACAATTGAAATATGAAATCTTCCCAATTTCTTCCTGAAAAAAAGAAAACACAATAGATTTATTTTAGCATAGTGACAGGTGGGAGTGCTATTGTGACAGGCTGTGGGCCCACCAGTTTATGTTGTCTAAATTGGCTAACAATATCTCATACTGTAACCTCAGCAACCCAGAAAGACTACAGTTGAGAAAACAGATAAGTCTCATAGGGAGTATATTCTTTTCAGTCAGTGAGCAGACTAAAATCCGTCCATAGAGAAAGAAGACCAATAAATTAAAATCACTGTGGAGTATACCTAAGGAGTGAAGAGAAAATTGATTTGTGAATTATGTGAATCTGAAAAATTCAGCAAATACATTTTCCAGTGAATCTTGAATTTCTAAATGGCTTGCCAGTTTATCAAACATATCAAAAATCATTCACCATGGGACACTGGTCATTGAGACAGTACCAAATGCATAATTATACCTACAAAGTGTCAAATTCAGAACAGCGTAAAACCTAAAATTGTTATAAAAACTATTACATTAGTCATATTAAAAGATCAGAAATTTAGTTAAAGCTGGAGGGCTTATATTTTGCTTTCCCTGGCTCCTTCCTTTTCCTTATCAACATGCTAATATTTTCCATTTTTTAACTATCGTTAAATACCTTATTGTATACCCAGTGAAATCATCACTGGGTTTTTATGCTACCCCACAGGGTAATACGACTTCCTGAAAACATCACAGCACCCTGCCTCAGTAACCCTCCAAAGATCCCACAGCCTTAATGCAAGCAGGAGAGAAGAGTAATGTAAATACCAAAATGTCTTAATATGTGGATGTAAGTTTGGAGGATCAAACATTTTCAGGCAGGCTTCATTTGCATGCAGACCATCCTAGGTCAAACTCACAGATCATGCTGTGCATCCATGGCTGCAAGGAACTAAAATTCAGTGAATCTAGAAGTCAGGAACAAGAAGTCTGGAGAGAAAAGGGATAGAGTTAGATGATACTGAATGTTTTTCAGACAGGAAATGAGGTGGGTTCTATCTGATTCTCTGCAGCTTCTAGTGTTAGACTAAAGTGCAATCCTATCAAAATATTTTGTAGGGGAAGGCCAGTCTCTATGGATCCCTTTATTGTTAAAGGAACCTTACAAATCCCGATAGGAATTTGGAGGAAGACACCCTTGTCCTCATCTCATCAACATGAGGGCAATATGCTTAGTTAGGGGAGACCCCCTAGCAAAGTACCTCTCCATGTTGAGGGCATGTGGCCTGGTATGGTTCAGGAGAGGGAGGCACATGCTCGCCCCTCCCCTTTTCTTTTCCTAGCCTGCCAGGCTGCATGCTTATATAAAGGTTTCAATATAATGAGGTTAAAACATTAAATGTGTCATTTTCAGACTAAGCATTTTTTATTTGGTATGTCGCCTTTAAAATGACTTGTGTTTCATGCTTTGAGATTTATCTCCCCATTTATACTCCAACCACCTGCAACAAAATTAGTCTGCTCCCCCCTCCCCAATGTTAGAAAGAAAATGGAAGCGTCACTGCAATTGCTAACAGGCATTTTTTGCACTTATCTAACAGATATAACATAAAGTTTCAATTATGTATTTAGCACACCAAAAGGGAGCAAATAAGAGAAGCTTAGTGTTAGGGTTTACATACACAGGAGCTTCTTTCATAGGATTATGGAAACCAAATGTGTATATGTATTCTTGCTGTGTTGTTTTTACCCCCTGGTTTTCTTCACTTACCCGCTAATGCTGTCTGAGTACTCCTCATGGATGAATGGTTGCCCTTGCAGCTTCAAAAATCAGGCTCACAGCTCTGGGACATCTATAAAAGAAGCAAAATACATTAAAGTGACAGTTAGTGGAAGAAGAGCTACAGGTTCCCACACTTCTCCTCAGCATCTTCATCATACTGAAGATCCCAATACCCTTCAAGAGAGAGCCAGAAAAGAAGACATTGAATTATGGCTTCAGAAATGCTTTGAACTGCTTTGAACTGGTTTTGCCAGCTACCCAGATGATTGATCCACCTTCACCCACCCATAGAATTTTGCAGCCAGAGGTGTCCCTGATGGTCTTGGAAAGTCTGGCACTGCTTTCTTCAGCGTACATTGCTCCAGTGCTCTCTCATAAGCAACCCTCGGCATTAAATAAGGCCCCTTCTGTACATTGCCAAAGCTGACAATCCAAGGTGTGGCAAAATGATAAAGGTTTCAGTGTGAATTGGAGCCCAATCAAGATGCAAGACCACTTTGCAGGCAGATCACAGGAATTGGCAACACAAGCGGCCACTGCATTTTAGGTTTTAGTTCCCTCTTGAGGTCCAGGGAATGTAGGCTTCTGAATTGCCGCAGTGGTGACAGCTATTAACCCCACATGGGATCATGCAGCAGACGCACAGCCATTATTCCCTGGTCATGCTCTGCAACAGCTTCAGCTAGTGATGATGTTTCTTTTATCATTTTTTGGCTGCAAATCCTTTGAAGGATAACTGTTATATTTTTCTTTTGTTTTCCTTAACAGACTCTCTATACAAATGGTTAAACAACTGTCCATGCCTTCTGCAAAAGACACTGTTCCCGATAAAGAAACAGCAATAGATTGGGCTACTAATCCACTGACAAAGGGATTTTTCTGTGCCACATATTATACCTTCATATTAACACATACCCTAATGTGGACAATGTTATTGAGTGTCTCCCTAAAGCTTTAGTTATTTCAGATCAGATTTGAAATAAGGGCACAGCCACTAGCACAAGGGACACTTCTCATTGAATGTAAGTACTGTCCCTTGTGATGACTTATTTTAACCACTTCCGGACCACTGCACGTCGATATACGTCCTTACTTTGAAGGGGGATACCGTTTTAATGGCAGCAGCTATCTGCCATAACCCCAGTATCCTCTTGTTCGGCCGACGGTCCACTTCAAGATAAAAGTGGTCTCTGCGGTGAATCGCCACAAGATCACTTTTATAGGCAGCCCCCCCATGCCACGCTCCGGTTCCCTCCGCCGCTTACCAGAGCCATCGGCAGCGGCGGAGGTGATCGGATGTTCTTCTATGCTGGGCATGGAGACGAATGAGGGGAAGATGGCCCCCACCCATCTCCGTGACATTGCAGGGCGGAAGCGATGTCAATACATCACTTCCACCCATAGCTCTTAAAGGGCCATTTTTTTTAATTCTTTTTTTACATTCTTGTAATAGAAATAAAAGTGCACATTTTTTTTTTTAAATAAAAAATAAAAGGAAAATAAATAAGAAAAAAAAATGTAAACGCGCCCCGTCCCGCTAGAGCTCATGTGCAGAAGCGAAGGCACACATGAGTAGCGCCGCATATGAAAACGGTGTTCAAACCACACATGTGAGGTATCGCCGCAATCGGTAGAGTGAGAAAAATAATTCTAGCCCTAGACCTCCTCTGTAACTCAAAACATGCAACCTGTAGAATTTTTTAAATGTCGCCTATGGAGATTTTTAAGGGTAAAAGTTTGTCGCCATTCCACAAGCGGGTACAATTTTGAAGCGTGACATATCAATTTATTCGGTCTAACATTATCTTTCACAATATAAAAAAAACAATGGGCTAACTTTACTGCTGTCTTATTTTTTAATTCAAAAAAGTGTATTTTTTCCAAAAAAAGTGCGCTTGTAAGACTGCTGTCCAAATACGGTGTGACAGAAAGTATTGCAATGACCACCATTTTATTCTCTAGGGTGTTAGAAAAAAAATCTATAATGTTTCAGGGTTCTATGTAATTTTATAGCAAAAAAATGTTTTAACTTGTAAACAACACATATAAAAAAGAGGCTTGGTCCTTAAGTGGTTAAAAAAGTTTAAGTAGACTTAGACTTTACGGAAGGGATGATATATAAGATTTCTTGTTTAGCTTTCAACTGAACAGTTTGGAACATCTGGACTTTTATCATTCACAAAATTCTAATTGCTCAGAACACCATAGACGTTGACCTAATAGGCCGTTTTAATATATGCAAGTGTCTTATGCCACGTACACACGGTCGGACTTGCCAACGGGACAAGCTCCGTCTGCATTTCCGACGGAAAAATTTAGAGCATGTACTCTATCTAAGTCCGTCGGAAATGCTGACAGAAAAAGTCCGATGGGGCATACACACGGTCGCATTATCCGACCAAAAGCTCCCATCTGACTTTTTCTGTTGCAAATCCCGACCGTGTGTACGCGGCATTAGTTGAAAAGTTCCCTGAAGAGGGAACTTTTTGCCCCAGGGAACAAACTGTGAAAGTTTGGGCAGGAAATATGGTACTGGGAGGAAACCGTGGCAGAAATAAAAATCACCTCACAAAGAGCTCACAGGCACTCACTGCAGCTGAAGCATCTCCAGTCACCTCACAAGATACAGCATCAGGGCGCTCTCACAGACAGAAAATGTCACAGCAAGACTCTCCATTTGAGTCAGATACAGAACAAATCCTCTCACAAACTTCTCCACAAGCCTCCTCAGTATCCCCAGTAATATTATTACAATTTGAAAAGATGCTTCATAAGGCTTTAAAACAAACCTCAGACCAAATAACAAAAAGCCTAACCAAAGAAATAAGAGAGCTGGGAAACCGCACCGCAGCCTTAGAAATAAAAATGGATGAAATTGAAATTACAACCCAAGAAAATATAACAGAATTGGAACAACTAAAAAAAGAGAATTTAATACTTCAAACTAAGCTCGAAGATTACAAAAATAGAGCCAGACGTTCAAACTTGCGCATAAGGGGAATACCTGAAACTGTGACAGACCTGCAATCTACTATTACTGCTCTATTACAAGAACTAAAGCCAGATATCCCTATTGAACGTTTAGAACTGGACATAGTACACAGAACCCTCACAGCCAAAAAGAAAGATGGACCCCCACGTGATATAATCACAAAATTTCATTATTATAGAACGAAAGAACAAATACTAATTGCTGCAAGAGAAAAAAAGGAACTTAATTTTCAAGGACACAATTATCAAATTTTTGCTGACCTATCCCAACTTACTATTACTAAAAGACGATCCATGAAACCCCAACTAATGGAACTGCAACGCCACAACATTATGTATCAATGGGGCTTCCCCTTTTCAGTCAGATTTAACTACCAAGGTACAATTTACAGAAGCAGATCAGCAGATGAACTACAACAAACCCTTTTAAAATTAAATCTGACAGAACCCACAAGCAGCAACTCTCCCACACGCAGAAGAATGGCATCATCTTCACCTTCAGGCAGCACCCAGAAAATTTCAGAACAAAATGGGAATCATCATTCTCACAAAAGAGGCCGTTATGCCACATCATCCATGGACCAAGAAGATTCAATGGACTGACATCCTAATTCCTGATATCTCTTCATTTATTATACTAAGAGATGGTTCTCTATAAAAAACCTATATTTATAACTGAATGTAACTGCATTCTGATAGTCACACACTGTGTGGGATCATGTTACATTCCAGTTATATTTCTTATTACTTCTGATTCATATAGCCTTAGAATATGTAAGTGAAATAAGGAAATTCTTGTTCAGTTATATATTATCAGGTAATAACAATAGATTTATTACTTTTTAGGACAAATATGTTCAATAATCCAGAAGTAATGGAAGCTTTTTCTTTCTTTTCTTAAAACAAATATATTATTACCTAACTAGTTCCTAGAATTATGTTTTTGTTTATTCTAATCTGAAGCAATACAACCTCAATTTTATGAGTTAACATATCTAAGCAGTTACATATGAATACAATATGTAATTGTTTACTCTAAAAGGGTTAAAATCCCAAAATAAGTCAAACTATCTTCATCAATACCAAAGTTATTAACAGTACCTTTCTAACTGAATTATTTAGCCTAGGGCAAGACTAACCATATACAACCACCCTGGAATAAATAATTTCAACAAAAACCATATTCTGCACTCCAATTAATGAAACATCATTTTGATGTCTTTTGACATAGCACTTCTCTCCTGTAAGTGGAAGATCCGTGTACCCCCATTAGCCCTCCTCATTCTCCCAACCATATTATGTGGGAGTGTGACGAAGGCACTTATTCCCCTGAGAGAGATATTTATTCTCTTTCACGGGTAAATTGTGATTACTTGCAAAAAATAATTTAAACAATGTATCATCTAATCTCATATGTTTTTTGTTTACTCTTTACTCCAGAATTCACTGGTTTCTTTTCTATCTATTCATCTCTTCAGTCCACACAGGTTGATCTGCGCAGTCAGCTCTGCATAACAAAAAGTAAGTCAAAACTATTTGATCTATTGCCATGGCACCACTGAATATACTTTCCCTGAATGTTCAGGGAATAAATGTCCCTCAAAAAAGGACCAAAGCCTTCCGTACTTTCCATAACAAAAAGGCTCACATAGTATGCCTCCAAGAAACACACTTCACCAAAGATTCTACTCCAAAATATATTTCTCCTTTTTATGAACAAATTTATACGGCTTCTGCCTGTACCAAGCAAAGGGGAACTCTAATTGCATTTCACCGATCCACACCATTCACCTTATCATCAGAAATTAAAGACCCAGAAGGTAGATACCTGATACTCATGGGTTATATAATGGATACAGCAATCACGGTGATTTCCTACTACGCTCCTAAAAAACAACCTACACCATTCCTCTCACATATATTACAAGTGATTAATACACACAAAATAGGAACAGTGATAATGTGTGGGGATTCGAACCAGGTCCTCCTCCCATTTCTAGATAAATCACCTTTTACACCATCCAAAATAACCTCTATATTACCTTTTTCTCAACTTCTTTCCAAATACAATCTGGTAGATTCATGGAGAGAAAGTAACCCAATGAAAAAGAAATTCACTTATTTCTCGCACCCTCATCAAACCTTCACCAGAATAGATCATATTTTTCTAACAATAGGAATTATACCAGAAATTATTGCATCAGATATAATTCCGATTCCGTGGTCTGACCATAATGCAGTATACACTACTATAGCCTCAGCCATACCAAAAGCGCATGACCCAACGTGGTACTTACCGGACATAATGCTCAAACACCCACTATATCAGATGGCCATTGAACAAGCTTTAAAGGAATACATATCAATTAATAATACAACAGACACCTCCCCAATAACACTGTGGGAAGCTCATAAGTCTGTCTTGCGTGGTACAATACAAAGACAAATGGCACTATTTAAACGGGAACGCAAAAATCTAGCAAAAAAACTAGAACTCAATTTTAATGCAGCCTACATATCATTTCAAGATAATCCATCTCAGAGTACAAAATCTCATCTGGAAAAATCTAGATTGGAATACGATCTATTTCTCACTGAGTCAGTTGATAAATCCCTCAAACGTTCCAAACACTATTTCTACATGAATACAAACAAACCAGGTACATATTTGGCTCGGGCATTAAATTCAACTAACAAATCTTTCAAACCAATACGTTTGAAATTATCAAAAAATGTTTACACTTGTAATCCAGTTAAAATAGTCCATAAATTTCACTCACATCTCGCAACTTTATACAAGACAAACAATGAATTTAATCCTACAGAAGCTGAATCCTTCTTCTCAAAAATAACCTTACCTGAGTTATCTCAGAATCAAAAAAGCAGTTTGGATGAGCCTATAACTATAGATGAAGTTTCTAACGCCATAAAAGACCTAAAACTTAACAAAAGACCAGGCCCAGCCGGCTACTCGGCTTTATACTATAAAACATTCTCAGAAATACTCTCTCCCATTCTCACTGAAACTTTTAACAAACTTCTAGATGGACATTCTTTTCGGCAAGAAACACTAATGGCAATTGTTTGTATGATCCCAAAACCCCTTTCTGATGATACTTCCTGTGTGAATTATCGGCCTATCTCTCTGTTAAACCTCGATATTAAATTATTAGCAAAAATAATAGCAAAACGCCTCAATAGCATTATAGGAAAATTAATACATAGAGATCAAGTAGGCTTCATGCCAAATAGACAGGCAGGCGATAATATACGCAGGGCAGTGTTATTGGCACATATTGCTAAAAAACGGAAAATCCCTTTATGTTTTCTATCTCTCGATATTAAGAGGGCATTTGACACAGTATCCTGGCAATATAGGCAATATTCATTACAAAAATGGGGTTTTGGACCCCACTTTTTAACATGGATCAAAGCATTATATAATAAACCCAAAGCCTATATAAAATATGCTGGATACAAATCTGAAGCCTTTAATATCGAAAGAGGTACCCGACAGGGTTGCCCATTATCTTCCTTATTATTTGCCCTTATACTCGAACCCATGGCGCAATACATCAGAACAAATCAAACTATAACTGGCATTGAAGTAGGAGGTATTACACACAAATTATGTATATTTGCAGACGATATATTACTTTTTCTATCATCACCACAGGTCTCTGGTCCTAACTTAATACCAGCTCTTGATGGATTTGCAGCCCTATCTGGCCTTATGATTAATCCTAAGAAATGCCTAGTACTTAATATTTCGCTCACAGACATGGAATTGATCCCGGCTAGGGCTGCACTCCCATTCACATGGGCAGAAAAATCAATCCCATATCTTGGAATTCATTTAACAGCATCTCATTCTGACTTATTCTCAACCAATTATCCTCCTGTATTAAGACAGATCACAAATCTAATAAAACAATGGTCGCAACTTCCTTTATCCTGGATAGGGAAGATTAATGCAATCAAAATGACTATTCTACCCAAATTGCTTTATCTATTCAGAGTCCTCCCTATTCCAATTCCTTCCTATTTTTTGAGAATAGTACAAAAAAGAGCAACTTCGTTTATATGGGGCTCTTCTAAACCACGTATACCTATACACACACTACATCTTCCCAAAAATAAAGGAGGCCTGGGATACCCTAATTTTACTAACTACTACAGAGCAGCACATTTGGCCAGTCTGTCCAAATACCATGCAAAACAGGAAATCCCATTATGGGTATTTATAGAGGCTTCAGAAAATGACCCTCTATTAATATCAAATTTATTATGGCTTGATCCTAAAGACCGCTTTAAAATTCATAATCCCATAATTAAACACTTCTTATCTCTCTGGGATAAACTAAAAACCAAATATCAGTTACAATCTCCACACAATCCTCTCCTTTCTTTTATCAGAAATCCGGCCTTTTATCCGGCATGGATCTACCCAAATTCTTTTAAAGCTTGGACAACATCAGGCATTCAGACACTAAATGACTTCATAGCATCTAAATCATTCCTTTCATTCCCATCGCTTAGAGAAAAATATGATCTACCAAACTCTGAGATATTTAGATATCTCCAAATCAAAAATTTCTATACACCATTCCTAAAGGGGGATACACCATTATCCCAATTATCCATTTTTGAATCAATCTGTACAAAAGATCCATTTGCTAAAGGTACAATTTCATCACTTTATAATCAATTATATGGAGTAGCAAATCTTAATAGACCCTCTTACTTTCAGAGGTGGGAGGAGGACCTGGGACGAACTTTAGAAGACACGGACTGGTCTAACATATGGCTCACATCTAAGTCATCTTCACCCAACATCTTAGCACTGGAGACAAATTATAAAGTCCTAACTCGCTGGTACCTTGTACCCGCTAGAGTGTCAAAATATTCACCTAATATCTCAACTCTTTGTTTTCGAGGATGCCCAGAAACAGGCACATATTTACACATATGGTGGACGTGCCCAGTAATCCAAACCTCCTGGAAGGAAGTCTTCGTGATTGCATCTAAAATATTTAAAAAAATAATACAACCAGATCCATATTTAACTTTACTTAATCTAAAACCGGAATGGTTAACACTCTCTCAATTCAAACTTATGATCCAACTAATAACGGCTGCAAAACAAACAGTGGCCAAGGCATGGAAATCTCCTACATTGGTACTAGCAGAAACAATTCACAGAATGAATAATACAATGTCCCATGCTAAGATGGTAGCCATCGATCAAAATCAAATTCCAAAATTTGAAAAACTTTGGCATCCTTGGATAAAACAACAGTTCCGGTCAAACTTCAATGACTCTGTCCTGTTGCCATGGTAACAGATTAAATGACTTACAGAAACACCCATTCTAAGGCTTCAAAGAGAACTAAAAAAAATAATAAACTGACGAGTGGGACAACCTTGTGGACCATACCTCTACCTTTCAACCCTTTTTCTTCTTTCTCTTTCCTTTTCTCCACCTTACGATTAAAGCTCATTATCAGAATTTATTTGACCTATATACACTCTACTTGTAAACAATATGTATAGTAGGTATAAATCATTTAAATACCTACAAAAGTAACTAAGGAAATTATATATATCTTTAATTTAGGTTTACGTGAACCCAATGTTTAATATTTGAAATTTCATGATGTTTACCTATATAAACCCTACTGTAAAACAATGAGCTTACTTTATAGATCCTTGTAAACTTACTTTATGTATCTTTATAACATTGTATACTCAATAAACTTCTTTTGACAAGGAAAAGTTCCCTGAAACGAGCAGTGATGGTGAATGTAAGTGGAATTCCTTGTGCAAGTACAAGCATGAATGTGCATTTTGCAGAGGTCAACATCCAGTATCTAAATGCTTTAATAAATTGGATAATCAACAACACTGGAATAAACATTTTTGTAAAGCACCCCTCTAGTGAACTTACGAAACATTTTGACTTGGCTGTTAATATATCCAGTCAATTTAGATGGTGGATACGTTAATTAACAGTTTACATTTAGTTTCTTGCTCTATAGCCCATTGTTCTAGTTGTCTTTTGTTTTCATAATTTTAAGTTATATTAACCACTTCAGCCCCGGAAGATTTGGCTGCTCAATGACCAGACCATGTTTTGCGAATCGGCCCTGCCTCGCTTTAACTGACAACTGCGCAGTCGTGCGACGCTGTACCCAAACAAAATTGACGTCCCTTTTTCCCCACAAATAGAGCTTTCTTTTGGTGGTATTTGATCAGTTTTTATTGTTTGCACTATAAACGAAAAAAGTGCGACACTTTTGAAAAAAAAACAATATTTTTTACATTTTGCTAAAATAAATGTCCCCAATTTTTTTTTAAAAAGCATATTTTTTCCTCAGTATATAGTATTCTTCTACATATTTTTGGTAATAAAATTTGCAATAAGCATATATTGATTAGGTTGCGCAGTTATAGTGTCTACAAAACAGGGGATAGATTTATGGCATTTTAATGATTATTTATTTTTTTTACTAGTAATGGCGGCGATCTGCGTTTTTTATCGGGACTGTGACAATATGGCAGACACATCGGACACTTTTGACACAATTTTGAAACCATTGACAATTATGGTTTGGTTAAGGGTGGAGCATAACTTGTGAAGTCATCACGCTGAACAGCCAGCTGGCTTGAGCCGTGGCTGTTTCAATTTGTCTTTTTTTCGCTGTGCTTTTATGGATGTAAAGCCCGTGTTATCCTTTTGGAAATAAATCTCTTTTTGGAACTACTGAATGAGACTTTTTAGATTACTCTAAATCTGAGAGCGATCTCTGGAGTGAGCTTCCCGTTTAACGGTTTGTCTGCAGCGGGTGGATTATTCCTTTATGTAAGAACATCATAGGTGGATTGTGACCTTGCCAGCAGGCTGATGCACAAGCGCTTTAGATCCCTATCATATGAGATCCTACAACTCTGGTAAGCAGTTTGTGATTTTACATCTTATATCAGAATGTTGGAACACTCTGTCAATTGAAGACCAGATCCTTTTTTGGATCTCAAAAATTAACTTATGGACTTTTTATCGTTTATGGTCTAATACATCTGTTTATAGACTTTTTATGGTCTAACATATATTTTCACATAATTATCAATTTTCACATTGAAAGATTTTTTTGATTAGTTTTGACACATTTATCACATGCACTACAAATTTTGTATCATTTTGTATGCAGAGAATTATTTATATATTTTTATATATTTTTATATATGTGTTTTTTGTTTGCGCGCTCTTTTTTCTTTTTCCAATTATACAGCGATCAGTGCTATAAAAATGCACTGATTACTGTGTAAATGTCACTGGCGGGGAAGGGGTTAACACTAGGGGGCGATCAAGGAGTTAACTTTGTTCCCTGACTGTGTGTTCTAACTGTGGGGGGAGGGGACTGACTATTGAAGATGACAGGTCGTGGTTCCTAGCTATTAGGAACTCACAATCTGCCTCTCCTTTTCACACAGCGCAGGGATTTGTGTGTTTACATACACATGCACCTGTTCTGCCTCTCATGCCTGCTATCGCGTGTGGCCGGTGGTCATTGCGACCGCCGGTTACGAGCATCGGGACACCCGCAATGCAGTGGGTGCACGTGCCTGCTATCTCACTTAAAGGAGCAGATGTACAGCTACAACAGTTTGCGGGATCGTGCTGATCTGTCGCAGTATAATGACGGCGGCTGGTTGGCAAGTGGTTAATGGTTTCGAGTATATTGTCCCTATCATGTTACACATGCATTGTTTGTTTCCCTTTAAATAATTTTGTCTCTACCTCACTCTATAGCTAGGGGATGCTCTGTGTAGTAGTCCCACCCTTTTTCTTCATGTTTTAGCTTCCATTCATCACATGTACTGTATTCTGCTGGAGCTTGGCACTATGATTTTTTGACCAATTTGATGTTCATCTGTTATGGTCTTCACAAGCTTTTTGAATAAAAAGCTTTTGACAATTTGCAAGATGTTACTGTCTGCTAATTATACTTTAGGTACAGCCAGCGCCTTTTTTCTCAGAGAATATGTGCAGGAACTCCCCTTTTCTGAGTCACCCCATTTTCCCCACCCCCTACCCACCTCCAAGCACCGTTCCATGGTTCCACCCTCTACCCACCTCCCAATAACAATAGACCTCCAGCAGCAACAACAGATCTCCCAGCAGCCAGCATCAATAGACCCCTCCCTCAACAATAGATCCCTCCCAGCAACAACTGACCACCCAGCAACATAAGACCCCCCCGCCCCCCCCCAGCAACAATAGACCCTTCAGCCGACTCCAGCACCCCTTGCCATTACATACATTCAGTGCTGGAGGTGCTGGAACTGCGTTCCCCCACGTTCCCGCTGAAAAAAAGCCCTGGGTACAGCTATCTTCCCACAACTGGATCAGTTATAGAGATCACACTTGCAGTGCTTAGTTTGAAGAGACAGAACAGTCACTGCAAATATGTTGCAAGTAATTTCAGATGGTAAATCAGTAGGTTCATTTTAGTACCTTTTTTGAAAAACTTAAGATATCTCCATTGGCTCTTTTACCAAAAGAAAACTCTTTTAGAGTTATCTATCATCTCTTTTTACTTAAAGGTGATTTCCGTAATAATGACATTGCTCTGGATATCTTGCAAAGATTAGATCCCTGTGTAGAGGTGCGCTTTTATCTAAAGCTAATATTAAATCTGCCTTCAGGCTTTTGCCAATCCATTTTGCAGTCTTTAATTCATTTTGTTTTTATAAATGATTTCCTTTTTGACAAATGGTTACCAATGGGATGTTCCCTGTCCTGTCCTGTTATTTTTTTTATGTCCCTTCTTCCTTTTATAAACCAGACTACAGTCTGATTCCTTTAACCAACCACGCCACCCATGCTCTGTTTAACCCGATCTCACTATAAATGTCTAAACTGTATAGTATAGTAAATGCAAAACGACCCGACAGAGTTCAATAACTTTATACCATTAGGAGCTTTCTTGTCAGACAAATCTACCCCTTTTGGCCTTCACTAACTTTGTATTATTCCTATTAGCTGTATATTTTGCAGATGTTTATATTTAGCCATTTCTTACTTGCATTCACCTCATGCCCACAGTTGCCTTCCTCCAGTTTGAAGGATGAACATAGAATTTTATTCCAAACTGACAACAAGGGAATTTTATACGTTATCAGCTATCTCTTATCTAAATTCCCTCACGTTACTACCCTTCTGAGATATTTAGATTTTCAGTTTTTAGAGCTTAATATACAATTGACACCCAAAGCAAATCTTAATGTGTTACCCCAAAAAATCTTATTTCACATATGTGTCAGTGTTTTAATTATGTTTTTCAAAAATCTAGATATTTCATTTTTTAGATCAGACACTCTAATGCCTCGTACACACGATCGCACATTCCGACAACAAAATCCATGGATTTTTTCCGACGGATGTTGGCTCAAACTTGTCTTGCATACACACAGTCACACAAAGTTGGTCAGAAATTCCGATTGCAAAGAACGCGATGACATACAACACGTATGACGAGTCGAGAAAAATGAAGTTCAATAGCCAGTGTGGCTCTTCTGCTTGATTTCGAGCATGCGTGGAACTTTGTGCGTTGGAATTGTGTACACACGATTGGAATTTACAACAACGGATTTTGTTGTCAGAAAATTTTAGAACCAGATTTTAAATTTTGTGCAACGGAAATTCCGATGGAAAATGTCCAATGGAGCCTACACACGGTCGGAATTTCCGACAAAAGGCTCCCATTGAACATTTTCCATGGGAAAATCCGACCCCGTGTACGAGGCATAACAGTACTGTGCTACACATCCAGAAACACATCCACAGAGAGAGAATCAGGACAGTACTGATAAAGCCAGAAACATGTTTGTAGAGACAGAATTGGTATCATACACATATCAGACACACTACTCCAGCCAGAAACATGTCTACAGAATCAGTACTATAATCACAAATCTAAAAACATATCTGCAGACCAGGGGCGGACTGACCATTTGGGTACTGCCTGAGGGTAAACCCAGGGAGAGCCCAGGGAGGAGGACACTTCCTGGACTGGAGAACTCAAACTGTAAAAGTGGGAGGAAGTAAGGGAGAGCTGTCTGTGACCCGAGAGCAGCTGAGAACTGGAGTATGAGAGCCTGAGAGAACCTGCTGTCTACCCGGACCGGGGAGAAACCACACTGAGGGGAGACCTGTGTATGTGTGTAGGGGGGGGGAGCTCTATATTTACTCTATGTAGTAGGGGGCCCTGCATGTGTTCTGCATGGAGGCTGGGCCTTGTATCATAATGGGGGACCCTTCATGTGTCCCAAGGAGGGTTGTATGCTCATTATAAAGGGGGGGGGGGTGGCACCTGTATGGATGAGGAAAGCACTGTAATTCATATAATGGTGGGATGGGGGCCATAGTTGTGAATAGCAAACATACTGATCACCCCCCCTCCTCTCTATCTATAACTCCCCTCTGTTTCTCTTACTCACATATTCAAAAACGTACTCGAAGACTCATTCAATACCTTACTGACACAACCATAAACATTCACAGTACAGTACCATACTGACATACAGAATCAGTACAGAGTTTAAGGAAATTGTTAAGTGGTTGTCATCCTCAATAACAGTGACCAGACCTACTTCCTGTTTGTACTGTGTTTTGACCTGGCTTGCCTTATGACTCTGATTCTGACCTGCTGTTATTGACCTTGACTTGTGTTCTCACTCTATTCTCTGCCTGATGAGTTTGTACTGCTTCTAACCATCTAATACTGACCCTGGCTTGGCTTTCGACCCAGCTTCTGCCTTCTGAATTTGTACCTGCTCTGCCCAGTTGTTACTGACTTTGGCTTGTTGTGACAATTCAGACTCCATTTATTTGACAGCATCCTGCACAAGTTCCAGTCTTGCAACCACAGCATGTCAGCAGTATCCAGACTGTCATCTGGCCAGGACTATCACAGGCATCTGTGCCACTCCTTGTCCTGCTATACCCTGTCATTAATGGGGATACTGGACAGGAGGTGTAAATGAAGGCCAATCAAGAACAAGTAAATGCTCATAATAAACAATTATAACATAGATTCTCTTTGTTATAAGGAAGAGCTATACGTTTTAATTGTTCCAAAGTAGTACCTTGAAAAATGTACTAACTGAAAATGTACTAACTACTGTAATACTAACTAAAATATACAAACTAACTGGTCTTGGCTTTCCCCTGAAAAAAAACAAGATAAACAGTGAACCGCCTGGTATGTAATTATGTCCATCCTCAAAGCCAGTGACTTCTAGTCTTATGCGATTTAGTGTTGTCATTACCATAGGTATGTGCAGGGGGTGTGCACAGCCCTGCGCGACGCAGATCCCACCTGCTGCATGCTCCCGCAACCCCCCCAACAGTGCTGCCGCCTTCCCTCCTCTCCTTTCCTGCCAGCTGCTGCTGTAGGTACAGGATGTCATTTATCAGCCTCTTTCTTTTCTGAATGAACACACTGAGTGATCAGTACCAATCACTCACTATGACAACACCAACCTTTGCCCTACTGACACTGCACATTGCCCTACTGCTTTAATGTTCCACCTTCAGCCACCAGATCACTGGTAAGGGAGGAATATTATGAAAAATAAAACTTGCACAATAAAGTATAAAATGTATTGCACACCTCAGGTAAATTACCCCACCCTGGCAAGCAGTAGGGTAGAAAGCAAATCTTAGCAGGGCAGAAAGCAGATTTCTGTCTTATGGACAATATTAGTAGAGCACTCCTTTTCCTATTGCCTGCATGTACCAGTACCCATGCCCAGTCATTTCATTACACCTGGCATCAGCTGCGTGCAGTGTTAACAATACACAATTTGACATTGGGGTGTAGGGAGATGTGTGTTTCTTGTCCTGAAAAAAAACAGTCCCTCTCCCAAGCAGCACAGTGTTCATTGTTGATACTGAATGCAGACAATACTTGTAAAGAAGGACTTCAGAAAAAAACAATGCAACTTATTATGAAATGTAAAAAAAAGCTGAGATGGTAATCCTCCTACCTTACATCAAAACTTCCTTCTAGCTAGATATGCATTTTCATTATTTTCAAATGAGCCTTAAGTCTTGGAAAACCATTTCTCTGAATTTGCCTATTATATTTGCCTATTATTTTTCATTTGAGCATATATTAATAAGAATTGATAAGCCTTTGAACATCCGTATTTGACTTTTTTACATTTTCTTTTCTGATTATGTTAACACAAACTAATCGTGATCTCCTAATCCTAGTTCAAAGACTCCACAGTAAACCCTGGATAAATACACCTGCTGCAGAATTTCATTGCACTAAAATAGACTATGTACATAAAATGATAAAATTCTTATTTTTCTTGTTCTGACAGGATATTAAACATTAGCCATTATTTTGTTAATATTCTCAGTCTCAGATAATGGAACTAATGGGAAATAAGAAGACATTAGGTAAATGGCTCACTCACCCCTTGAAGTGTTATTTTGTTATTTATAAAAAATAATGTCTCACTTTAGTATGTGTGAATAATGATGCTTATGGGTATCTTTTCTTAATAGAGCAGCAATTCCAAACTGTACATGAAGTAGTAAAATGTACTAACTACAAAACACCAGGAAAAAATACCAATCCATAAAAAGCCTTGTTTGGCAGTGTTTTCTACTGTCTCTGGTCACCTTAGGACAGCCATTCTCAACCAGGGTTCCGTGGAACCCTGGGGTTCCTCTAGAGGTTGCTAACGGATCCTTGAGCTGTGGCTGATGAACCACCTATTTGATGATCCAACAGAATTCAAGGTTCCGACCACTTGGCAAAGCCAGCAGCATGACACCAAATATCTTTTTAGCTGTCTTTAAGGGTGGCATTCTGAACACCACTTTAAGGGGGGCATTCTTCCAATATCAACTTCGCCAATATCAGGAGCATTGTTTCTATTGAGCCCTGATGATTTGGTTTTAGTAAGGGTTCCTCGACACATGAAAATAATTTTTTGGGGTTCTTGTAAGGTTAAAAGGTTGAGAAAGCCTGCCTCAGGAGATTCTCACTGCAGTCTGACTACTACTCTTTCTAAGGCCTGTAACTTAAGAAATGCATCTTTCTGTTATTCTTGTTTGTGTTGCTTACACGACTATTCTTTTCATGGTACTTTGCCTTCCAAGCAATGCTACATCTACTTAAAGCGGGGGTCCACCTATCTATCGTTTTTGTTTTTTTGAGTTCATTCACAAACTTTTCTTCTCAGCATTACATACTCACATATTGTGTGTAATATGTCCGCCTGTGTCAGATTTCGTTGGAAAGAATAACTTATATTATTCACTGCAGGCGGTTTCCATCTTCATTGTGGGCATTTGAAGCCCACAAGCATTTATTTCCTGGATGTGGTGAATGCTGTGATCCCAGCATTCACCGCTCGTTCCCGCACATGCTCAGTGGCATCCTGGGAAGCCTGAGACTAGCTCCCAGGAGTCTGGGAGAGGCTAGAAACACGCCTACTCCCACGGGAGGAGAACCAGGAAGTGCAAAGAAGAATAGAAAAATAAAAGGTAATTACGGCGATTTAAATTTTTTTAAACGGCATGTCAGCATCTAGGCAAGGAAGAGAATACATACAGATATTGTTCAAAATTTGGGTGGAACCCCGCTTTAAAAGGGCTCTACAAAGAAATAAGTGGACTCAGTTTTAATTTCCCTGTAGGATAAAGTTCTATCTGTTCTGGCAGCCTGGTCCCGTGGCTTTTGGACAATACCAGCACTTCCATCTATAAGATTTACAAAAGGCTGTTTCACAGAGTGACAGTGATAAGTTCTCACTCTAGATAAATGGCATACGCTTTCTTTTAAAGTCTTAAATACTGTACTTAGGTGGTGTCCATGAAAATCCTGCTGCATACCCAGCTCCACAAATGTGCTTTCACAGGACCAGAAATGACAGGCACTTTATGACCTCAGGAGCAGCCACCTCCTGGTGCTGCTGACCATGTATGGTAATGTTGTTCACCAATGTTTCCATTATTACAAGGCTACCAGCATGTACATGTATGTGATTGTGTTTAAGTGGTTATAATTGGGTTATGGCTGTATGCTTTAACCCCGAGTATTTTTTGTTTTGCAGCCGGCGATGCTCTTTAATCTACAAGCAATCCTCCCTCCCATGCGATTGGGGAGCCCAGTATATGCTCTGGCAGTGCCATCAGTTTATCATAGATATCTATAGTCTAGGAGGTAAGAAGCAATGTCATGACGTCACTTCTGGTTAGGGCAGATGTAAATGCTACCTTTTTTTTGGAAAGCATGAGATCATTTTTTTTTTATCTCATGGTTTTCAGGGTAGAGGAGAGATCTGGGGTCTTATATAGTCTCCATAAAGAGGACTTGTCATGCCTTATTTCTTGTGATAGGAATAAAAGTGATCAAAAAAATTAAAGGGACAGTGTAAAAAAAAATGTAATAAAATAAATAATAATAAAAAAAGTTTCTCTCCGTGCTTGCTTGCAGAAGAAGAATATGTAGGTCACACACGCAAATATAAACAGTGTTTGCACCCCACATGTGAGGCATCGCCGCAAACGTTATAACTAGGGCAATGATTCTAGCACTAGACTTCCTCTGTAACTGTAAACTGGTAGCCTGTAAAAAATGTTAAAGTGTCTATGGAGAAAACTATGGAGACTTTTAAGTATCATAGTTTGTTGCCATTCTACAAGCATTCACAATTTTAAAGTGTGACATGTTAGGTATCCATTTACTCGCTGTAACATCATCTTTTCTAAACCATCAACAATTGGGTTATATATTGTGCTTTTATGCATTAAAATTTATTAAAGTGTATTTTTCAAAAAAAAAATTGCAATTGAAAAACCACTGTGCAAATACTGTGTGACATAAAAAATTGCAACGACCACCGTTTTATTCTCTAGGGCCTCTGTTAAAAAATATATAAAATGTTTGGGGGTTCTAAGTAAGTTTCTAGCAAAAAAATGCTGATATTTACTTTTAAACAAAAAAGTTAGAATAAGCCTGGTCTTCAAGGGGTTTTAATTAATACAGCACACTGTAATGGCATCACATAGTTTAACAGGGCTGATAATATCATGTGACATAAATGGGCGTGGTTACGTGGCCCCTTTGTCAAAGCTTTTTTCAAAGGGGCCATGCCCAGAAACACGTAAACACACCCATTTACATCACATGACATCATCACAGCCATCTTGTGGGCCTACAATGCTTCTCTGCTGTCCACAGTGGTTCTCATTCATGTGATATACATCTGTTGGCTTTTCCTGGTGTTTCTCTGCTTTAACTTCCTGGTTCCAAGCACTATACATGACATCCACCCGGAGAGAGGCCCGCTGTATACACGAACTATCGGCCTTAAAACATCCCGGCCTCAATGATGCCTTTAGCTTCAAATCCTTTCTTTAATCATACCAGACATTGGTTCAAATAATATTCTTTCTTTTGTCCTTTCCCTTTTCTCTTTTGTTTTCTCCTTTGTATGCAAATATACACATGTTCTATATATATATACATATGGACTGTGACCAATTGTTATAAGCTTACCGTACAGATATGTATTATCTATGTATGTCTATATTTCCCTATTTTTGAAATGACTTTCTTCCCAAGCATCTTTTGTTTTATTATTTACTATTACCAGGACCTTGATTACCTGTATAATAGATTTGTGGATCTCTCCTGCTTGGTTTCCCTTCCTTTGGTTCACACGGATGCCAGGGGCACCCATGGGATGTGTGAATAATCAATCGCTCACCCATGGGAGCCCTAGAGGTGCTGGTTCCACAAGGGGTCACTGCAATAGATGGGGCCTGCCTTTCCTCTATGTGAGTTCATTTACTTTAATTACATGCTACATATTTATTTATTTATTCTTTATCAGCATTACTATTTTAGTACTGCTTATTGATTTGACAACATTACATTAGGATCTATCTTTGTGATACCAGCTTAGTCCCTATTGCTATAGGAGACATAGGAGTTAACACTGGCTCAGAGAGACCCATATATATTTATCTACATTCTCCTTTTCTACCTAATTGGTGATACCGGCCCTTTGTTTTGGTTGAAATTTCTCTGGTTTACTTTCTTTTTTCTCCAACACATGCGCACTATGGGTACATGGACGGCCAGCGTCATGATCCTTGGCGCATGCGCGGTACCAGTATTGACGCACTCTATGTCACGCCGCTCGATCTTCATCCCCGCCCCGATCTCAGTGCCCATGCGTGGAATGCCTCACTGCATGGCCGCATCCCGGCGGTGACATCAGATGCCGCCGGGATGGAGGGACTATAAGTATGCGGCAATCGGCCGCTATTTTCTGTCGGTGGCTCCTTTGTCAAGGGGGAGGCTGTGTCTCTCCCCCCCCCCCCAGGGTATGCCGCTTATATTCCTATACAGGTAAGCGCCTCCACACACTGATTCTGCTTGCTATCAAAGCGACTCACTGGTGTGGATAGCACACTTACTGATACAAACTCTCTCTTTTTACTCTTTTGTAGTATCTATCTTTTAACACCATCTACTGCCTGTGATTTGTCAATAACTAGTCAACGTTAAGTCTCCTACCAGGGAGCTTTTAAGCGGCTGTTTCTATTTTGCAATAAGGCTTTGATAGCCTTTAGCAATTAACTCTTGATTCAACACAAGGTAATTTTATGTTTGATTTCTGGATGTTCAATATTGAGCGCCTTGCAGACCATTTTGTAATCATTCTTTATCTTTATTTAAATTTCCAGCAAGGATTTATTTATACTTAGCCCCTCTGTGACCAACAATGTGGGGGGCCCAGGCGGGAGAGACCTATCTATATCTTTGAACGCTATCCACCGCGTTTATCAATTTACAACATTTCTCACTTTCATTTACTATTTGGCCTGGTAAGATTGTCTTTACTATGATTATCTTTAAATGAGATGCTTTTTTCAGCTGTGTTAGATCTACCTTATTTCCAATTGATTAATTGCTGTGACATCAGTATTTTTATTGAAATTTTTGATTGGATTTCGCTAGCTATGTATACAGTAATTATTCTATCCGTGTGATTTTATTCATTGTTTATCATATGCGATATTTATTTTGTGTTTTTCATTCTCAGTATACCACATGTTTACCAGAACTCCTGATGAAGCTCATAAAGAGCGAAACATGCCGAGTGGTACTCACTAAGTGTTTTTTTTCTCCATTGTCTCTATAAAAATCAAATATTGATATTGAGAGACTTGTTTTTAATAATTGCTTTGTCAAAATGTATTAAACTGAATAAATACATTTTTGTATGGATAGATACTGTATACTTATATTATTTTTATTCTAAGTACCAGTGTATTCAAGCACCTTTAAAGTCCCTGGGGTGTTTTTACCCATTCCCCTTTTCTTTATCCACCTGGAGAGGCTTGCTCACCATTGACCACCTGGAAGGTTGCCACCTGCTGGAGACTTTTCAATAATCTTTTTAATATCTTGTAAATGCGAGTGCATATTTGTTTTTCATTTCATAAATAAATATGGTTTATTAAGTGCTAAAGGTAAGTAGTGGCACTTTTCTCTCCTTCTTTTGGCTTTGATATGGTTTGCTGGTGGAAGCCTCCCCAGATCCTGCTTGAAAGAGAGACTGCTGACACTGCCATAATGTAAACTTCACACCACAGTGATTTGGACTTTTCTCAAGGACTAAAAAGACTCCCTTTTTTTTCTTTCAAATATTTTGCTTTTAAAGTATATAGAATACAATTCGATACATTTAATTATTGTTTTAAAATTTCATTAACACTAAGTCCTGAATAATGACTCGTTCATAAAAATAAGCTATTAACAGCTAGAAACATAATGAGAAGTCATATTCCATTCCTGCTAGGCCAACTTAATAGGCAAACCGGCCTGGGGAGAGACACCCATGAAATAGAGGTATTCCCGATCCCCCGGCACCCCTAACGGGATCATACTGTGCCAGAGGAGCGAACCCCCCACCCCCCCAGTGACCCCACCCCCTGGTCAGAAAGGATATTTTGTCAGGAATATCCAGCCCAGCAGGAAGAAACATAAGATGAACTTATCTATAACTTTTAATATAATAAAATAAAATGGGAGATAAGTATCTTCTAATGTCATTTCCAGGTATCCTCAAAACAGGTAAATAAAGGGACAGAAAAAGAGAAGTAGAGGAAAAGAGGGGTAAGAAAGGGGATTAGGGTTTATCCTAATGCTGTGGAAGGGTGAGAGCCAGTGTGACACCATGAGAAATAGAAATCCCTACATATTTAGCCCAAGGATCCCAGATTCTTTCGAACTGTAGGGTCTTGTCGGCTAAGATGCTGGACAATTTTTCCTGGGTCATTATCCAGGATACTTTTCTTCTGACATCCGACATGAAGGGCCTAGGTTTGTCACAGGGGCATGATGAGACTGTGATGTAATAAGGGGCGGGGTCACCAGATGACATCACCCGGTGACCCCGCCCCATGCCTAAATAAGTCACTGCGCACTGCACACATGGCATTACAGCGGGACAGAGCATCGTGTCAACATCGGAGGAAGACCAGAGGGAAGAAGATGACAGAGAAGGCCGTGCCACTGCTAGCAAAAGAGTGGGCAAAATAGCAGAAGATAGCAGAGGAGCCCGGCAGGAGACAGCGGGAGAAGAGGCCGGAGAGCGCGGAGATGTCGGAAGAGACCCCCGAAGTCAGAAGAGACCCTCAGAGCTGTCTAATGAATTACTTTAAAAACCTGTGTAGTGTGTTTTTTTTAATTGACACTTTTTCTCCCAGGTGAATGGGTAGGGGTACGATGTACCCCATACTCATTCACATAGGGTGGGGTGCCGGAATCTGGGGGCCCCCTTATGAAAGGGGGCTCCCAGATTCTGATAGGCCCCCCGTCCGCAGACCCCGGCAACCACCGGGCAAGGGTTGTCGGGAAGAGGCCCTTGTCCTCATTAACTTGGGGACAAGGTGCTTTGGGGTGGGGGGCGCAGGGCCCCCCCTGCCCCAAAGCACCAACCCCCCCATGTTGAGGGCATGTGGCTTGGTATGGTCCAGAAGGGAGGCGCTTGCTCGCCCCCCTTTTCTGACCTACCGGGCTGCGTGCTCAGATAAGGGTCTGGTATGGATCTTGGGGGTACCCCCACGCCATTTTTTTTGTGTGGGGTTCCCCTTAAGATCCATACCAGAACAAAGGGTCTGATATCGTCTTTGGGGGGAACCTCACGCAAATTAAAAAAAAAAATTTCACGGGGTTTCCCCTTCAAGATTCTCAGCACACAAGTCGCACCGCAAGTCGGTTCATCTTGATCCGACTTCTGGTGCGACCTCTATTCAAATCAATGGGCTCCCATAGGGAACCATTGATTTTGAATAGAGACAGAAACGCCGGACGAGGCTTAACACAGCATTAAGCCGCGTTAATTCGCGTTTAACACCTTTTGCTGGCATCTGACGTTTTTACAGCTCTAGTGCTGGAGCCTCAGAACGCACTGGTCAAGGGTTTTTTTTGCAGCTTAAAAACAGCTATGCCATTTACAACTCAAAAATGCCATGGTGGGCATGAGGCCATAGACTAACATGGAGAGGCGTTTTTAAGCTGCAAAAAACGCTCAACAAAGCAGCTATAAAAACATCCGTGTGCATGTAGCCTCATAGGGAAGTAGAAACTGAGGAAGGATCTCATTTGTGACTAGCTCTGAGGGCTGCGTACTCTGTTTCTAGACGCTCTATGTCAGTCATTTGTTCTCTTTTGGGTTGGGTTGCAATTTGGATAATTTTACCTCAAATGAAGGCCTTGTGGGCAGCCCAAAGGGTTTCAGATGAGATGTCCCCCATGTCATTAAAAGAGAAATATTCTTTAAGTGCTTTATCGATTATCTCTACAGTGTGTGGGTTAGAGAGAATGAACTCATTTAGTTTCCAATGACCTCGTTTCCTACTTAGCATACTAGAACATATAGTTATGATAATCACGGAATGATCAGATAGGGCTGTGTCTTTAATGTAAGCGCTGTGTATTGATGGTATTTGGTGTGTGGAGGTCAGAATATGGTCTATTCTAGCATATGCGTTATGAGGGTATGAATAATGTGTGAAATCACGCTTAGTGGGGTTTAGTTCCCTCCAGGCATCAGCTAAACCATGAGTAGAAATTATTATTGCAATTTTATGACTTTCTTTGGTTGGGTGAGTTAATTGATCCTTTAAGGGTTTAAATTTATCCAAAATCTGATCGAATGCTACATTCGAACCTCCCCCAAAAATGACTGTACCCGCCAGCATGGGGTTCAATGTGTCCATCATAGTCTTAAATAAGACATCTTGTCCTCTATTGGGAGCATAATAAGACACTATAAAGTAAAGGTGTCCTTTTATTGTGCCCTGTACCAAGAGGATTCTCCCTTCAGGATCAATATATTCTATATTCTTTTCAAATTTACATAATTTTGAAAAAATGATAGCTACCCCTTTAGTTTTATTTTCAGCGCTGGCTAGGTGAAATTGGGGGAAGTGTGGATGTATAAATTTGGGACTATACCGTACAGGAAAATGCGTCTCTTGGAGTAGGAGAATATTTATTTTGAGAGATTTGTGGTAGTCCAGACTTTTCCTTCTTTTGATTGGTGAGTTTAGGCCTTGAACATTGTGGGTTGCTATTTTAAGAAGGGTCTGTATGTTATCAGCCATGGAAATCATTAAAGGTGTACTCGTGAACTAAGTCTTCACTCACCCTTGGAAGTCTTCTGACCAAAAACGTTTCAATGACCACATCCAATAGGTTAGTTCGGAGGATGGTATTCATTTTTAGGCCTCATGCACACGGACGTTTTTACAGCTGCTTTTTTGAGCTTTTTTTTCAGCTTAAAAAGGCCTGTCTATGTTAGTCTATGGCTTCATGCCCACCTAGGCGTTTTTGAGCTGCAAATGGCATAGACGTTTTTAAGCTGTAAAAAAGACCCAGGATCAGTGGGTTCTGAGAGACGTTTTTCAGCTGTAAAAATGCTCTAACACTGATAAACGCTCAAAAACGTCATTCACCAACGTTTTTTAACGTTTTTGATCCATTGAAAAAAAAAAATTGAAAAAAAAAACGCTAAAAAACGCTAACGCGGAAAAACGCTCAAAAATGTTAAAAAACGCTATTGCAAAAACATTGAAAAAAGCTGAAAAAAGTTTTAAAAAAATCACTGCAAAGATACTGGCGTTTTCATAATGTTATTTTAACAGCCTGTGTGCATGAGGCCTTAATCTGAGAATGTGGATTTCTGTAATATAATATAAGGTTAGACACGTATCAATAGAGAGGGGAAAAAAACAGGAACAGAAGAGATGAGAAAGGAGAAAGGAAAAAGGAAAGAGAAAAGTCTCCAAACATGCAAAACCAGGGTCCGGGAGGGGAGACACCCCCTGAAACCTGTAAAAAAAAACAATAGGAGTCTGACCTGTGGGGTTCAGACAACCTAGTCCCTAGAGACCCACGGGTTTCCAAGGAATAGGTGGAAGCGCACAGGGCGCCCACAACAGAAAAAATTATTAACAAAAATAGCACGACAAGATAATCTTATGCAATTATGCAGTGTCACAATCCTCTGAGAGTTAAGTTTTTCCATGAGATCCTGGACATCTACCACAGATGTATACTGTTAATGTCCATAAGCGTATAATTGAAGTGTATAGACTAAAAGATAGGAAGTCTATGGGATTGTGAACAACTGTAGAACCGGCAAGGTGAATAAAAGAATATATGAGGGTAGAAACCCCTAAGAAGTGTCACAGATAGATCTGTGAGCTGACTCTAAGTCCGATTAAGAGACAAGGAACTAGAGTGGGGCAAGAATCTTTGATCAGGTGGGTCCATTGTCCTTAATTTTCTTCGCCCTTCCCTTGTTCCAAAGGGGGGCTTGTAGGATCTTCGGGTTGGGTCTTTTGGTCAAGCTGGAGCAGGCAGTAGTGGTATCCATTTTTGCTTCTTGCAAGATGAATTTGAGTTGTAGCAGCAATCTCTCCCCTTCCTGGAGGCTGGAAAAGGAGTAGAATCTCCCTTTGTCAGTAAACTTGACTGCGAACGGGAAGGCCCATCTGTATTTTATTTCTTTCTGTGTGAGGATCAGTAAAAGTGGCTTCAGTGCGTTGAATTGTGGAGGGGGATAGATCTGCGAAAAGCTGATTTGGGTGGCCCTGGCAGATTATTTGAGGAGCAGATCTGGCCTGTTTCATGACCTCTTCTTTTACAGCATAAAAATGGGGCTTGGCGATAATATCTCTGGGTTTTCCATCCTTTCTAAGGGGCCCTAGAGCTCTGTGGGCTCTATCCAGTTCTAGACGGTGCTGGGGGATATTAGGAATCATGGTTCTGATCATTTCCTGGACTGCTGATGGTATGTCCAGAACAGATTCAGATAGCCCCCTGATCCTAATGTTATACCTGCGGAACCTGTTTTCCAAGTCGTCAATTCTGGAATTAGCGAGATCTAGTTGTTCCTGGACAGTGTATAAGTGTTTCACATTTTGGTTCGATGCACTGTTTCTTCCAATTTGTGTTCTATGGTGTCAATTCTTGTTCCTAGATTTTGAAAGTCGGCATTCAGGTCTCCAGTAATTTTAGCTGCTGTATGTGCTAGTCCTCTGTCAAGGAGTTCTGAAAACCTTTGAAATAGGCCTGTCATTAGAAATACCTGTTCCCTGGAGAGAGCCTCTGAGGGGACTGAGCCAGTCTGAGAGGAAAAATTATGCCCTGGGGGGACAAGGGAATGGTCAGGTATTAGGTGGCCAGTGAGGGGCTCAGTGTATGCCAGTGGAGGTATGAGTACCTGTGGGGGGCTTGTCTGAAGCCCTGAGGTAAAGGTTAATGTCTCAGAGGAAAATACTTGCGTTTGCTCTGTGAGGCAGAGCGCACTGGGTTCTGTATTAAATTAGGGTCTGGAGTCCTTCCTTAATGATTTTTGAATATTGGGGGGTGCTCCCGGGTTAATAGGGAGTCCGCTGTAAAATTTTGTGTCAGTGTGTTTGCCATGAAGACTGCCACGGGCACCACTATGCCAGGCTGGAGCGGAGCTCTTGGCTAAGGGGCGGCCATCCTTGGAGCTCCGCGCATGCGCCTCGACTTTTCCTTTTTATGTTGTTTATCATTCCATGCCTATTGTTATTTTTGGCAGTTGCACTAGTCCCCCCCTTTTCCTTGGTATGTTTAGGGCGTTAATGCTTTTTATAAATCCTTTTTTTAGTTACTTTTGTAAAACACATCAACTTCTCCATCTGCAAAGTTGCAAAGTTTAACTGTTTCATTGCTGCACTGTAAATATATTTTTGTAAATATTTTATTATATCTTTTCATGTGACAACACTGAAGAAATTACACTTTGCTACAATGTAAAATAGTGAGTGCACAGCTTGTATAACAGTGTAAATTTGCTGTCCCCTCAAAATACAACCATTAATGTCTAAACCGCTGGCAACAAAAGTGAGTACATCCCTAAGTAAAAATGTCCAAATTGGGCCCAATTAGCAATTTTTCCTCTCTGGTGTCATGTGACTTGTTAGTGTTACAAGGTTTCAGGTGTGAATGGGGAGCAAGTGTGTTAAATTTGGTGTTTTCGCTCTCACTCTCTCATACTGGTCACTGGAAGTTCAAGATGGCACCTCATGGCAAATAACTCTCTGAGGATCTGAAAAAAAGAATTGTTGCTCTACATAAAAATGGCTTAGGCCATTAGAAGATTGCCAAGACCCTGATACTGAGCTGCAGCACGGTGTCCAAGACCATACAGCGGTTTAACAGGACAGGATCCCTTCAGCACAGGCCTTGCCATGGTCAACCAAATTAGTTGAGTGCACATGCTCAGTGTCATATCCAGAGGTTGTCTTTGGGAAATAGATGTATGAGTGCTGCCAGCATTACTGCAGAGGTTGAAGGGGTGGGGAGTCAGCCTGTCAGTGCTCAGACCACATGCTGCACACTGCATCAAATTGGTCTGCATGGCTGTCGTCCCAGAAGGAAGCCTCTTCTAAAGATGATGCACAAGAAAGCCCGCAAACAGTTTACTGAAGACAAGCAGACTAAAGACATGGATTACTGGAACCAAGTCCTGTGGTCTGATGAGACCAAGATAAACGTATTTGGTTCATATGGTGTCAAGTATGTGTGGCGGCAACCAGGTGAGGAGTACAAAGACAAGTGTGTCTTGCCTACAGTCAAGCATTGTGTTGGGAGTGTCATGGTCTGGGGCTGCATGAGTGCTGCCAGCACAGTGGAGCTACAGTTCGAGGGAACCATGAATGCCAACATGTACTAAAACATACTGAAGCAGAGCATGATTCCCTCCCTTCAGAGACTGGGCCACAGGGCAGTATTCCAACATGATAACGACCCCAAACACACCTCCAAAACGACCACTGCCTTGCTAAAGAAGCTGAGGGTAAAGGTGATGGACTGGCCAAGCATGTCTCCAGACCTAAACCCTATTGAGCATTTGTGGGGCATCCTCAAACGGAAGGTGGAGGAGCGCAAAGTCTCTAAAATCCATCAGCTCCGTGATGTCATCATGGAGGAGTGGAAGAGGAATCCAGTGGCAAACTGTGAAGCTCTGGTGAACTCCATGCCCAAGAGGGTTAAGGCAGTGCCGGAAAATAATGATGGCCACACAAAATATTGACACTTTGAGCCCAATTTGGACATTTTCACTTAGGGGTGTACTCGCTTTTGTTGCCAGCAGTTTAGACATTAAAGGCTGCGTGTTGAGTTATTTTAAGGGAACAGCAAATTTACACTGTTATACAAGCTATACACTCACTACTTTACATTGTAGCAAAGTGTTAATTCTTCAGTGTTGTCACATGAAAAGATATAATAAAATATTTACAAAAATGTGAGGGGTGTACTCACTTTTGTGAGATACTGTATATGCACAGGGGTCCAGTCCTAGGAAAAAAAGTGTGGGAACTCTCCCATGATTCCCCCCACCTCAAAAATAAAAAAGTGTGTGTATATTAAGTTAATGACAACCCGAAATCGGTTTGCAAAACAGTGCGATTTGCAGAATTGGATTGCATGGGTGTGAACACCCATGTGATCTGATTCTAGTGGATCCAAAATAAGGGTCCTGCACTGTTTTGGTGCGGATTCGGTGCGATTTGAGCCATACAGAATAATGCATTGGTGAAGAATCGCATGTGATTTGAACAGGAATGCGGTTCACGCACCACATAGTGTGGACCGGCACTCAGAGCAGCAGACAAGAAGGATGTATGCAAACATTTGTCAATTTGAGGGGGGTGTTTGAACAGTGGACTCACCAATTTTACAGTCCCTTGTCTCCTCCAATTGAAGTTTTCACCTGCTGCAGGTGCACACACACACACCTATCTAGCACATGCTGTGTGTGTGCACATCATTGGGTGGGGTTGCTAGCATGGGCACCGCAGTGAATGAGGGCTGGTCATTTTACAAGGGGTCTTCAGCACCCTGGGGGCCTGTGCTGTCCACTCTGAATCCTCCTGTGAGATACAGAGTGACACTGCAGGATCGGCACAGGCAGCTACAAAGGCAGCACAGTTCACTGTGCACCCAACCCGTTGCTGTAGAGACCTGAGGCAAAGCAGCTGACATTCAGCGTACTAGATTTTTGTCTAATTAGGTGAAAGTGTATTTTGCAGCCCCCCATCTATCTAGCACACCATCCTCCTGATCACACACCCTCACATTCCCCCCACTGTGATCACCCCCACCCCCACATACGACCACCCTGATCACACCCCCCACATACCCCCAACCTGATCACACACCACCCACATACCCCCATTAAGATCACACCCCAACCTGATCACAACCCCCCACATACCCTCATTACGATCACACCCCCACATAACCCCAACCTGATCACACCCCCCTACATATCGCCACCCTGATCGCACCTCCTCCACATACCCCCAACCTGATCACACACCCCAAATACGATCACACCCTCCGCATACCTCAAACCTGACCACATCCCCCACATACTCCCAACCTGATCACACCTACCCCCACATGCTGCCAACTTGATCACACACATCCAGATACCCCTCCCCCCTCTGATCACAGCCTCAGATCCCTCCATTCTGATCATACCCCCATCCCGATCACCCCCTCCCCCCAATACACTCCTACCCCATCACACACACCTTGGGTTACCAATCCCCTCCAGATCTCACCAGTCCTGCAACTCTGCTAGGTGGCATCAGTGTCGGACATTCAGGATCAGGATGATGACTTGTATCCCGGGCAGCCAGAAGATCTCCACCAGGATCACAGGTGGCAGCGGCAGCTGCAGCAAAGAGCAGGGAGCCTCCTCCACCCCACATAGCCAGGCGCACACACCACCATCCCTGAGCTTGCCTAACAGCGGGACCCCGCCCCCTCAATGCATGTACCTCGGATCCTCCCACCACTCTGTCCTGCTCTGCATCTTTGGATCCCTTCTGACAGCGGGGTAAGTTCACCACCCCGCAAAGCCTCAAGGTGATCTCCTGCTCTCCCAGCAACTTACTAAACAAGCAGGCAAGGTAACACTTACATGCTACGCCCTGTCTCCTACCGGGCACAGCTTGGAAGTGTTTGCCTGCTGTGGGGACAGCTATTTTTAGAATCCAAATCCCTAGCAAGTGGCTGGGGATCCAGATATTATTGCCCCCTTCAGCCCGGCCTTGGCCATGATTGCAGTCGTTGGCCCTGGATGTGGCTGCTAACGTGAACAGTGTTCCTGCTCTGGAAAAAGTACAGGACCGCCATTCCCATGCGTTGCCATGGGACTTGAGCCCTGTATACACACCAAAAGCCAAAGAACTTAATTGCTACTTCAAAAAAGCCTAAAAGGCCAAAAACAAAGAACTCAATGTCATTATTAAGCCCTGCAAGGTAAAGATTGTTGTCACAATCGAATTTTATCAGTGTGACACAGATAGCTGTGCAAAGTCACAATGAATGCTTTCTGTAACATTAACAACTAATTTCTTTACAGATGGTGTAAACAAAGGCCTTACAGTGTATTTGCAAGTCCTTCTCTTGGAATCCTGAGCAGAAAAGGATTTAGATGCATAATTAAGAAGTGATCCCTGAAAGGTTTCATTCTGCTGCAGTGCTACTTTATAGCAGTTGAGGGAGGTTTTTATGGCTCAAGGTATAAACTTGTATCAAATCTTGTACTTATTGCATAATCTGACGTGCTGCTTCCATACCGTAGTGATGAGTCGAATGTATTGAGTTCAGTTTGGGGTGGATGTTTTGCTGAAGTTTTGGTGCTGAATGTTTAAACACAGTAACGCCCATTTTCTAGGCTTATAAGCAAGGGATTGTCAAATCCCTGATGAGGGTCTGGTGTGAATGTCAAGGACGACCCCATGCACAAAACAAAAAAGGAAAACAGTGCAAACCCCCCCCCTTTCCCAAAATGTATACCAGTCCCTTATCTGAGCATGCAGACTGGCAGGCCAGAAAATCATACCAGGCAACTATTCTCTCAACATAGGGAGCATATATAGGACTTGTGAGTGGAGTTTTTTCGACAAGTCCTTAAAAGTATTAAACTCCTTAGTAAAATGTCACATTAGTTCAAACAACCTGAATTTGGACCAAACATTGGTTCGGATTAAACCTAAAGCCCAACCTTACTGTTTATCATTGTGTTGCTGTGTAACAGAGCTGGGTACACACATACCAAAAATCGTGCAGTTCAGTAGGAATGGAATGAATTTCGGTATGTGTACCCCTCTCTGTTCAGCAGAGCCAGTCTTTAGACTGGCTTCTGTCAAACTGTATTGCTGGAAAACCAGCATATGACCAGCACTTGTGACCAATGGCTGCAGTGCTAAGCTTTATATTCTGAATAGGGGGAGCCCGTGCTATTAGAATGAAATAGTGTGGTGGGGGAGAGCCCTGCATCCATAGCGCTTGTGTGGATGTGAGGATCTGTGAGTACTCAAAGTGTATACTCTACTATAGGACTAATTAAATTAGTGGTCAATTGAATGTTTAAAAACCTTATTGGTTACAGTTTCAAAGGTAATTTTTTGTACAAAGACACACGTATACACTACATTCAGGGAGTGAAGCAGTGTGGAAAGAGAAAGGGAGAGGGGTTCATTATGTCCGTGTGCAAATCTTTTTCCCTTTAAGTAATTGTAAGGGTATTTTTTTTTTAAATAACAAACATATCATACTTACCTGCACTGTGCAGTTTGTTTTGCACAGAGTGGCCCCAAACATAATGCATAGGATGCATTAAGGTGAAAAAACACAAACCTTTACAACCCCTTTAAAGAAAATTCACAAGATTAACCATTTTACAGGGCACAAATATACAAAATAGATAGGTTAAAACACCTTCCCCTCACACACAAAAGAAGAGGGTCCTGCTCAAACAAGCTTACAATCCAAAGGTGTCCCCATAAATAAAATATCCATCAACCAATGAGACATCTTCAAACAGTTTCTGGCCAGCTGTGCCCAGGGAAGATTTTATCAACAAGATTGAACTTTTGCAGATGGTTCTTACTATTTTCCTTTTTAGATGAACTAACACTGGGGAGATCTGGCAGTGCTCTCCTGTTGTCCTCTATAATAATAGAAATACATTTGTGGGTAATCCATACAAGCATGCTTATGGAAAAATATTGTGCAAGAAAGTACATGTATGTCCATGCATACCTCTTCTATCTATGTACAAGATGAAAGCGGAAGACTTGATAGGTCAGTGTAGAAAGAAAGTGTGGTTTAGAGAGAATGAAGTCAGACATGCAGGTGGGGTTAAGTTGTATTCTAAATGTAAAGCATAGTCACTTAAATTGTATTCCCACACTGGTCAGAAACCAGTGAAGACATTTTTAGGGAGGGCTTACAGGTGAGGAGAGGTAGAGATTAAATAGTAGTCTTTAATAATAATAGATAGTATATACATTGTATAAAAAAAGGGTTATGTTTCCAAATTAAAAAAAATATTTAAAACATTCTTCTGTTATTGATATCTGATTGTTTCATCTGCATTCAAATATTGGCTTTTTTGGACACAGTCTGAAATTAGGATTCCTTACAGTACGTTGGGGGTGCATCTGCTGAACACTTAGCCGTGATACTTCAAATGTTCAGGTTTATCAAGAATATAATTTAAAATAGATTATAGGTTACCAGCACGACAGTAGTGTGACCAAACCAAATCTACAATTTCCTTCTACTGCTCCGATGGTGATCAAGGAAACAGAATTTCATTACTGTAGCAGCTTATATCTGTGCACTTCATAGCATATTCATCCCCCTTGTATGCTAATTTCTCTAGAACATCACAGAGGACTGGTGTCTAACTTATGTGAATGTCAAACACATTACCTGTCTTGTGCAATATCCATTCTACATGGTAGGGTAAAGTTATACATTCTAGAGGCTTCCATGTAAATAGGCTAGTTATTTCTATTTTTATTTTTTATGGAATTGTCAGCCTTAATTTCACAAGCGTCCAAAATATGGTAATTTAAACAGCAAAATAAAACAAAGATAAGTAGTAGAGAAACAGCTAGAATTTCTACAATCCTCTATGAGAATCCCGTTATGCATAAATGCATTACAGATCTAGTATTGTCTTTTTAATATTGTGGGAACCAGCTTCCAACATTAGAGCATTAAGGACACAGCCTCTCTCTAAATTATCCTTTTCAGGGTGTCCTCACCCACTTTTTTCAAATAAAGTTCGTTTTTGATACAAAATAGTTTATCTTTATTGGGGTGTTCAGTAGACATGTGCACTGCCGAAAAATTCATTCATTTTCGTTTCATTCGTTTTTTTGGGTAAATTCATAAATTTGCAAATTCGGAAATTTGAAAACTCAGAAACTTGGAAATTTGAAAATCCCAATATAAGAAAGGAAAATCCAAAAATTTGAAAGAACGAAAATCCGGAAATCCAAAAATTTGAAATAATAACTAACTAATAATAACTAACTATTAAATTATAGGTATTGGAATTTCCCTTCAAGTTTGGCTGTTAGTGAACGTAACAAATACTAATTTATCTGAAGTTACAAATTATCCGAAATAAAGAATCTAAACAAATGGAACGTAATAATAATAAATAATAATAATTATGTTTTTATTATTATTATTGTTATTTATTAATATTAATCCATTATGTTCCATTCGTTTAGATACGGCATTCGTTATTACGGATAATTCATAACTTCGTTATGATTAGCAAGTTATTATTTCAGATTTTTGGGTTTTTGAATTTTTGAATTTTCATTTTTATTTTTGTTCTTTTGAATTTTTGGATTTTCATTCTTATTTTTGGATTTCGGAATTTCCGAGTTTTCAGATTTTCGGATTCTCGAATTTCCAAAATTTCGAATTTCTGAATTTCCAAACTTCAAAAAGTTAGAATTTTCGAATTTTCAAATTTCTGAATATTCCGAAAAATTTGGAAATTCAAAATTTCCAAATTAACGAATTTGTCTAAATTCGTTAAACGAATTCAGAACTAAACAAATTGCACATGTCTAGTGTTTAGCATTCCTCTTCCAATGCTACAAAACAATCTAAAATGCTTCATTCAGGCTCCTGGCATACTCTAGGTGTGCTGCTGCTCTAACTCTCAGACTCAGGGCATCTATCTTTTCCTCCACAGACTTCTCAAGCCCTGTGCACACACATGCACACCTCTGGATGGTCCCTTGCAGCCACGTGGACTCCTGGAGAGGGGGGAGACCTGAACACTAGTCTCTACCCATACAGTACCATAAGGGGTGTGCACATCTGCACTAACAATGGGTGCTAGTCACAACCAAAACATGGACCTGGGACTGGCAGCCTTATCCCACCCAATACAAAGCTTCTGAGCTCCAGGACACTGACCAGGAGAAAACTGCCAATAAAGTTTTCTCTGCTGAATAACAAACACCCTGGAGCCCCTCCACTTGAATCTTGGGTGACATTGCATTCTCTTTACACCTACAAAACTGCAACCTGGCTACCATTATACCTTGTGACCTGGCGCAGCCATTTTACTATGTGAATTAAGCTGTATGTAATCCTCAAAATAAAACTGCAGTACATTGCAGCTTTCCAGTCCTTAGAAATGATGGCCCTAACATTTTCTTTTATACAGGTATTTTCCCCCTTTTTTTTTTTTTTTTTTTTACCTGATTCCTACTGTTAACATAGTTCCTGTCTTAGGGTTAATCACAGCACTCTATGGAGACATAATGTTTTCACCCTAGATTGATGTCCTGATTTGTGCTAAAAACACTTCCCTATTTTTTTTTAATTTTTATTATTATTTTTTTAATTTAGTTCACAAAAGATACCTGGAAAAGCTGATAACATTGTTTGAGATTTCAGTTCAGTAAACAGAAAGTTATATGGGAAATACCAGACTGTCAGCGACTGATTCAAACGCTACAAAAAAAACTATTAGCGTTTGCAGGGATCAGGCCTGACTCTGCAAATTCTGCAATTATGTGTGTTGTAGTGGTCTTTCACAGTATGTTGATCAGTTTCTCCAACCACTCGCCCAATCCCTCCAGTCATATATTAGAGATGGCACCCACCTGCTGGAACTCCTCTCACCTTATTCTTGGGAACCCACTTACCTTTGGGTCTCCCTAGATGTTCAATCACTGCATACCTCCATACTGCACGATGTGGGACTATGCGCTATACAATCCTTTTTGTGCAAGGACCCAATGCTTAATCCAAGACAAGCCTCTTTTATTGTAGAGGCCACTTCTTTTTGTCTTACCCATAATTATTTCAAATTTGATAATGATTTTTTCCTACAGATCAATGGGACAGCTATAGTGGCAAACTTTGCACCTTCATACGCCAACCTTACTATGGGGCAATGGGAATCCTTGCACATTTGGCACAATAACCCTTTTTTTTCCCACATCGTGTTCTATTGAAGGTATATAGACGATGTGATCATCATTTGGGATGGTAATGCCTCCATAGTTTTGGATTTTGTTGCACATTGCAACAAAAATAATGTGGGTCTACAGTTCACCTCTGTCATGGACAAAGATTAGTTGGCCTTCCTTGATTTGGAACTGTTCTCTGTTGGAAAAGAAATCCACGCTAAGAACTTTACCAAGCCAACAGCAGGAAATTATTTTCTTCATTATAAAAGCTGCCATCATCCTCAATGGCTTAATAACATACCTAAAAGCCAGTTTTGTAGACTTAAAAAGAACTGTACCCGAAGCAGCGACTATGACACTCAGAGCAAGATTTTGAAGGATAAATTTCTTGACAAAGGATTTCCAGCTGACATTGTGGAAACGCCGTATTCCCATTACAAAGATACATCTCCTTCATCACATCCTACTATTCATGGTGACACTAATAAGAATGATCTGCATTTCATTACTCAATTCCACTCCTGCCATAGACAGATGGAGAGCATCCTGCGGAGGCACTGGCCTTTGTTGCTTCAGGATGAGCACTTCCTCCCTGATCTTTCTGACAAGCCCAAGTTTGCTTATAGAAAAACCCCTAATATTAAAAGTAAGGTGGCACCAAGCAAACTCAAAGAGAAACCACCACCTCCAGGCCATTCTCTCCCAACCTTTTTAGCCATTTCTGGCATGTACCAATGTCGTAAACCCTTATGCAAGACCTGTTGGTTTGTCAAACATGGTCAGAAGGATTTCTGTGTGAAAGGCAAAACATACCATATTAAAGGATTTCACACATGCTCCTCTGACCATGTGGTTTACTGCTTGACATACCCCTGTGGTCTTTTCTACATTGGGCAAACTATTAGGCCATTACGTAAGTGATTTGGCGAACATCACCGTTTCGTTACTGATGGACTGGACACTCATAGTGTCCCTAGACACTACCTTGAATACCATAATAAATCTACTGTTGGTCTTAAGCTTTGGGTTATCGAGGCGATGCCTAGAGACCTCCCTCCAGCTGAGCGTTTTCGTAAGCTTTGTCATAGAGAAATGTATTGGATTTTCACTTTGAATGTTTTGGCTCCTGGAGGGTTAAATGAGGATTTTGAAATCAGTGCCATACTTTAGGAGTTTATTCTGTACATTAATTTCCACTTCACACTTGTCCTCATTTGGTGATCGCTTTTCCATAGCCCATGGGATGCATACATATGTGTGTGTGTATGTGTGTGGGTGATGTGCATTATGCCTTATCCTCCGGACATGTGTACACACATTTTTGCATTATGGAGATATATATGATCTATCTGTGACCTTTTTTGCATATGCATTTATGCGTATGCAAATATGTATGTGTATACTCATGTCTTTATTTGACATCTGATCTTTTTTCTTAATATGATGTACTATTTTTAGTACTATTTATAATAATGAATTTTTATCACTCATCTTAGTGCTTTTTAGAAATAAGTTTCTTTTTTCATCCTAATGACACTGACATTGCCATTAGTGCGTGTGCAACCTTGCTGCAGTGTTCCACTCCATAGCTATGTGCTGGTTCCACTGACAGTCTGGCCTCATCTACTTCTTAAGTATTTATTTAGAAAAAGGGAATGTGGGACTTTAAATGAGGCAATTGACTTGTGGAGGTAGAGTGGTTGGTAAACATTTATTTGTAACAATAATATAAAACAGATAAAAAAAGTATTTTCATACTGTATATCTGCACATACACATGGCATAAACGTAATAGATACATATATGTCAACTTGGCAGCACATAAGAGATAGTAAATATTAATAAAGTATAACACAAGGTATTTCCTATTAGCAGGCACCTATATGCAAAAGAGCTGCTGTAAGATAGATGCACATACACATGAGTGGTTACATACTACTCAATGAATTTTAAGTGTATAAAAGTTATATAAGGGCCAGTGAATAGGTAGTGAGCCAGGCTTGACTGAGCACCCCATGGAAACTCGACGCGATTCATGGCTATCTGCCATTCATCAGGAGTTGGGTGCAGAAGTAAACTGTAAATACATTTTAATATGTAGTATTAATATGTCCTACCCCTTTAAGGGGAGAAAACACCTCATGGGGAGAAAGAAATCTATACTCACAGGTCGGCTAAAACACTGTACTTGGCTGGCAGCGAGGAAGATGGGACCCCACCCTAGCCAGGTAAACACCCACATGGCATGCCCGACTGCCACAGCACATTCCACATGTGTGGGGAGGATTGCAAGTATGGTGTTCTGGAAAAAATATATAAAAAAAAAGTGAAAAACTATGTGTGAAAAAAGTGAAAAAGGTGAAAAAATGTGAAAAGTGAAAAAACATGATAAGTGTTTGAAAAAAAATTAAATATATATATATATATATATATATATATATATATATATATATATATAATGATATGTGTATGTTCTAATGAGTGTTATGTGTGTATAAATATACATACACACACAATAGTACATGGGTGTATTGCATGTGTCAAAAAAAGGAAGAAAAAGTGCCGGAAAAAGAAAAAGAAAAAATTGTGCATACCTTACAAGTGTGTGTATCCAGTGAATGGGCTGTGTGCGTTACCTCCCTGGTGTCAAACACATAATGAAATGGTAAGGCAATCAAGCTCACCTGCTTATGTAATCCAGGTATGGGGCGTGTCCCCTACCAACGTCATGCACAATGTTGAATGAGAATAGGAGTTGGCAGTGAAATCCACCACCGGCGCAAGCGCCAAAGTGGAGCCCCGCCAACCCCATCTCCGGCGTGAGATGGACCAAGGACCTCCCTGTATTGCGGCGTCAAAAGACGCCACAAATGGGTCGTATCATGACGCCAATGCGCAGGAGGGCCCCCCGCCAATATCTCAAAAGTGACTCAGAAGGGAAGGACTGCTGCGCATCGCAGCTCCAGAATCAAGACAAGAAAAGGGGCACCCCCCATCCCGACCAGCCTCAGTGTGGATGGAGTCATATAGAACAACAGAGGCCCAGTAGGAAAATATTTTTTGATATATAAATAATTAGAAAAAATGGGCATGGCATCAAATAGTATATCTAATACAGATATTGCATATGTCATTATTATATAAATGTTTTGTTGATCAAATTAAATTATACTTATAGTACAATGTCAGGTATACCGCCAAGTGCCATAGACATGTCATAGTAGATGTCTCGAGTGTGTGGACCCTAAAAAAGTGGCACTACCAACCAAGACAGACCTCACACATGGACGGCAGGGAAACACTGCCAATCCAAAAAATCAATTGCTCCATCCCTGTTGCATGTAATCAAAAGGGGGGAGTTTGGGACTTTAAATGAGGAACATTATATGTACCTCCATCCCGGGTACGAGTACATAAACAGAAAAAGGGAATGTGGGACTTTAAATGAGGCAATTAACTTGTGGAGGTAGAGTGGTTGGTAAACATTATTTATTTGTAACAATAATATAAAACAGATAAAAAAATACTTTTTGGCTGTCATCATGCATGGCCACAGGTCTGGGCAGCAAAATACTAAGAGGAGAATTCCAGAGGATTAACCATTTACAAAAGCACAATTTTAAAGAGCATAAGGTGAGGGCACAACCGGTGGAGGGAGCACAGGAATCAGATAATCTGCACAGAGGTAGATGATTGTGAAGGGATTGTTTCATCAATATATCTGTTTCATTATTTCAAAAGTGGACTGGCCAGTTGGTTTCACAAACATTTTATCTATTTATAAGGACACTTCATGGATTTATGTGATTAATTTCAATTCTAATATTTATCACTTTGCACTTTATTTGTTTACATTTATTTGCACTTATATATCCCTTATGGGATATTCTTATGTATATATAGTTAAGCACTGCACTTATTTGTCATAGTTTTTTCACATATTTTAAGGAAATGCTAGAAGTGTGGGCAGCTGAGTTGAATTAAAATAGCAGCTCTCAAGGCTTTATAAGTTTACATTGTTGGATGTTAGAGACCTTGCGTTCCTCCACCTTCCGTTTGAGGATGCCCCACAGAAACTCAATAGGGTTTAGGTCTGGAGACATGCTTGACCAGTCCATCACCTTTACCCCCAGCTTCTTTAGCAAGGCAGTGGTCGTCTTGGAGGTGTGTTTGGGGTCGTTATCAGGTTGGAATACTGCCCTGTGGCTCAGTCTCCGAAGGGAGGGGATCATGCTCTGCTTTAGTATGTCACAGTACACGTTGGCATTCATGGTTCCTCCACTCATGCAGCCCCAGACCATGACACTCCCACCACCATGCTTGACTGTAGGCAAGACACACTTGTCTTTGTACTCCTCACCTGGTTGCCGCCACACACGCTTGATACCATCTGAACCAAATAAGTTTATCTTGGTCTCATCAGCTATTTTGAGGGGACAACAAATTTACACTGTTATACAAGCTGTACACTCACTACATTACATTGTAGCAAAGTGTAATTTCTGCAGTGTTATAGATATAATAAAATATTTACAAAATATATACTGTGTGTATGTATGTATGTATGTGTATATATATATATATATATATATATATATATATATATATATATATATATATAATTTATATTGGTATTTTTTTTGTTATTGCTCTTATTCAGATCTCTGATGGATTACTCTTCTTGTTTTATCCTTTTCTTTTGTTTTTTGTTTTCTATTTTTTTTTTTTTTAATTTACATATTTCATATTGGGACAAATAGGTTGTATCTTCAGTTGGTGGTAGGTGGTAGGGATGAGCTTCGTGTTCGAGTCGAACCCATGTTCGACTCGAACATCGGCTGTTCGATCGTTCGCCGAATTGCGAACAATATGGGCCAAATTCGTGTGGCGCTTCACGGCCCATTATTCACTGCGGCATCGCAGTGCATTGCTTGCTGATGATTGGCCAAGCATGCACTATGACCCGCATGCTTGGCCAATCACAGCGCCGCCTTAACAGAGAGCCATAATTGGCCAAAGCCAAGGAGGCTTTGGCCAATTATGGCTCAGGGGATTTAGTACACGCCCCACACTATATAAGGCCGCCTGCACAGCGGCCCTGTGCAGTGTGTTCCGGTGTGCTTAGAGAGAGAGAGAGACAGTGTCATTTCATTTGAGTTAGCTAGATTAGGCAGGACAGTCAGTCAGTTAGCTGCACTTAAAGTGTATTGTGTATATATATGCATCCCAGGTGTTGCATATATATATATATATATATATATATACACTGTATTCAGTTTAGCTAGATCCGTTCCTGTTATCTTCTAGACTATTTACATTTAGTGCAGTGCGTCCTGCTCACAGTGTTCAGCTAGATCCGTTCCTGTTATATTCCTACTGACAGGCAGGCTTGTCTTGTTACAGTATTTTGAAGAAAATTACTGGTGTTCTTTTGATCCTATTAGTACCACAGTCAGGCAGCTAGACTATTTACATTTAGTGCAGTGCGTCCTGCTCACAGTGTTCAGCTAGATCCGTTCCTGTTATCTTCTTACTGACAGGCAGGCTTGTCTTGTTACAGTATTTTAAAGAAAATTACTGGTGTTCTTTTGATCCTATTAGTACCACAGTCAGGCAGCTAGACTATTTACAGTTAGTGCAGTGCGTCCTGCCCACAGTGTTCTGCTAAACCTACAAGTAAGTGGGGTGCGTCCTGCTCACAGTGTTCAGCTAAACCTACAAGTTAGTGGGGTGCATCCACCTCACAGTGTTCAGCTAAACCTACAAGCTAGTGGGGTGCGTCCTGCTCACAGTGTTCAGCTAGATCCGTTTCTGTTATCTTCTTACTAACAGGCAGGCTTGTCTTGTTACAGTAAATACAGCTACCTGAAGAAAATTGCTGGTGTTCTTTTGATCCTATTAGTACCACAGTCAGGCAGCTAGACTATTTACAGTTAGTGCAGTGCGTCCTGCTCACAGTGTTCTGCTAAACCTACAAGTTAGTGGGGTGCGTCCTGCTCACAGTGTTCAGCTAAACCTACAAGTTAGTGGGGTGCGTCCACCTCACAGTGTTCAGCTAAACCTACAAGCTAGTGGGGTGCGTCCTGCTCACAGTGTTCAGCTAGATCCGTTTCTGTTATCTTCTTACTGACAGGCAGGCTTGTCTTGTTACAGTAAATACAGCTACCTGAAGAAAATTGCTGGTGTTCTTTTGATCCTATTAGTACCACAGTCAGGCAGCTAGACTATTTACAGTTAGTGCAGTGCGTCCTGCTCACAGTGTTCTGCTAAACCTACAAGTTAGTGGGGTGCGTCCTGCTCACAGTGTTCAGCTAAACCTACAAGTTAGTGGGATGCGTCCACCTCACAGTGTTCAGCTAAACCTACAAGCTAGTGGGGTGCGTCCTGCTCACAGTGTTCAGCTAGATCCGTTTCTGTTATCTTCTTACTGACAGGCAGGCTTGTCTTGTTACAGTAAATACAGCTACCTGAAGAAAATTGCTGGTGTTCTTTTGATCCTATTAGTACCACAGTCAGGCAGCTAGACTATTTACAGTTAGTGCAGTGCGTCCTGCTCACAGTGTTCTGCTAAACCTACAAGTTAGTGGGGTGCGTCCTGCTCACAGTGTTCAGCTAAACCTACAAGTTAGTGGGGTGCGTCCACCTCACAGTGTTCAGCTAAACCTACAAGCTAGTGGGGTGCGTCCTGCTCACAGTGTTCAGCTAGATCCGTTCCTGTTATCTTCTTACTGACAGGCAGGCTTGTCTTGTTACAGTAAATACAGCTACCTGAAGAAAATTGCTGGTGTTCTTTTGATCCTATTAGTACCACAGTCAGGCAGCTAGACTATTTACAGTTAGTGCAGTGCGTCCTGCTCACAGTGTTCTGCTAAACCTACAAGTTAGTGGGGTGCGTCCTGCTCACAGTGTTCAGCTAAACCTACAAGTTAGTGGGGTGCGTCCACCTCACAGTGTTCAGCTAAACCTACAAGCTAGTGGGGTGCGTCCTGCTCACAGTGTTCAGCTAGATCCGTTCCTGTTATCTTCTTACTGACAGGCAGGCTTGTCTTGTTACAGTATTTTAAAGAAAATTGCTGGTGTTCTTTTGATCCTATTAGTACCACAGTCAGGCAGCTAGACTATTTACAGTTAGTGCAGTGCGTCCTGCTCACAGTGTTCTGCTAAACCTACAAGTTAGTGGGGTGCGTCCTGCTCACAGTGTTCAGCTAAACCTACAAGTTAGTGGGGTGCATCCACCTCACAGTGTTCAGCTAAACCTACAAGCTAGTGGGGTGCGTCCTGCTCACAGTGTTCAGCTAGATCCGTTCCTGTTATCTTCTTACTGACAGGCAGGCTTGTCTTGTTACAGTATTTTAAAGAAAATTACTGATGTTCTTTTGATCCTATTAGTACCACAGTCAGGCAGCTAGACTATTTACAGTTAGTGCAGTGCGTCCTGCTCACAGTGTTCTGCTAAACCTACAAGTTAGTGGGGTGCGTCCTGCTCACAGTGTTCAGCTAAACCTACAAGTTAGTGGGGTGCGTCCACCTCACAGTGTTCAGCTAAACCTACAAGCTAGTGGGGTGCGTCCTGCTCACAGTGTTCAGCTAGATCCGTTTCTGTTATCTTCTTACTGACAGGCAGGCTTGTCTTGTTACAGTAAATACAGCTACCTGAAGAAAATTGCTGGTGTTCTTTTGATCCTATTAGTACCACAGTTAGGCAGCTAGACTATTTACAGTTAGTGCAGTGCGTCCTGCTAACAGTGTTCTGCTAAACCTACAAGTTAGTGGGGTGCGTCCTGCTCACAGTGTTCAGCTAAACCTACAAGTTAGTGGGGTGCGTCCACCTCACAGTGTTCAGCTAAACCTACAAGCTAGTGGGGTGCGTCCTGCTCACAGTGTTCAGCTAGATCCGTTTCTGTTATCTTCTTACTGACAGGCAGGCTTGTCTTGTTACAGTAAATACAGCTACCTGAAGAAAATTGCTGGTGTTCTTTTGATCCTATTAGTACCACAGTTAGGCAGCTAGACTATTTACAGTTAGTGCAGTGCGTCCTGCTCACAGTGTTCTGCTAAACCTACAAGTTAGTGGGGTGCGTCCTGCTCACAGTGTTCAGCTAAACCTACAAGTTAGTGGGGTGCGTCCACCTCACAGTGTTCAGCTAAAGCTACCTGTAGAAGGTTGGTGGTGTTCTCATACTACAGGCAGGCAGTTGATTTTGCTAGCTGCAGTATCAGTACATATATATATATATATATATATATATATATATATATATATATATATATCCCAGCTTAGTGCAGCTACAGGCCATTAGTATGTCTGGAAGGCCAAGAAGGAGAGGCAGACAGTCACAAGCCAATAAGAGAGGGCAAGCAGGCTCTGTGTCTAGTGCTGGTCGTGGAGACGGTGCATCCTCATCAGCACGTGGCCATGGGACACGCTTGGCCTTTTTTTCGGCAGCTGGCCATGTTGAGCCGCAACATGCGGAAGACTTGGTCGAGTGGATGACCAAACCGTCCTCATCCTCCTCATCCTCCTCATCCTCTCTCACCCATGCCCAGGGTACTTTGTCTGGCAAAGCAGCGGCCTCTTCCCTCGGCTCAATGTCATCAGTGACTCCTTCCCTAGCCCCACCATGTCCTCCTGAGGAGTCCCTCGAACTGTTTGACCACAGTGTTGGGTACATGCTCCAGGAGGATGCCCAGCGTTTGGAAGGCTCTGATGATGATACTGAGCTTGATGAAGGCAGTAACACGAGCACGGACAGAGGGGGTGCCCAAGAAGGACAGCAATCTGGCAGTCATGCTCCCCCTGCTGCAGCATACTGCCAGGTTTGCTCCAGTGATGAGGAGGGAGGGGATGATGAGGTCACTGACTCAACGTGGGTGCCTGATAGGAGAGAGGAGGAGGAGGAGGAGGAGGAGGCGGCACATCACCAACAAGGTAGGATGCCCTCCAGGGGCCAGCCTAAGGGCAGCACATTGACTGCATCACACCCCAAAGCTCCACATGTGCAGGGCGCTGCAGTCTCTGCGCGTTATTCAAAAAGTTCTTTGGTGTGGGCCTTTTTTGAGATGAGTGCATCAGATTGCACCGCTGCTATTTGCAACATATGTCTCAAGCGTATCTCGCGTGGCCAAAACATCTCCCGCTTGGGTACCACATGCTTGACCAGACATATGTTGACCTGCCATGCAGTTCGTTGGCAAGCGTATCTAAAAGACCCACACCAAAGAACAAAGAGGACCTCTGCTTGCTCCTCATCAGCTGAGATTTCCAACCCCACTAGACCTTCAGTCCTCTCTGAGACCTGCACTGAGAGGAATGAAGGTGTAGAATTAGGTGTGTCACAGCCACGTACTTGTGGGCAATCTGATTTTGGTACACTGACGTCAGATTGTACCAGGCAAATTTCCCTGCCCCAGCTGCTGCACCGCCGAAAGAAGTTTGCTCCCAGCCATCCACATGCCCAACGGTTGAATGCTAGCTTGGCAAAATTGCTAGCACTTCAACTGCTGCCTTTTCAGTTGGTAGACTCTGCCCCCTTCCGTGAGTTTGTGGAATGTGCGGTTCCTCAGTGGCAGGTACCCAAACGCCACTTTTTCTCACGGAAGGCGATTCCGGCTCTCTACCAGCATGTGGAAGGCAATGTCCATGCCTCGCTGGACAGGGCGGTCAGCGGTAAGGTGCATATTACCGCTGACTCATGGTCCAGCAGGCATGGACAGGGACGTTACCTAAGTTTCACGGCGCATTGGGTGACTCTGCTGGCAGCTGGGAAGGATGCAGGACAAGGTGCAGTAGTGTTGGAGGTTGTTCCGCCACCACGCCTCCAAAATGCTAATGATTGTGACACACCTCTCTCCTCCACCCCCTCCTCTTCTTCTTCCTCCATGGCCTCTTCCTCGGAACCAGCGGTGCTCCGTAGTCGTTCAAGGGGCTACGCAAGTACGCAGGCCAAAAGATGCCATGCGGTGCTTGAGCTGGTGTGCTTGGGGGACAGGAGCCACACTGGGGCAGAGGTTCTGTCAGCTCTGCAGGGGCAGGTTCAGAGGTGGTTGACGCCACGCCAACTTAAGGCAGGAATGGTGGTTTGCGACAATGGCACCAACCTCCTCTCTGCCCTCCGACAGGGACAATGACCCATGTGCCCTGTTTGGCTCACGTCCTTAACTTGGTGGTGCAGCGGTTCTTGGGCAGGTACCCGGGCTTACAGGATGTCCTGAGGCAGGCCAGTAAAGTCTGTGTGCATTTCCGCCGGTCATATAATGCCAGTGCTCGGCTGACGGACCTCCAAAAGGAGTTTAACCTGCCCAAGAACCGCCTAATCTGTGACATGCCCACCAGGTGGAACTCAACGTTGGCCATGCTGCAGCGGCTGCACACGCAGCAGAGGGCCATCAATGAGTACCTGTGCGACTATGGCACCAGGACAGGGTCAGGGGAGCTTGTTTTTTTTTTCCCCACGCCAGTGGGCCATGATCAGGGATGCATGCACTGTCCTGTCACCATTTGAGGAGGCCACGAGGATGGTGAGCAGTGACAGTGCATGCATCAGTGACACTGTCCCCCTTGTCCACCTGTTGGAGCACACGCTGCGTGGAATAATGGACAGGGCACTTGAGGCAGAACAGAGGCAGGAAGAGGAGGACTTCCTTAGCTCTCAAGGCCCCCTTTATCCAGACAGTGTTCCTGCGTGCCCGCCGATCACACAGGAAGAGGACGAGGAGGAAGAGGAGGAGGAGGAAGATTGTGTCAGTATGGAGGTGGAGCCTGGCACTCAGCATCAGCAGCAGTCTTTAAGGGATCAGTCCCAAGAAACACATGGACTTGTACGTGGCTGGGAGGAGGTGGCTGCGGACCATGTCGTCCTTAGTGACCCAGAGGACTCCGGACCGAATGCCTCAGCAAACCTACGCTGCATGGCCTCCCTGATCCTGCAAAGCCTGCGTAAGGATCCTCGTATTCGTGGTATCAAGGAGAAGGACCAATACTGGCTGGCAACCCTCCTTGATCCACGTTACAAGGGTAAGGTTGCGGACCTTATCTTGCCATCGCAGAGGGAGCAGAGGATGAAACATCTTCGGGAGGCCTTGCAGAAAGGTCTGTGCAACGCGTTCCCAGAGACTGGGAGGTTACAAACTCCTGTTTCTGGACAACGTGTTGCTGAGGCTTCGGTCAGTCAAAGAAGGAGCGGTGGAGAAGGTGGCCGTCTGACCGATGCGTTCAGACAATTTTTTGGTCCGCAGCCCCAAGGTATGATCGGTTCCAGCAACCATCGCCAGCGTCTGTTTTACATGGTGCAGGAATACCTAGGGGCAAGATCAGACTTGGACACCTTTCCCACCGAAAATCCTCTGGGTTACTGGGTCTTGAGGATGGATCACTGGCCAGAGCTTGCACAGTATGCAATTGAGCTACTGGCCTGTCCTGCATCCAGCGTTCTTTCGGAACGCACATTCAGTGCTGCTGGAGGCATGGTAACCGATCACAGGGTGCGTCTGTCCACTGACTCGGTCGATCGACTGACCTGCATAAAAATGAATGAGTCTTGGATCACCACCAGCTACCAAGCACCTGATGCTGATGTAACCGAATAATTTTTTTTGAAATCTCAGATCCCTTCAAAGACTGCCTATGCTGATGCTGAGTGACTATTCCTGAGTAATTATCCTCTTCCTCCTCAATCATCACGCTGATAGCTTGTAAGAACATTTTTGGTTCTGGGTGCCACCACCAGTGCCTAAAGCACAATTTTTCAGCCCCTGTTTAACAGGGGCGTGTAATTACGATTTTTGATGTAATACTTTGCAGCAGGGCTCGTTCCTGCATTCCAACTAGAGTGTCTGTGAGGGGTTGCAGTGTTGTGGCACCAGCACCAGTGCCTAAGGTCCAATTTTTCAGCCCTTGTTTAACAGGGGCGTGTAATTACAATTTTTGATGCAATACTTTGCAGCAGGGCTCGTTCCTGCATTCCAACTAGAGTGTCTGTGAGGGGTTGCAGTGTTGTGGCACCAGCACCAGTGCCTAAGGCCTAATTTTTCAGCTCCTGTTCAACAGGGGCATGTAATTACAATTCTTGATCTAATATTTCACAGCAGAGCCCTGTGAGGGCTTACAGTGTTGTGGCCACAGCAACACCTAAGGCCCAAATTTCTGCTGAGTATATAGGGCAGGACCCTACTTTCAAACAACTAACTTACAAACGACTCCTACTTGCAAACGGAAGGAGACAACAGGACGTGAGAATAAATCTACCCCTAGGAAGGGAAATTCTCTCCTGTAAGAGTTAATATGGGAAAAACATTTCTCTTTTCCACTGATGCTTTCCAATCCATTGGGACAAAAAGTGAGGTGAAATCTTCTGAAGAGGAGGAAAGACAGCAAAACAAATGTCACAGGGGTGATAACCCTTCCCTATGTTTTCCAAAAAGCTTAAAAAAGATTTTTTGGCTGGAGCTAAACACGTTAAAAATGTACCCGTTCAAAATTACAAAGAGATTCTACTTAACAACAAACCTACAGCCTGTATACTGTTCAGAGTATATAGGGCCTGGTGGCCCCACACCTTTCCTTATTTTAATTTGGGTGCGGGGTTCCCCTTAATATCCATACAAGACCCAAAGGGCCTGGTAATGGACTGGGGGGTACCCATGCCGTTTGTCTCACTGATTTTCATCCATATTGCCAGGACCCGACATTACATTAAACCCGCAAGCAGTTTTAAATGAGATTTTCTCCTTTAAAAATGACATTTGGTGCAGGGACTGTTCTAAACACGGGAAACACGCGTCACTTTACAGGCATACTATAGACACCCCTCAGGTACGATATTTAAAGGAATATTTCACTTTTTTTTTTTTACTTTAAGCATCATTAAAATCACTGCTCCCGAAAAAACGGCCTTTTTTAAAAGTTTTTTTTGCATTGATACATGTCCCCTGGGGTAGGACCCGGGTCCCCAAACCCTTTTTAGGACAATACCATGCAAATTAGCCTTTAAAATGAGCACTTTTGATTTCGAACGTTCGAGTCCCATAGACGTCAATGGGGTTCTAACGTTCGTGCGAACTTTCGGTCCGTTCGCAGGTTCTGGTGCGAACCGAACCGGGGGGTGTTCGGCTCATCCCTAGTAGGTGGGACTACCATTTGCTGTGATCTCCTTTCATGTTGTAATTATAAGTATTTACAGTAGTTCATCTGTGTTAATTGGATACAATAATTTGATTTGTTCTGTATAAATATATAGGTATTACATTCTGTAGGCTGTTACCTGTGTTTCGTGCCTGAAGAAGGGCTTGCTGTATTTACCGATAACTGTTGATATTTTGGAACATTTTTATGTTAAGACCCCTTTCACACTGGGGCGTTTTTCAGGAGCATTTGGCTACAAAATAGTCCCTGTAAAGCGCCTGAAAAATGTGGGGCGGCAAGCTTGCAGGACAGGTAAAAAAAAAATTATGCAAGCAGCATCTTTGTGGTGGCGCAGGAGCGGTGTATACACCGCTTCTCCACTGCCCCTGCCACTGAAATCAATGGGCACCGCTGCCGAAGCGCCTGCAAAGCGATTCGGCAGCGGTGCTTTGCGGGCGCTTTTATTCCTTTATTTGGCCGCTAGCGGGGGTTAAAAGCACCCCGCTAGCGGCCAAAAAACACCACTATAACATCGGTAAAGCGCTGCTAAAATTAGCGGCTGTTTACCTCTAACGCCCCCCCTCCTGCGCCCCAGTGTGAAAGTAGCCTTACTGATTTTTCAAATAAATATTTGTGGAGTGCTGCAACTCTTGGACTATTTTGATTCTTTCTTTTTTTAAAGTTTGATGGGGACATCTTAATTGTATTACACCTGTGATCCTGTCTGGGCACGGCTCAGCTCTGTTTTACTATATATAGCGCAACAAGAAAGTACATACAGTTAAGTGCATTTTGATTTATTTAAAGAGCTCACCCTGGACAAACATGAAACCTTTTAGATATAATGAATAACCTCAGAGGCAGCTTTTTATAACCTTATGGAAAACTTCCACCTGGCAGCACTAGGGTCATTGGTTTGAATCCCAACTACGGCACTACTTGCCTGGAGTTTGCATGTTCTCCCTGTGTCTGCGTGGATTTCCTTCCAGGTACTCCGGTTTCCTCCCACACTCCAAAGACATGCTTGGAGGTTAATTGGCTCCTGTCTAAATTGGCCCTATATGTGTATGTATGAATGCAAGTTAGGGACCTTAGATTGTAAGCTCCTTGAGGGCAGTGAATGTGAATGTACAATATATGTGTAAAGTGCTGCATAAATTGACAGGGCTGTATAAGAACCTGTAATAAAATACATAAAATGATTTGAAAATTATACAAGGTAATTGTGTAATAATTTTACCTTAATTATACATTTTAAATAAAAATGGCTTTGCAATAGGATAAACAGCTGAGAAAAACATAGCTGCAAGCAGACAGGTATCCTGGAGTATTGAGAAAGCTGAACAAAACAGGTTGAGCTGAGCAGTTCAAAATTTGCCCACAACCAAAATATGTTAGAGTCTACTTGACTGGATTTTTTAATGTATTGTGACTGTGTGTGTGACCAGCTTACTTTGTGGTCATTTCTATGCTGGAAGACTAATTTTAGATATAAGATTCCTTCCTGAGAGATTGTTTAGAAGGATCTTTACATTCTATAATATTACACAGAGGCTTGTCTGTGTATATGTGCATTGTCTAAAGTTTAATTTTGGTTTAGTAAATATATTTGAATGATATTGATCTATTTCCTTAGTTTTGTTGAAAACATTATCCTGCTTAATTGTGCTCTAAGGATAGCAATTCCTCTTCCACGGGTGTATGCTTTGCTCTCTGGGGTGCAAAATGGGAGAGCGCCTGAGTGCCTGGTTGCTATCTGAGTTGGTATTTACATGCAACATACCCTTGTTTGGACACATCTCAATGTGCACTGTCTTTAGTAGTGGCAGTGGCACTGGATCACATAAGAACTGATAGTGAATATAGCAAGAATTTTGTGGTTTTGATCCAGGCTGTTCTCAAAGTTGAGGGTCTTAAAATATCTCTGTGAATTGATGTGTAGAAACTCTGCATATAAAACACCTGGAAGTAGTATATTTAGATCAGTCCAAAGCATTTATAAAATATTCCAACCGATGTTAGGGATCTTAAGAGTGCTGCCTCTTAGGGTTATGATAAAGCATCAACTATACAGTCTAGATCAGGGTTTCTCAACCAGGGTTCCTCCAGAGGTTGTTAGGGGTTCAATGAACAATTTCTGCCTCTATGAGAAGTTTCCACGGACACCATTGATCACCATTGATCTTTTTAGCTATCTGTAATGGGGTAATTCTTCCCAATGATTACAAGTGTAGGGAGCATTCTTCCCACTGACCATCACACTAATGCATTATGAGTTGTAGATATATATATATTTTCTTGAAAATATATATTTTAAAATACTATCTCTTTTCAAACATGATACATTGGGCCAATTTATCAGTATAATATGGCAAAACAGTAATTGTTTCAGTATTCATTCACAGCCTATTAAACTAAGCTAGTTATGTAGTCACAATAGGATTAGGCTGATTTACCTCCTCATTAGTCTTCAGCTGGTGTACAAATTAGTTGACTAATATACTGGGATAGTCAAATTAGCTTTGAGAAGAATGCTTTGACTTGTATGCTTCATTAAACAACAGATGGCCAGTTATTTCACAATGATACCTTGCTACAAATTAAAGTGTATTCTACTCAGAATTTTTAGGATTAGGAATTATAGCATTTGACAAAATAAGTGTTTCAAATCAGTCAGCAATTGTCATCAGCTTGGCACTGACACGGAATACACCCATGTACACGTACCTTATGGGATAAGGTGTCACAAAGTGATAATTCTACTTACAGTATCTCACAAAAGTGAATACACCCCTCACATTTTTGTAAATATTTTATTATATTTTTTCATGTGACAACACTAAAGAAATTACTTTGCTACAATGTAAAGTAGTGAGTGTACAGCTGGTATAACAGTGGAAATTTGCTGTCCCCTCAAAATAACTCAACACACAGCCATTAATGTCTAAACCACTAGCAACAAAAGTGAGTACACCCCTAAGTGAAAATGTCCAAATTGGAACCCTCTTGGGCATGGAGTTCACTAGAGCTTCACAGGTTGCCACTGGAGTCCTCCTCCACTCTTCCATGATGACATCACGGAGCTGGTGGATGTTGGAGACCTTGCGCTCCTCCACCTTCCGTTTGAGTATGCCCCACAGATGCTCAATAGGGTTTAGGTCTGGAGACATGCTTGGCCAGTCCATCACCTTTACCCTCAGCTTTTTTAGCAAGGTAGTGGTCGTCTTGGAGGTGCGTTTGTGGTCGTTATCATGTTGGAATACTGCCCTGTAGCCCAGTCTCCGAAGGGAGGGGATCATGCTCTGCTTTAGTATGTCACAATACACATTGGCATTTATGATTCCCTCAATGAACTGTAGCTCCCCAGTGCCGGCAGCACTCATGTAGCCCCAGACCATGACACTCCCTCCACCATGCTTGTCTGTAGGCAAGACACACTTGTGTTCACCTGGTTGCAGCCACACACGCTTGACACCATCTGAACCAAATAAGTTTATCTTGGTCTCATCAGACCACAGGACATGGTTCCAGTAATCCATGTCCTTAGTCTGCTTGTCTACAGCAAACTGTTTGCAGGCTTTCTTGTGCATCTTCGTTAGAAGAGGCTTCCTTCTGGGACGACAGCCATGCAGCTCAGTTTCAGGGTCTTGGCAATCTTCTTATAGCCTAGGCCATCTTTACGTAGAGCAACAATTCTTTTTGTTCAGATCCTTAGCGTTATTTGCAATGAGGTGCCACGTTGAACTTCCAGTGACCAGTATGAGAGAGTGAGAGCGATAACGCCAAATTGAACACATCTGCTCCCAATTCACACCTGAGACCCTGTAACACTAACGAGTCACATGACACCAGGGAGGGAAAATGGCTAATTGGGCCCAATTTGGACATTTTCACTTAGGGGTGTACTCACTTTTGTTGCCAGCGGTTTAGACATTAAGGGCTGTGTGTTGAGTTATTTTGAGGGGACAGCAAATTTACACTGTTGTACAAGCTGTACACTCACTACTTTACATTGTAGCAAAGTGTCATCACATGACAAAAGTGTTGTCACATGAAAAGATATAATAAAATATTTACAAAAATGTGAGAGGTGTACTCACTTTTGTGAGATACTGTATATGGTATACAGGTTCCTAGGACAACATGTGATAACATAAGTACCTGAAGACTTCTTCTGTATGCTTGGCATTTATCTTTGAGCATAACTTGCGGGTGGCCAAGCTAGAAGAGGCCTGAGCTGGCAGCAGATGGTAAAATTTTCCATTACGCAGGCAAGGGTCATAGAAGGCAGCAATCAGAGTGTAATCCATACCCAGATAAAGGGTCAGGGCAGGCGGAAATCATAAGAGTAATGCATTATAGAGGTAAGGGCTCAGTATTCAGAATTTAGAGATGACAAGACAAGGCAGACAGTAAAAACAAGCCAAGCCTAGAGTGTAGGACCCAGTTAGCAAAACGTTATCACAAGGCTAGAGCTCTGGGCTTGCGGTTTCCAAATAGAGCACCACAGTGCTTCAGCCCATCAGGGTGGAAGCATGCATAAAGAGCTGGGGTGTGTGGCTGCTAGACTAATTAGTGTGCAGAATGTTAGCCAAATGGAGCCAGCCCATTGCCCAGAAATGATGCCCCTTCAAAGAGCACCCGCCAGTAGGAGTAGGGGACATTGCTGCCAGAGCAAAGCCTATTGTTTAGCAACTGCACTTAGACTGCAGAATGAAGGGCTGCTAAGGTGAATGAGAGACAGTGTAGCAGTGTTTCTCAAGGTTCTAACACCTGTGTCTTTCTACAAATATAGCATTTATCTTAGTATATCTCTATTGTCCTAATGATTTTATTTTTATTCCCATTGTGACTGGATTGAAGAAAAAGTTAGAGCAGCCACAAACGTTAGTGTGTATTTTTTAATGTGACCTGCAAATGACATCATTTAATTTTAAAATTCTTATAATTTTGAGTATTTATATCACAATAAGGGAAAATCATCTATTACTGCCTGTGGCATTTGATAAGAACACAGCTAGGATAATAAATATCTCACTTTTCTAAATAACATTAAGTTATGACAGGCCCTCAAGCTCTTCTTTCAGAAATGCATCTCTATTTGAACTTTTATATTACCATACATGCTTCATATCACATCTGCTACGCTCACAGTTTTGCAGTTAAATGGAAATATCTGTTGCAGGTAATCTCATTTTGCAGGCAAGCTCTTTCTGGATAAGGATTAAACTGAGGATGACTTGTCTGTCATAGTAGATTGATTGTTTTGACATTTATTTATTTTCACTAATAAAAACTCAATTAAAAAGCATTAGTGTTGAAAATTATTCACAAGATATAATTTGTTAAGCCATAATGTACTGCATAGCTCTTGAAATATGGTCAGCAGGTTTAGAAAGCCAGTAAGGGGACTTTTTTTTACTATAAAAGGGAGCATAGAACAACTATAGTGAATTAGAATTCTTATTGCTAACTCTGGGCACTGGGCAATTAACCCAAATACAGCTTTTTTGCTCTTATTTTTGGGGGACTTGTTGTCTTTTAATTTTGTGGCTATTTTGAAGCCAGCAGTCACTTGTATCTGCTGTCCCGTTTATAGCTAACTTTTTATTTTTTGCTGCAAGGCTTTCATTAAGGAAAAATTGGATTTTGTTGAAGGTGGTGTTTTGTGGGTTTTGTTTCTTTTGGGAGTATATTGGTGTTTATTTTATGTTGATACGTTTTGGGTACTTAAGGCAGAGCATTTATGTCTTACTGTCCATCTGTTCTTTAAGTGCAAAAATGGTGTGCACATAGTCCATATCTCATTATATTGCTCACATTTAATGCAACTATTTAACTCCCTATCCCCATATATTAAAAAAAGTTAGGCATACACCAGTTAGGCCTATTATCCTCAATTCAAGCTATGTTGCTACTGGTCTACAGTAGATTTATTCTTGTAGTAAAACCCCAACCTGTGCTCTTTGTCACTACTAAATTTGGGCATAGCCTTGCTATTTTAAAATTGTCCTATTGTTGGACAATTGTATACTGCTATATATTTTAATTCTTGTACTAAAACACCTGCCCGTAATCTTTTTTTTTCTCTAGTACATTACAGCCAATTCTACAGTGCTGTATAATTTGCGGTTTCTTGATTCCTAATGAGAGCTTGATAGAATTGCCAGCTGTCGAACATTTTTGCGTCAGTAAGAACAAGTACAATAACAGCAAGCTACATGACAATTTCTATCTGCCAGTCAAAGCAGGCCTATTAGTATTTAAAGCAAAAGCACATGTTGCTGCTGTTACTGACATTGTACAGTGCCTTGAAAAAGTATTTATACCCCTTGAAATGTTCCACATTTTGTCATGTTACAACTAAAAATGTAAATATATTTTATTGGGATTTTATGTAATAGACCAACACAAAGTGGCACATAAATATAGCTTTCCAAATTTTTACAAATAAATATGTGAAAAGTGTGGCGTGCATTTGTATTCAGACACCCTGAGTCAATACTTTGTAGAACCACCTTTCACTGCAATTACAACTGCAAGTCTTTTGGGGTATGTCTCTACCATCTTTACACATCTAGGGAGGGAAATGTTTGCCCATTCTTTGCAAAATAGCTCAAGCTCTGAAAGTTGGATGGAGAGTGTCTGTAAAATAGAATTTGCAATTCTTGGCACAGATTTTCAATTGGATTTAGGTCTGGACTTTGAGCCATTCTAACACTTAAATATGCTTTGATCTAAACTATTCCATTGCAGCTCTGGGTGTATGTTTAGGGTCATTGTCCTGCTGGAAGGTGAACCGCTGCCCCAGTTTCAAGTCTTTTGCAGACTCTAACAGGTTTTCTTCTAATATTGCCCTGTATATGGCTCCATCCACCTTCCCATCAACTCTGACAAGCTTCTCTGTCCCTGCTGAAGGAAAGCATCCCCACAACATGATGCTGCCACCACCATGTTTCATGGTGGGGATGGTGTGTTCAGGGTGATGTGCAGTGTTAGTTTTCTGCCACGCATAGTGTTTTGCTTTTAGGCCAAAAAGTTCAATTGTCATCTCATCTGACCAGAGTACTTTTTTCCACATGTTTGCTGTGTCTCCCACATGGCTTCTTGCAAACTGCAAATGGGACTTCTTATGGCTTTCTTTTAACAATGGCTTTCTTCTTGCCACTCTTCCATAAAGGCCAAATTTGTGGCGTGCACGACTAATAGTTGGTGGACAGATTCTCCCACCTGAGCTGTGGATCTCTGCAGCTCTTCCAGAGTTACCATGGGCCTCTTGGCTGCTTTTCTGATTAATGCTCTCCTTGCCCAGCCTGTCAGTTTAGGTGGACAGCCATGTCTTGGTAGGTTTGCAGTTGTGCCATACTCTTTCCATTTTTGGATGATGGATTGAACAGTGCTCTGTGAGATGTTCAAAGCTTGGGATATTTTTTTATAACCTAACCCTGCTTTAAACTTCTCCACAACTTTACCCCTGACCTGCCTGGTGTGTGTTCCTTGGCCTTCATGATGCTGTTTGTTCACTAAGGTTCTCTAACAAACCTCTGAGGTTCTTCATAGAACAGCTGTATTTATACTGAGATTAAATTACACACAGGTGCACTCTATTTACTAATTAGGTGACTTCTGAAGGCAATTGGTTCCACTAGATTTTCCTTAGGGGTATCAGAGTAAAGGGGGCTGAATACAAATGTATGCCACACTTTTCAGATATGTATTTGTAAAAAATGATGAAATCCATTTATAATTTTCCTTCAACTTCACAATTATGTGCCACTTTGTGTTGGTCTATCACATAAAATCCCAATAAAATACATTTACTTTTTTGGTTGTAACATGACAAAATGTGGAAAATTTTAAGGGGGTATGAATACTTTTTCAAGGCACTGTACATGAAAATCGTACTGTTTTGTAACACTGTGTACAGCTTTAAGGTGCCCCAAGCATTTTATTTAAATGATTTGTATATTTGTAATTTTGCCATTAAAGCCACGTGAAAAGATCCAACTTTTTTGCATTGGTACATTTCCCCTTTGGAAGTGTCCAGCTTCCCATGCCTATTAGCCCTAACGATGGCCAGAACCGACCCAAGAGATTTGCTTCTATAGACTTTGTTGGAATTCATCTAAAAAATTTGGATTGCTGTATTCTGAACAAGATTCAGTAGACCCTTGAAGAATCAAACCTTGGCATTTTAGTCATACACCCAATTTACACCCAGGCATTTAACCCCCCCCCCCCCCAATTTTTTTTTACCTAATTCCCCTACCCCCACATACATGCACATACAAACATATACACCCTGTGATACCTGTGATGCCAGTTTAAAAATTGGAAAATATTGTCTGGGGGCAATAAAAACTTTGTCAAAAGCTCTTGTCTTTGTTTGGGATTTCCCATCAATATCATCTATCATCTATCTTGACAGAAAGTAAGATTATATCTATCTACCCACTCTATCCAAAATGTAATTAAAAAAGGTTCTGGCTGGCATTTAAAGCTACTGTAAGCTATACAAGAATGGCAACCACCCCAATTTATAACTAGCTTTTGAAATAAGGTGCGCATGGAAGGGCACTACACAGCACACACAAACAAAACAAACAAAACGTAGCATGCAAAAAAAAAAGGCAAAATGGCACTGTTTAATAATTAACATTAAAAGCAGAGCTTTTAACTGCACACATTTGCAAATATATGTAGCACCCTCCTAGCTAAGCTGCTAGGTTTTGGTTAGGCAAATGTAATTCTTAGCTCTTGGCTAATCAACAGAGCATCAGTAATTGCCTTAGGCTGCTCTGAGTTGTGCAGGCAGCAAGTTTGAGTGCTACCTCCTGTTTTCTGGAGATTTCCAGAACACCATGGGTGGGAGAGTCAAATGGGCAGTCTGAATATTTATGCAGCTCCAGCCAGTCCCTGAGGAGGTGTGCCCAGATGGTGGTGGGAAAGTGCATAAATAGTCTGGAACCCCAGCAAGCAGGGTTCTTTTCCCTGAAGCAGAGGTTTCTGGCCAGAAAGGCTGGCAATCCTTTCTGGCAATCCTAGTGAAGGTCCAGCCTGTTCATTGAGATCCAAGCTGTGCTCAGCAGGGGGGCCTCTACAGTCACAAGTCCTTTTTGAACCAGAGGGGTACCACTGAGGATCTGCCCTGGAAGCTTCACAGAGGAGTCTGCCTGCTGGAGTCTAAGGGAGACAAGCTTTGGGGACACTAAGTATAGGCCTAAAAGGGAAGGATCTGAGTGACTGTTGCTCTTGTTAAACCCTGCTGTACAGAGTATAAGGCCTGCCTGACCTGGGACATTGCTAAGGTGCCCCAGTGCTGTCCACTTTATGTTCTACTAATCAAAGGACTAGGTTAAGAAGCTTCTTTAAAAGGAAGAGTGTCCTTATAGTCCTGTTTAGAGTTTTGGAGTATCCCATAGCTCCCTGAACCCCATCCAATTTAATCTACTATAAACATTTTAAAAGGCAACTTCAAGACTGTTTTATGAGACTGAGGAACGAAAGTTGCTGTTTTCAGGAGTAACACTACATATACATGGAAGCCACACTGCCTCACCAAGGCTCCTGTGTAAAGTGCAGTCCTAACTCATATATTTGAGAGTCTCTAAGTTGGAGCATATAGCAGTGGGCAAATTAAGGGCAGATATGCCTGGTGTAGGGGCACATTAGAAGTCCAGCAAGCGTATAATGGTAGCTGTAGGCATCCAATGTGTCCCCATGCCAAATCCAGCAGGTGACTGAATGGGCTCCCTCAAGGCATACCTACCTTGATAGAGTAGTGAATGCTTGGTACCACCCTAGTTTTTTTTATTTTTTTGCTGTTTATATCCCCATTTATTTTGAAAGACGCTTATTGGTTTTTAATATTAAAGATGAAATATTTATGAAATACATACATTTGGCCTGGGGTTCCCCTTTAAATATGTTTATTTATTTTGGCTGAAAATTCTTTAAACTTATTCTACATTTTATTTTGTGACAGCTACTGTGAATTTGCTATAGAGTACATAAATACTGTTTTGTACTTTCCACTGAACATGAAGTGAAAATTAATAAGGAAACAAGATGAACACTTCTGATAGTGTATCTCGAATTTTGTGGTTTATTTATGTCTGCAGATTTTTAACAATGTGCACCTTGAGAGTGAAGAGAAGAAACGTAACGCTTGAACTATTATGAAACAGAGTAATGCCTTCCAAAAGTTAGCACTCACAATCTAAACTCTTGTCATGTTCATTTTGTAGAGAGTGTATACGCCTTCAACTTTAATGATCTTTCAGTTGACTCAAAATTTGTTTCTGTTCTCTGAGCTCATTTTCCATGGCAGATCACATGAGCTCTGAGTAGTTTCCAAGAGTTAGATGAGAATGATTAAAAACAAAGTATAAACTACTGGCATGGAGACATTGTGGCATAATGGGTTATTGACTGGCCTATAAAGTATAGAAACCTATTTCTTTCTGTCAGTTACTATACTTGCTGAATTCAATTTGCAGAATAATCCAAGCAACCTCCCTAGTGTATCAAGAGTAGGTTGAGACAAATGAATGCGGGGGATGAAAAGTTTACAGATATTCAACTGCAGAGTTTTTGCTCTTTCTTTAAAAGCAACATTGCCTATAAGAATATAAACTTTTTTGATTTATTTTTTACAAATCCATTAAAGGCCAAATCCAACCCACCCTCCAGTTTTCCTTACTCATTATTAGAAGTCTCCGTACTGCCTGTATTGTTTATATTGTGGGTCCATGATGTCCTACACTCAGATAAAGTGGGTCAAATAAAACCTAGCATCCTTCATCCTGGAAAAGGACTAACCTTGGATTGCAAAGCAGGTGGGTTTGCTAGAGAAAGAACCTGAGAGGTGGTGAGTATTACAACCAGGGCTGCATTTTGTATTTGTATAATTTCTGTGTAATTTTTTACAATTAAAAATAGAATTAATGCAATGTTGTGACATACTTTCAATATAAATGTAGACTACCTACATTTTCAAGAGGTTAGCCCCCTTGTTACGCTCTCCTGACAAGTTTCCTTTAGGTTGCATATTACAAGGACTGGTTTCTATCAACCTAACCACATATAATAATCTTGTGTGGAATGGAATAGCTACTGGAGCAGACCAATATCTAGCCATATAATGAATGCTATAAAAAGATGACTGAATCAAGAAATACAAAATGCACAAATAATGTTAAATATGTGAAAATATAATACATATTTGAAAAAAGAAGGATCTCACCTTCAGGTTCATTGCTGTTCAGAAAAAAAAATAACAATATAGTCCTGTAATTTTGAAGACATACCTACTAGCTGGTGGCATGCAAAATTTGCTGTCAAGCCCAATCACCTTGGTTCGTGACCCACACTCTTGTATATCTGTGCTAGTGTGCACATCATGGCCATGCTTCTAAAGGGGGTAGAAAGGACTGGAAAAAAGTCTCTGACTCTTATTGTAATACCTGGACATATAGGAAGCATATAAGGCAATTGGGGGCTGCTCTACAGGTAATGTGATATGTAGGATATGTTTCTTGATGCATTAAGATTTCTTCCTGCCAGGATAATATAATTTTACTGGTTAGATTGAACTCACAGTTCTGTGTGAACACATGACAAATATTATATTTAGTAGCGGCTTTTCTATTGCTAATATATTTATCTATATACAGTATATGCCAACTCAGTTCTCGCCCTGTCATTGGTGCTGGAACCCGACATGTCCATAGCAACTAGTGACGTTACCCAGCCCCATTCATTTGCTAGTCAGGAATCCATGTAAACAAAGGCCATATGGCAAAAGTCTAGCAATGACATTGGCTAAATATGGCCAAGGGCCAAATGTTTCAATGATGTTAGCCACTATCCCTCCCCCATGCTTAGATGTTGAGATAACAGCTTGAGGGGCTGTCATTAATGTGCAGTAGTTGGCAGGTCAGTATTCATCATGATTGCTGTGATTCTACATTGATGGACAGCGTGATTGAGAATGGATCTACAACAAGGGACACTTTGGATTTTTTTTAATAAAGGACTTGTTAAATTGTGCGTGTCTTTATTTGCTATTTATATTTTTATTTGTGAGTGAGTAGGGGTAATACTCTTTAAACATCCACATTAAAATGGGGCTTCCAGATTACAATTAGCCCCTTACTCACAAAACCCTACAGACACCAGGCACCAGGGTTGGTGAGAAAAGGCCCCCTCACCTTTCCTGGCTAGTCAGACTGCATGCTTGAATAAGGGTCTGGAATGATATTGGACAGGGGTGTATGCATTTTTTTTTCTGTGGAAAAAAAAAGGATGCACCCCTTTCTGTTCTTTTCTGTGTGGGATCCTCCTTGAGATCCATACCAGACCCTCGTCAAAGATAAGGATCTGAAATGCATGTGCAGGGGTAACCCCTCATCCCCCAATACCATCTATACGAGACCCTCATCTCTAGGATAAAGGTCTGGTATAGATGAAGGGAATCTCCAGCCACTTTGTTTACAAAAATAATTAGTCTGGAACTGTCATTACCGACGATTTACCCAGCATTTTTTTCTCCTTTTAAATGTCAGTGTTTTTCTGTAGTAGGTTGTATACACTGTAAAATATATATCACTTCACAGACAGGCTAAGGGCATCCCTAGGCATGTTGCATAAAGTAATTTAGCATTGTAATGTGTCACTTAAAGCATTTTAAAAATTGCTGCTCCCTGCAAAACTGAATTTTTCAAAGTTTTTTTTTGCAATTGTATATGTTTCCCAGGAGAGTTTTCCACTCCCCGTGCCATTGTTTGATAATCCCTAGCCTATTATGTCACGTACACATGAGTGGACTTTTCAGCATCAAAGGTCCAAAGGTCTTTCTGACAGACTTTCGACGGAGTCATGCCCCGTACACACGATCGGACATTGATTGGACATTCCGACAACAAAATCCATGGATTTTTTCCGACGGATGTTGGCTCAAACTTACTTTGTGTATAAACGGTCGCACAAAGTTGTCGGAATTTCCGATCGCCAAGAACGCGGTGACGTACACCACGTACGACGAGACTAGAAAAGGCCAGTTCAGAACCAAGCGTGGCACCCTTTGGGCTCCTTTTGCTAATCTCGTGTTAGTAAAAGTTTGGTGAGAGGCGATTTGCGCTTTTTCAGACTCGTGATTTTCAGATCGTTTTTTGCTGTTCAGTTTGTGCTTTTGGGTTTGTATCTGCTCTTCAGTGCATGCAGCAAGTGACGTGTGACTCTTGTCATTCTGTTCTTGTTCATTCGTTACTGTTTTTCAGATCGCTCTTCACAGGCCTTGCTGTTCTTCAGTGCGTTCTGCTACCTTGTTCTGAGCAGCCGACCGTTTTCTAGCCATGTTGCGTATACGTACTCCTCGTAGAGTTCGTGCTGTGCGGGGGCTTGGTGTTGGGGTCCTTACCTTGACACAAGTCCAGTCCATGAATAGGGTGGGGAGGAGTTCATGGACCAAGAATTGGTTGCTTCAGCGTGACCAGTTCTGTCATATGCCTTTGCTCCATGAGATCCGTGAGAATAATCCTGATGATTTCAGGAACTTTCTCCGGATGACGGACCCTGTATTTCACCATTTGTTGGCTTTGCTGACCCCCTATAGCAGCAGGCAGGATACCTGCATGAGGCAAGCCATCACTCCGGAGCAGAGGCTCGTCGCCACCCTGCGGTACTTGGCGACGGGGAGAAGCCTGCAGGACTTGAAGTTCTCAACAGGCATCTCCCCCCAGGCTCTGGGGATCATTATCCCAGAGACCTGTTCTGCCATCATCCAGGACCTGCAGAAGGAGTATATGAAGGTAAGATTTTTATCCTTTAATATCACATTTTATTGTATTTAATGTTTGATAATATATTGTATTTCTTTCCTCATTCCCTAATTACCATGATTGGAATATGCTGTGAATGTCCCCTTTGTCCTCATGCATGCTGGATTTTTATGTCATTATTTTTGTTGTCCTTCATACATATTTGCCTTCACTTACCTCCCCAGCATGGTCTCCTGGCCCTATATTCACCTCATGTAGTCACTTAACAATGTATTTTATCAGCTTCATAGTAGTGCTTTACCCCAAACACCCCGTAAAATGTTTTGAAATGTGATTTGTGCTTTAAATTCAGGCAGAGTGCCAGAGGCTTTTTTTGGGGGGTCCCCAAATAATTTTTAACCCTCCCTCCCCCCAACTGCTAAGTCAGCTGATAACAATTCTCAATCTATCCTCAATCATCTATCTGCTGACTTTGCCAAACCCATACACACTATACCCATCTCTTTTGTGGTCAGATTTATGGATGAATTCCCCAAAGCATGTAGTGCAAGGGCCTGCCTGAATACTTTCAAATGGTACTGTTTCAAGTTTCTGTATACTATTATTATCTTGATAAGTTATAGCAGAATGGCCAAATGTGCTTAAATGTGTACAGTGTGTATTTATATCTTTGTATTATGACACTTCTTACCTGTCCAGTGGGTTGCCAATAGTGTAACTAAGGAGGGGCTGTTCAAAGTAATACCCATTATTTAGGCATTCATCTCTCAATGAAGTGGAGAGGGTTACCTGTCCAAGAGTTCCCCCCCCTATAATGTTAGAAATGGCCCATGAGGGGGGGGGAATCTGATAGGTGTACCTTATACTTTGGTCTTTAAAAACTCCCGCAAATAAATGTTATCTTGATGTTGGCCAAGAATGTTTGTGTCTAATCTGCTTTCCCTGTTTATGTGCAAAATGACTAAATTTTTTTTGTTTGACTCCACATTTTCCTTCCACGCCACAGGAATGGCAAACTGTGGCCTCCCACTTTGCCCAGTGGTGGGACTTTCCTAACTGCGGAGGGGCAATTGATGGGAAACACGTCCACATCGTCCGACCACCCAACTCGGGATCATACTATTATAATTACAAGGGGTTCAATAGTATTGTGATGTTGGCGGTGGTGTCGGCTACTTATGAGTTCCTGTATGTGGACGTGGGGAAGAATGGCCGGATGTCCGATGGTGGAGTCATCGCCAAGACGGATTTCTACAGGCGTCTCCAGAATGGCATCTTGGACTTGCCACCTCCAAAAGACAATGTGGAAGGACTTCCATTCGTCTTCGTTGTGGATGAAGTGTTTGCGCTGGGGGACCATCTTATGTGGCCATTCCTGATGAGGACCCTCACCCCGGACCAGAGGGTTTTTAATTACTGGCTGGCCAGAGCCAGAAGAGTGGTGGAGAACACGTTTGATATCATGGCCAGCCGGTTCCGCCTATTTCTTACACCAATACATATGGCGGAGTATAAACTGAATCATATAACCCTGGCGTGCTGTGTTCTACACAACTTTTTACGGCAACATTCTGCCAACTATGCTGGCTCAGTTGGGCCTGAGGCTGGAATTCAAAATGAAACAACCCTGACGGCACTTGAAAGTGGCCGTCCTGGCTTGCCCCCACTGAGTGCCTGTGATGTCCGGCTAAGATACCTTGAATACTTTGCGGGTAGGGGGGCTATCAATATGCCAGACAATGTCTGAAACCTTTTTATAATTTAAAAAAAACAAATAACTACTCAAATCTTTGGTGACATTTACTGCTTGTGTTTGTTTTCGCTGACCCTGACAGAAATGTGGTGAGTCCTGAAAATGGCATGATTGTGTAACCTTACAAAGCACTGTTGGATGTTATTTACTAAAGGCAAAGACACTTTGCACTAGAAGTGCACTTGAAACTGCACTTGTAGTGCAAAGTGGATTTGCCCTTAGGAAATAACACCCATTGTCACAGAAAACACCAATTAGAGCACCACAAAAGTATTGTAGCGTTAAGACAATAATCCACACATTCTTGATTAACAATCTTTTTAATAACAGCACAATCACATGTGCATAAAAGAATTTTGGATTCCCCTAATTGGGCTTTACAGCAGCAAAATATACCATTACAAAGGTCATTGATAAAACAATTTATTTGACAGGATGTCCAATATCATATTTTCATGTGGAATCTAGTCCAATGATGAATTCATATTCCATAAAACGGCAAAATGCATATCACATCATTACATTACATGGTGTAGTCAAATGCCGAAGCCCCGACGCGTTTCGACCTGTATGCGGTCTCTTCAGGGGGCACATTTGAATCTATAAAGCAATACAAATATTAAGAATAGTAGATAATTTTCTAAAAATGATCACGTTAGATAAATAAAACATAATGATGGGTTTTACCATTAAAGTGAAGTAGACGTGTCTAGTGGGGGCATTGGGGAGCCATTGAGGGGTCCGGGCGGCGCGCAGGCCATCCCCACCCCCCCACTCGGGGAAAGAGCCACCCCCAAGGGCTTGCAAGGAGCCACACTGATACACGTCCCCCCGGGGGAGCGAGAGACCGAACACCTGCAACAGATATCCATGAGTAGCCATTAGAGAAGTAACATATTAGTGTATAAGTAATCGTTGTAAGTATTAATTTAAATTGTATATGGAGACTAAAAATGTGTGTATGTTTTTAGGGATAGTAGTTGAATCACATGAATTAAACAAATAAATAATCAAATTGAATTAGTATAGCTAGCAACCCCAATACAATGTGCAAGTGGTGCCTGATGTGTGGGTGAAAATGTGTACTGAGAGTGAAAGAAGGGAGTCCTTGGGAAAGTGCATAATGAGGGAAGTCATAGTGTGATAGTGTGATGGACCAAGTGTTGGCAAAAAAGTGAAGGGTAAAAAACAAACCAAACAAATAAGGTGAGGAAAAGAAAAAATGAAGAGCCAACCAAAATGGCAGTGTGTGAAAGAAAGAGGGATGTGAAATGAGATAGTGTAACTAAAAAACCATATTACTTTACCTTGTGCTATGTAGAGTTGTATGAGGTATGTGAAGCTAGTTGGCTTGGCAAAAACCAAGCTGCAATTGCTGAGAGAACAGATACCGTTTGTCCTGACCAGCATGGAAAGACTATTGACTGGTAAACATTTTGGTCTCCTATATATAACTAGGCTGAGGCTAATGGGATGATCACATGCAGGTGCCCAACTCCCCCACCCACCCAGGATCATGGCGTGTGGGCTGCCAGCTGCAGCCCACGTGTGGCTCCCTCGGCGCCATGATCCTGGGTGGGTGGGGGAGTTGGGCACCTGCATGTGATCATCCCATTAGCCTCAGCCTAGTTATATATAGGAGACCAAAATGTTTACCAGTCAATAGTCTTTCCATGCTGGTCAGTACAAACGGTATCTGTTCTCTCAGCAATTGCAGCTTGGTTTTTGCCAAGCCAACTAGCTTCACATACCTCATACAACTCTACATAGCACAAGGTAAAGTAATATGGTTTTTTAGTTACACTATCTCATTTCACATCCCTCTTTCTTTCACACACTGCCATTTTGGTTGGCTCTTCATTTTTTCTTTTCCTCACCTTATTTGTTTGGTTTGTTTTTTACCCTTCACTTTTTTGCCAACACTGGGTCCATCACACTATCACACTATGATTTCCCTCATTATGCACTTTCCCAAGGACTCCCTTCTTTCACTCTCAGTACACATTTTCACCCACACATCAAGCACCACTTGCACATTGTATTGGGGTTGCTAGCTATATTAATTCAATTTGATTATTTATTTGTTTAATTCATGTGATTCAACTACTATCCCTAAAAACATACACACATTTTTAGTCTCCATATACAGTTTAAATTAATACTTACAACGATTACTTATACACTAATATGTTACTTCTCTAATGGCTACTCATGGATATCTGTTGCAGGTGTTCGGTCTCTCGCTCCCCCGGGGGGACGTGTATCAGTGTGGCTCCTTGCAAGCCCTTGGGGCTGGCTCTTTCCCCGAGTGGGGGGGTGGGGATGGCCTGCGCGCCGCCCGGACCCCTCAATGGCTCCCCAATGCCCCCACTAGACACGTCTACTTCACTTTAACGGTAAAACCCATCATTATGTTTTATTTATCTAACGTGATCTTTTTTAGAAAATTATCTACTATTCTTAATATTTGTATTGCTTTATAGATTCAAATGTGCCCCCTGAAGAGACCGCATACAGGTCGAAACGCGTCGGGGCTTCGGCATTTGACTACACCATGTAATGTAATGATGTGATATGCATTTTGCCGTTTTATGGCATATGAATTCATCATTGGACTAGATTCCACATGAAAATATGATATTGGACATCCTGTCAAATAAATTGTTTTATCAATGACCTTTGTAATGGTATATTTTGCTGCTTTAAAGCCCAATTAGAGGAATCTAAAATTCTTTTATCTATTTCAGGGTGTGCAGCTCCCTTGCTCTCTCCCATGTATGTCTCCCCCTAGTTACAATCACATGTGCATTTAGGAAAGGTTTTTAAAACAAACCAACATGTTTGTTGTATAACAGTTTTTGGGGTCACATTAGAAAAAGTAGAAATGTCCATTTAAGATAAAACAGGCATGTATAAAACCAACAAGAAAGACACAAATCTTGAACTTACAAAGTTCACTTTTGGTAGAACTTGAAGGCAATATCAGACATGAGTATTTACAAACTGTGTTTGATATTGCGTTCAGATGGGGTGAAGTCACCCCAGGAATAGCCAAATTTTGAAGATGCACACAAATTTACGAATGTCAACATGTGCTACCTGCCATCACGGGAGAACAAGGGACGTGTTTTTGGGTGCAACCCCTTCCTCACAGCTACTTTATTATTGAGGAAGGGGTTGCACCCCCAAAACGCGTCCATTGATCTCCCGTGATGGCAGATAGCACATGTTGACACACTGTGTGCATCTTCAAAATTTGGCTTTTCTCAAATTTGTCACAAAATGTCAAACATTTTTAGCACACAAAAAACCAAAGGAATTTGGAGGGGTTTTAAACTCTCCCTAAAACATCAATGATGTTCTTCATTTTTTGAAGAACATCATTGATGTTTTTCTTGATGTTTTCCAAGTCCCTATTACACCCCATGATCTCCCCGATCAGGATCTGTGCACTTTCCGAGGTGAAAGGATCTGGATCCACAACATCACGATCACCTAAAAAGATAGAAACCAAAAAACACCATGTATTATAAATATGCCGGCATCCATCTCTTACCTGAGCCTGTGGTCGCAGACACTCACCTGTTGTGGTGCCAATTTCCACCACGTCTTCCTCCTCCTGCTCTGCTTGGCTTGGATGGATTTCCCCTTCTTCCAGAGGTGGGGGGTCTCTGGTCTCCTCGGATGAGGGGTGTCCTCCGAGTCTTTTCTCCCCTATATAAAAAAAAAAAATAGGTATACTTAGCACACAGATATTTGATGGCAGAACTATAAATATGAAACATTGCTTGGAAGTGGGGTACAATTGTCTGTTTTGGCAGAGTTCCAAGATGTTGCATTTTTCTTGTCCTTTGTCAAGCTTCAATACTTTACCTGTTTTGGACAAGCTTCACAGATGGAGACACCCCTATAGTATACACTGGAGCACCTGTGTGGCCCCCCTAATAAAAAGGGTGTTCTTGTGTCCCACACTAGTGCTTGAGCGTCCAGATGTGTAAACAGCTGCTGAGTGTCCTCTCCTTACACAGAATCTAGTTTGCATTTCATTCCAGTAACAAACCCATCTACACAACCAAATTAGTTTCAGACAAGTAAGCCTTAAAAAAATGTGGGCAAATGCATATGGCCAAAACAATAGTGTTTTCTAGGCCGAAAGAAAAATGTTTGATACGAACGAATAATGTGCCCATGAACATGAAAGTTCACATTTTAAACTAGATAACAGTTAAGAAAAGCACATGGAGCAGCATGAACGTAATAAACATAAAAAGAATAGGAACACAGCACAACTACTTACTTTTTTGCAGCACTCTCTGGATCTTTCTGTACCGCTCGTGCTCTCTTAATTTGAGGTCCGACCACCGCTTCCTGAGCTGATCTTTTGATCGACGTACCCCGAAATTCCGGTGCAGACTTTTGACCACTTTCGCCATGATCTTGGCCTTTCGGACATTGGGGTTGGGGTAAGGTCCATACTTCCCATCATAGTCGCCTTCTTCAGGATGTCGACCATCTCCAACATCTCCCCAAAGGACATATTTGATGCCTTAAATCGTCTCCTTCTGGATCGGGACGTTTCAGGCTCCGGGCTTTCCTCCTCCTCCTCCTCGTTGGTGTAATTATCTGACACCTGCTGTGTCTCCGCCATGTGCTCTTCCCCACTGCGACAAACGAGAAGGGGTGGGTAATAGATTAGAAAGAACGTCAGGCGGGCGGAGTTTCACGCATGCGCAGTGTCTATAAAGCGTAACACGCGTGCGTAGTACGTACGATCTGTGAGCGGAGGAAGGAGTAACGGAGGCGCCGATCGTGATTGCGAAGGTAAGATTTAACATTGGGCCTATACTGCTTCTAGATTGAGGCCTGTATTTGCACAAGTTTAGAAGACTTTAGGCTGACATTAGTGTTTGTCTTGTGTTGTGTCTTGCAGTGAAAATGGATATCTTGAAGGATCAGGACTTTATGCCAATCTTCATTGATATGTTCAGGGAGCTGCCCTGTCTATGGGAGATAAACCACCCTGAATATAAGAACCAAACAAAGAGGAAGGCAGCGCTGGATAATTTGTTGGAATTTGTGAAGACGGTGATCCCCGCGGCAGACATCACCTATTTGAAGATCCTAATTGGTGGCCTGAGGAGTACATATCTAAGGGAGCACAAGAAGGTCCAGGATTCCCAGAGATCAGGAGCTGCATATGACATTTATGTCCCCAGGCTGTGGTACTATGACAGGCTGCATTTTCTGGCAGGTCAGACTGAACCCAGGCCAGCACTCTCCAGTCTTCCTTCCACGCTTTCTTCCCCCCCAGCTGAGGCTTCTGACGCCCAACCTGGGCCTTCCAGGCAGCAACATGTGGAGGAGCCCAGCTTGAGCCAGGTATAGCATTCCTCTAAATCTTCATGGTTGTCCAATCAATGATGTTAACTAGGTGTTAGTTTGGAGTACTAATTTATGATTGTGATTGATGATGCAAAAACTAAAACCATGTCCCTTTTTCATACACAGGGAAGTCTCAGCCAGGAGGTGGCCGGACCAAGCAGGCTGCCTGATATCCAGGTCTCTACCCTCCACCTTCAAAGAAAAAGTGGCAGGAAGAGGAGTAACCTGGAGGAGGCTGCCATAGGCCTCTTTTGGAAGGCTACAGAGGCCCTGAGAACCCTCCACAGTGTGGAGGACTTTGCTGGCATAACTGCCTGCAAAATGATGCAGATGGAGGAGGGCCAATGACTCCTGTGTGTGTCCTTAATATTGGAAGCTCTCAATCAGGGGTTGAGGGGCCAAATAACATGTGCTACCCACATTTGTGACCTCACACATAGTCCTCCTCCTCCTCCTCCAGGTCCTACTCCTCCTCCTCCTCCTCCTCCAGGTCCTGCTCCTCCTCCTGCCACATCTCCAACACCAGAGCCACAGCCAGGAAGGAAGCGTGGAAAGAAGACCAGAGAGTGATGGCCCTGGGCTCAGTCTGGTCTGGCAAAAGATGCAGGCTCTTGTAGTACCACAGCCTGGGGACACAGATGTCATGTGTTGCTTTCATGATCTCTGGGACTTCTGGACCAGACTGCACTCCCTTAGATATAGACTCCTCAGGCCACCAATTTTGCAGTAAAATAATTAATGTGTGCCCTGGGGGGGTCCAAGGCTTTGCCAATTTCTGCCAATTTCTGCTTTCTCCAGCGTTGCCTCCCTCTTTGTTTGGTTCTGAGCCCTAAATAAAGGAATTTTTGTTTAAAATATACTCGCCTATGTTTGTTTTCCTTCAAAAAGGACAATATGTTTGTGAGGAGGCAGGTACATTTCAAAAATACAATGTGAAATTAACAAGGGACACCAACACCAAGCAATCTCCTTGAGATTAAATAATACAAGATATCAATGGTGTTGTGGTAACTTGACACACAAAACACACACAAAAACCCAAAAAAAAAAAATCAGCCTTGAAAAAAATACAAACCCAACAAAAAAAATAAAAACAGCCTTGAAAAAAAAAAACTAAAACAACAAAAAAGAAATTTGGTCAGATGTGACAAATCAAAATATATTGAGGGAATCACGATAAATAATAAAGAAAGAAGTTTGTGAGAAGTTTGTGTGAATATGAGCAAGAAAACTACTTCATTCTTCTCACATTATAAAGTAGAAGAGAGTGCGCTGTATTAAACCATTTTTTACATTGCAGCGTGACGAAAGTGCTCTATCCATTCTGAACGCTAATTTTACCAAAGAAAGAAGGGTGAGGGAAGAGGCCCCAAAAAAAAGATGGTCCGCTCAAGAACAAACTAGTATAAACCTAAATAACTTTATTCGTGTCACAATAGATACAGAACAACTATCCACAAACCATGTATTAAAAAATAGGACAGGAGTCCTATTATGTGCTGGTGGTCACCACAGACATTCCACATACATCTGTCACTCATGCACTCGCACCCATATGAATCATTCCAGAGAAGACCCGGGTCTGTTCAGAATTTCATAAAGTTCCTAAATAGGATTAAAAATAATTGAATATTGGGCCTTCGATCTTTCCTCAATAAAGTGCAAATTCTGGTGATTGATGAGATTCCATCCAGATATAATTCCAATAACCAAATAAAGGTGCATATGTCAAAGCAACATGGGGAGCTGGAAAGTCCCGGTTTTATCAGCTAGATAGCGGCAAATCAGAGGGCAAGTTCACATCTAATACAGGGAAGGCAAACCGGTGAATAGCCATAAACAGTGTGCCTCCTATGTGTTGGAGTACTACTTAGCTCACCGTTTGACGTCTTCAGTGAAGGGATGGTGGAGCCCGAGGAACCTGATGATAGCCGCGCTGATGTGGTATGGGGAAGCGATGTGGTGTGTTAGTCTGTTGCCGATGTGAGCTGTCGTTTCCGGATCTTCCCCAAGGGGATGTACGGTGAGTCACAGGGTTCAGACGTTCAGGCGTTCCGCGCTTGATCTAACAGATGGTTAGAGGGAGCGCTCAGTCTCAGTGTCCACCGCAAGATTCAACCCAATATCCGAGAGTCAATCAGGATGTTCCCATACAATCAAAGGAGGGTTTTTTTCATCGATGTGTGGAGGTCTATGTCCCACCTGTACATGGGTTAGACGCTTACGCGTTTCGCTTGTTTCCAAGCTTCTTCAGAGCAAATGTGGTGCCAGTGGCTGAATGCTTAAATAGCATTACGGTTAGTATTCAATATCCTGCCATTATAGCCAGCACCTGGACGCCAAAGCCTAACCTTAATTTGCATTCACCAATTTGTGCAATCACACTCATGCATACAGCTGTATTACAAATTCAGACAAACCATTAGTAGTAGTGGGTTCATAGAGATTCTCCAATCTAATCGGTTTATGTATAGTCAAATTTTGATGTTCTGTTACTATTACCATAGTGAAGAATAATAAAATAGCTTGTCATGCAGTTACTATTGGTATACATAACCCATAGATGGAGGGTACTGCAGTTTCAATCTGATCGACTAATGTATGGCTATGTGGTGGACATAATAAAAAGGAGGGAACAGACTGTCATTTCATCTAGATTATATTTCACAGATTGGATACTGTCATCTATGTGGAAAACAGAGACATTGTTCACAAACCGAATTGTATACAATCTGTTATCCACAGACGATGTCAATCACAGTCGGGAGAAGATGTGGACTTTCAACCGCAGATTTTTAATCCCTGGGTGAACTTAATTAAATTATTTACTGTTAATTTATTGTTCCAAAAAAGGAGACAAATTGAATTCATTGTTCAATCCGGAAGGCTGCATACTGTTTAAATAAAAAATCCACATCTTCTCCTTTTGGTACAATATCCTATCGAAATCTCCACGTCTATGGGGCAAGTTAAGTTTATATATGCCCTTAACCTTGAGGCCATCTGGTTTACCCTCATGTTTTTCAAGGAAATGTAAGGATAGAGGCCGGTCGTCATCCTTATTAAGGATACTCTGGATGTGTTCACCAGTCCTGATTCTCAGTTCTCTTTTGGTCTTGCCAACATAGATGAGACCACACGGGCAGGTCAACATGTAAATTACCCGTGTGGTTGTACAGTTAATAAAACTGTTAATTTTAAACTGTCTTTTACTGTCAGAACTGGCGAACATATCCGTTCTATCCACATACCTACATACATGACACCTACCACAACGGTACATGCCCTTAAGCGGTGGAAGGTCAGTCAGCCAATTACGTTTTTTGGGGCGGTTGTACTCTGAATGTACCAGACGGTCCCTCAGGTTTGTTGCTCTATGAGCAGTGAGCAAAGGTTTTTTGCTAACAAGATTTCCCAAAATGGGGGCCTCAGACAAGATGTGCCAATGACGGCCCAAAACCTCCTTAATTTGGTCCCACTGTGCACCAAACTTCGTAATGATCCTTAAGGGGGGGTGATTTGAGGTTTTTTCCTTCTCTTTTTTGGTATGGTTCATCAATAAGGATGATCTTTTTGTTTGCAGTGCTCTTTTTTTAGCACGTCTAATACATGTATGTGAGTAGCCTCTGTCACGAAACCTCCCATATAGGTCATGCATTTCCCTGTGAAAGTCACCTTCCTCCGTGCAGTTCCTTCTTGCACGGAGGAACTGACCCACTGGAATACCTTGTTTGAGGGGTGTAGGATGGTGGCTAGATGCCAATAACAATGAGTTAGCTGCTGTATCTTTTCTGAAGGTTTTTGTATGCAATTTATCATCTTTTACAAATACCGTGAGATCCAGAAATGATAGATTGTTAGCATCATACGTATACGTTAATTTGATGTTACGATCATTGTCATTAAGCTCCTCGATGAATCGTGTCAGTTCAGCCGGTGTGCTGTCCCAAATCATGATCATGTCATCGATGTACCTCAGCCACAAACGACAGTGGCTGAGGTACATCGGCGAGGGATACACGCATTCAGATTCCCAGAGGCCAAGATGCAGGCAGGCGTATGAAGGGGCCCATGGGGCACCCATCGACGTGCCTCTGATTTGTTTGTAATATATCCCAAGAAACTGGAAATAATTGTTTTCCAACATAAATTGCAATAGGTCGATGATAAATTCATTTTGCCCTGCCAGTAGTGGGAATTTGCTGTCTAAAAAGAATTGTGTCGCTCTTAGCCCCCATCTATGCGGAATTGATGTATATAGCGACTCTACATCAACTCCAACAAGTAACATACCCCTTGGTAGAGATATGTCCTCCAATCGCCCCAAAACATCCCGTGTATCCTGAACATATGATGGTAGTTCATGTACAAGTTCTTTAATCAACGAGTCCACGTATTTCCCGACCCTCTCAAGGGGACCCTTGACAGCCGATACTATCGGTCTCCCTGGAGGGTCGGTAATGGACTTATGTAGTTTGGGAATAGTATATAGGGTAGGAGTGTTAAAGTCACTGACACTAAGGTATTCACATTCTTTTTTGATGATTAGACCTGCTTCTTGGGCTAGCTCAAGTTTAAAGTTCAGATCAGACACCATTTGGGGGAAGGGATTCTGATGCAACCTCAGGTATGTGGTCTCATCACGGAGGAGACGCATGGTTTGTTCCTCATACATAGTATGAGACATGAGGACCGTATTGCCTCCCTTGTCACTTGCTTTGATAACTATGTCCTTTGCGTCCTCTAATTCCCGTAAGGCCCTCCTTTCTTCTCGGCTAAGATTGTCATGTCCTTTATATTCCCAGTTAACCCCAGTGAGGTCCCTTTTGACCTGTTCTAGGAAGAACTGGATATGTCTGTGTTTAGACAGGGGAGGCATTTTTAGGGATTTAATCGTCAATTGAGATGGACGGGGACAGCTAGGTGACAGCTGTGTGGCTTCCTCTTCTAAATTCCATTCCTGGTTTTCATCAAGAAGGGCAATCAGGGCCTCAAGAGAGTCCCGCTCTTGTTTGTCTAACTGATCCATATCGGTGCATTGGGTACCCCTATTTACGTGCCATATCTGAAAATTAATTTTCTCAAAAACAAATTGATGTCTTTGAAAACCTCAAATTCACTCATTGTTGTGGTGGGAGAGAAGGATAGGCCCTTTTGTAACAGGGAGATGTGGTGATGATTAAGGGGGAACTCTGATAGGTTTACAACCTTCAGATCTAATTGTGGTTTTTCTAGGTGTTGACTAGATAAATTTAGTTTACTGTCTAGAACTTGCGTGACCCTGACCTGAGTTCCCTTTGATTTTCTCTTCCTTCTCTTCCTTTTCCCCGATTTCCCCTGTTGGTTTGGGCTTGGGTTTTGATCATAGATGTAATTGGTTGGGTACCTGTCCTGGGGACGACATCCCCTTCCTGATCTAAAAAAGCCACAGTTTTTTCAGGCTGTTCAGACTCACTGTCTGTAGATGTTTGTCTGGATCTAGATACACCTGATCGATTTCTCCTACCCTTACGCGATCTACTCCTCCCTCGGGGTACTGTGGGATCAAAAATATCTCCCTTCTCCCAATCAAGGAGATTCTGTTTGAATTTTTCTTGTTTAGTGGACTTAAGGATTTTTTGAGTTTTTTCAACCTCCTTTTTAAGCAGATCATTATACTTATTAAAGTCCTGATCATTCTTATATGGTTCTAGCAGTTGTGCACTGATATCAATCTCTTTTTTGATTTCATCCAGTTGTATTTGTTCCTCATCAATAATCATGTGCAAAACTGCTAGTCCACGTTCAAGGCAGCTTTGTTTCCATATTTCCAAAAACCGTGGTGTATGCAGATGGGCAGCAGGTGCTACCTTTTCTCTTAGTCCTCTAGGTATGACTTTATGTTCAATATGGGACTTCAGTGAAGAAATGTCCCATTTCCTATTGAGGTATTTTATTGTTAATTTTTTATGGTTCTTAAATAATTTTTTAAGGGTCTCATCACTTTCAGATACGGCTGGAGATTCGCTGGAAAACGCAGATTGTATTTCCAAGTCAATCTCGTCTGCCAGTAAATAAGCCATTTTCTCAGGAAGAGGGGGGGGAAGGAGAGAAGGGAGGTAGAAAAAGAAGGGAGGGGGAGGGGAGAGGGGGGGAGGGGGGGGGGAATGAGAGGACAATGGGAAGAGGGGAGGGTAAAGGAAGGAATGTGGAAAGAGGGGAGGGAATCAAATGAGAGTTGTATAGCAATAGCTTAATAAACTGATACAGTTGAACATAAAGAAAAATGCTAAGTCTTATGTTAAAAGTATGCACTTGAGTGTGATATTAAAAAGCATGGGGTGGGTGGTGTTACTGATCCGACAAGGAGACTAAGGGTCCAGAAAGGAAGTCAAATCCTATAATAATGCATATGAGAAGACAGAGGGAAGGGGACACCTCAAATTCATCCAAATTAGGTTTTTTAGGGGTATATAGGGAAGATTCAGTGGACGGCAAAAGGTTGCCTAGCTTGATTATTATACCCCTAATATCACAAGTACCCTTTGTTGGTTGACTCGACAATACTTAGTCAGCAATCAAATAAGTGGTTGTTCAATAGACCATATTGCATATATGAAAGAAAGAAGGGGGAGGGAAGAGCCCCAGACTGAGCTGTTCCGTCTCAGAATTTCTTCTGAGCATGCGTGGCACTTTGTGCGTCGGAATTGTCCACACACGGTTGAAATTGACGCGATCGGATTTTGTTGTCGGAAAATTTTATAGCCTACTCTCAAACTTTGTGTGTCGGAAAATCCAATGGAAAATGTCCGATGGAGCCCACACACGGTCGGAATTTCCGACAAAACGCTCCGATTGCACATTTTCCATCGGAAAATCCGACCGTGTGTACGGGGCATAACGATGGACTTTCAAACGACCGGACTTGCCCACACACGAACGGACTAAAGTCCATTCAAAAGTCCGTTGGACTGAACGTGATGACGTACGAAGAGACTAGAATAAGGAAGTTCATAGCCAGTAGCCAATAGCTGCCCTTGAGTCCTTTTTTGTCTCCGACAGACGAGTCCGTCGGAAAGATTTGAAAACATGTTCCAAATCTAAAGTCCGTCTGATTTACGACAGAAAAAGTCAGCTGAAGGTCCGATAAAGCCCACACATGGTCGGATTGTCCGACGGATTCATTCCGCCGGACCAGTACGGTTGAAAAGTCCGCCCGTGTGTACGACTTAGCTCCCATTGACTTCAATGGGAATTGGCAACAAATGTAATGTATGTTCCACTTATCACTACTCTTCGTGCCAGGCAGGTGTGTGTGTAATATCTGGACATATATGTTTGTTCAGACATTGTTTAAAAATGAGTTTATGTATTGCCTGCCATTATGATCTACCTGGTTTGATGTTGTGCACCGTATTATGTATAAGTCCAGTGGGTTGGGTATTGTATGTAATTATTAAAGTAAATAGGTTTCACTTTTTTCATTTTTTTTTTTTTTTTGCTTTATAGCACTGGTAATGTTTTCTCATAAGCTTGGCCACAATATAGCAATCTGAAAGCCAATCATGCCGGGATAAAATGAATACAATATGAACCTGCCTTCTTGTACATAAAATGATATGATTACCCTTCAGCACTTCATTTTGTTTAAGTCAATTACAGCTTTTTTTTAAAAACAAACATCATACTTACCTCCACTGTGCAGCTCGTTTTGCACAGTGGCCCCGAACCTTGTCTTCTGGGGTCCCCCTGGCGGCTCTTGCGGCTCCTCCCCACATCAGATAACCCCCTAGGAGAAGGGCTTTCCCGAGGGCATACCTTGCGGACACGCTCCCGGCTCCAGCATTTGCATCCATAGGCATGAATGCTGGACTCGGCCCCACCCTCTGGCCCCAGCGTCATTGGATTTGATTGACAGCAGCGGGAGCCAATGGCTAAGCTGCTATCAATCTATCCAATCAGGTCTCGAGACACTGGCCAGAGCTGGTGTGCTCTTTCCCGTCGCACAAATTTCAGGGCTCAGGTAAGTATAAGGGGGGCTTGAGGGTGCTGCTGCATTAAAAAATGTTGAAAAACGGCAAGGGTTTACAACCCCTTTAAGAGTAAATGTCAATGGTCAGATAATTCCTACAAGAATACTGGGAACCAAAATGTGAAAAGTCAATACAAGGTTTATCATATCAAGGCTTATCATACCCACTTTCCATGCTGCATGGCTGAACACTGTAACTCAGAGCAAGCACAGGGATAGGTTTTTCCTACTCTTTAGTACTTGTACTTGTGTCAGTCAGATATAGGCACCAGTTGCTGGAACAAACTTTTCAGCACCCAGTACAAGGACATGGGGTGGGAGTTTGGGACCCTGGGATTTAGGTAATATCCCAGGATTGTCCCACAGAAATTGGGAGATATAGGGCCAGGAGCACATACTAAATGTTGACCTATAGGAAAAAACACACTTCTTTACAGTAGCTAAAATCTGAACAACAATGCCTCCTAGCAGTGGAACCCCCTGAAGGGTAAAGGAATGAGCTGTAACACTTACCTTATTTCTTCACTATGGCAGGCATTGGACACTACAGTTCTTTTGTCCTCTAACAATATGTGACAATGCATAGGTCTGTAAAAGCCATGATACCTTGTAAAAGAGTGTGGATCCAAAGCCTCGTACACACGATCCGATTGTTGGCCAACCGAGTGTCTGATTTATGTCCAAAGGGCGTGTGCCAGGAACTTGTCTTGCATACTAACGGTACACAATTGTCGGCCAACAAACAAGAATGTAGTGACGTACTAGACATACTACGAGACTATAAATAGGAAGTTAATTTCTCAAGGGCCACCCTTTGGGCTCCTTCTGCTAATTTCGTGTTAGTAGAAATTTGGTGAGTGTTAATTCGTGCTTTTCAGTTTGTGCTTTTCAGTTTGTTTCTGAATGGCCGTTTGTCAACCAGCCATGTAGCGGAATCGGAGGACAGATGCTATTATTGGGCTTGGAGTTATTGCTTTGATCCAAGTCCAGTCCAGGAAAAGGAGGAGGAGGAGTTCTTGGACCATAAATTGGTTGCTTAATCGTGACCAATTATGTCATATGCCATTGCTGCGGGAGCTCCAGGAGAATAATCCGGATGATTTTCGGAATTATCTCCGGATGACGGACCCCTGCTTTCACCAACTCTTGGCATTGGTGACCCCCTATATTAAGAAGCAGGACACATGTATGAGGCTTGCCATCACTCCAGAGCAAAGGCTTATTGTCACTTTGCGGTACTTGGCGATGGGGAGAAGTCTCCAGGACTTCAAGTTTACCACTGGGATCTCGCCACAGGCTCTGGGACTCATTATTCCAGGGACCTGCTCAGTCATTATTCAAGTCCTGCAGAAGGACTATATTAGGGTAAGTTTTTACCTTTAAGATCACATTCTATGTATTAACGTTTGCTAATGTATTGTATTTATTTGTTGATAATATTCAATATTTTAATAAGCTGCGAATGTCCTCTTGGTCCTCGTTCATGCTGTAAGCTTATTCTGCTCCTTTTTTGGCCTACATGCATATTTTCCATAACTAACCCCCCCAGCGTGCTATCCTGGGCACATACACACCACGCCTAGTAACTTAAAAATGTTTTTTGTCAGCTACATTTTGGGGCTTACCCTAAACAACCCCTAAAATGTGTACAAATGTTATTGTTGTCCTCAAATTCAGGCAGAGCGCAAGAGACCATTTTTTGGGGCACAAACTCATTTGGAACCCTCCTTCCCCCCCAAAAAATGCTAAGTCAACAGATACAAATACTCTATCTGCTGACTTTGCAAAACCCATACACACTATCCCTCTTTTGTGTTTATATTTCTGTATGAATTCACCAAACAATGTAGTGCAAGGGCCTGCCTGATTACCTGCAAATAGGGATGAGCCGAACACCCCCCAGTTTGGTTCGTGGCAGAACATGCAAACAGACCAAAAATTCATGCGAACATGCAAACCCCATTAAAGTCTATGGGACTCGAACGTGAAAAATCCAAAGTGTTAATTTTAAAGGCTAATAAGTTATTGTCATAAAAAATGTTTGGGGACCCAGATCCTGCCCCAGGGGACATGTATCAATGCAAAAAAAGTTTTAAAAATGGCCGTTTTTTCGGGAGCAGTGATTTTAATAATGCTTAAAGTGAAACAATAAATGTGTAATGTTCCTTTAAATATCGTGCCTGGGGGGTGTCTATAGTATGCCTATAAAGTGGTGCATTTTTCCCATGTTTAGAACAGTCCCTGCACAAAATGACATTTCTAAAGGAAAAAAAGTCATTTAAAACTGCTTGTAATGTAATGCTGCCCCCCCCAGCCCATTACCAGGCCCTTTGGGTTGGGTCTGGTATGGATATTAAGGTGAACCCCACACCCAAATTTAAAAAAAAAAGGCGTGGGGCCCCCAGGCCCTATATACTTTGAACAGCAGCAGTATACAGACGGTCCCTGGGTTACAAACAAGATAGGGACTCTAGGTTTGTTCTTAAGTTGAATCTGTTTGTAATTTGGAACAAGTACATTTTGTAAGTGTAGCTCCAGCCAAAAAATCTATTTTTAACCACTTGACGACCGCCTCACGCCGATGTACGTCGGCAAGGTGGCACGGACAGGCAAAATCACGTACATATATACGTGATTTGCCTTCCGCGGGTAGGGGGTCCGATCGGACCCCCCCCGGTGCCCGAGGCGGTCGTCTTTTGTCCCACGGCGATCGGAGGTGAGGGGGAGGCCATCCGTTCGTGGCCCCCCCCTCGCGATCGCCGCCGGCCAATCGAATCATTCCTTTGCTGCTGTATGCTAAACAGCAGCAAAGGAAATGATGTCATCTCTCCTCGGCTCGGTAATTTCCGTTCCGGCCCGAGGAGAGAAGACAGGTATGTGAGTGCACCAACACTACACAACACAGTAGAACATGCCAGGTACACAAAACACCCCGATCCCCCCCCCCCCCCGATCGCCCCCCCAATCACCCCCCCCCATCACAAACTGACACCAGCAGTTTTTTTTTTTTTCTGATTACTGCATTGGTGTCAGTTTGTGACAGTTACAGTGTTGGGACAGTGAGTATTAGCCCACTTTAGGTCTAGGGTACCCCCCTAACCCCCCCTAATAAAGTTTTAACCCCTTGATCACCCCCTGTCACCAGTGTCGCTAAGCGATCATTTTTCTGATCGCTGTATTAGTGTCGCTGGTGACGCTAGTTAGGGACCTAAATATTTAGGTTCGCCGTCAGCGTTTTATAGCGTCAGAGACCCCCATATACTACCGAATAAATGTTTTAACCCCTTGATGGCCCCCTAGTTAACCCTTTCACCACTGATCACTGTATAACTGTTACGGGTGACGCTGTTAGTTTGTTTATTTTTTATAGTGTCAGGGCACCCGCCGTTTATTACCGAATAAAGGTTTAGCCCCCTGATCGCCCGGCGGTGATATGCGTCGCCCCAGGCAGCATCAGATTAGCGCCAGTACCGCTAACACCCACGCACGCAGCATACGCCTCCCTTAGTGGTATAGTATCTGAACGGATCAATATCTGATCCGATCAGATCTATACTAGCGTCCCCAGCAGTTTAGGGTTCCCAAAAATGCAGTGTTAGCGGGATCAGCCCAAATACCTGCTAGCACCTGCATTTTGCCCCTCCGCCCAGCCCACCCAAGTGCAGTATCGATCGATCACTGTCACTTACAAAACACTAAATATATAACTGCAGCGTTCGCAGAGTCAGGCCTGATCCCTGCGATCGCTAACAGTTTTTTTGGTAGCATTTTGGTGAACTGGCAAGCACCAGCCCCAGGCAGCGTCAGGTTAGCGCCAGTAGCGCTAACACCCACGCACGCACCGTACAGCTCCCTTAGTGGTATAGTATCTGAACGGATCAATATCTGATCCGATCAGATCTATACTAGCGTCCCCAGCAGTTTAGGGTTCCCAAAAACGCAGTGTTAGCGGGATCAGCCCAGATACCTGCTAGCACCTGCGTTTTGCCCCTCCGCCCGGCCCAGCCCAGCCCACCCAAGTGCAGTATCGATCGATCACTGACACTTACAAAACACTAAATGCATAACTGCAGCGTTCGCAGAGTCAGGCCTGATCCCTGCGATCGCTAACAGTTTTTTTGGTAGTATTTTAGTGAACTGGCAAGCACCAGCCCCAAGCAGCGTCAGATTAGCGCCAGTACCGCTAACACCCACGCACGCAGCATACGCCTCCCTTAGTGGTATAGTATCTGAACGGATCAATATCTGATCCGATCAGATCTATACTAGCGTCCCCAGCAGTTTAGGGTTCCCAAAAACGCAGTGTTAGCGGGATCAGCCCAGATACCTGCTAGCACCTGCATTTTGCCCCTCCGCCCGGCCCAGCCCACCCAAGTGCAGTATCGATCGATCACTGTCACTTACAAAACACTTAACGCATAACTGCAGCGTTCGCAGAGTCAGGTCTGATCCCTGCGATCGCTAACAGTTTTTTTGTAGCTTTTTATTGAACTGGCAAGCGCCAGCGGCCTAGTACACCCCGGTCGTAGTCAAACCAGCACTGCAGTAACACTTGGTGATGTGGCGAGTCCCATAAGTGCAGTTCAAGCTGGTGAGGTGGCAAGCACAAGTAGTGTCCCGCTGCCACCAAGAAGACAAACACAGGCCCGTCGTGCCCATAATGCCCTTCCTGCTGCATTCGCCAATCCTAATTGGGAACCCACCGCTTCTGCAGCGCCCGTACTTCCCCCATTCACATCCCCAACCAAATGCAGTCAGCTGCATGAGAAGCATTTTCTTTATGTCCTCCCGAGTACCCCTACCCAACGAACCCCCCCAAAAAAGATGTTGTGTCTGCAGCAAGCGCGGATATAGGCGTGACACCTGCTATTATTGTCCCTCCTGTCCTGACAATCCTGGTCTTTGCATTGGTGAATGTTTTGAACGCTACCATTCATTAGTTGAGTATTAGCGTAGGGTACAGCATTCCACAGACTAGGCACACTTTCACAGGGTCTCCCAAGATGCCATCGCATTTTGAGAGACCCGAACCTGGAACCGGTTACCATTATAAAAGTTAGTTACAAAAAAAGTGTAAAAAAAAAAAAAAATATATAAAATAAAAAAAAATAGTTGTCGTTTTATTGTTCTCTCTCTCTCTATTCTCTCTCTCTATTGTTCGCTCTTTTTTACTGTATTCTATTCTGCAATGTTTTATTGTTATTATGTTTTATCATGTTTGCTTTTCAGGTATGCAATTTTTTATACTTTACCGTTTACTGTGCTTTATTGTTAACCATTTTTTTGTCTTCAGGTACGCCATTCACGACTTTGAATGGTTATACCAGAATGATGCCTGCAGGTTTAGGTATCATCTTGGTATCATTCTTTTCAGCCAGTGGTCGGCTTTCATGTAAAAGCAATCCTAGCAGCTAATTAGCCTCTAGACTGCTTTTACAAGCCATGGGAGGGAATGCCCCCCCCCACCATCTTCCGTGTTTTTCTCTGGCTCTCCTGTCTCAACAGGGAACCTGAGAATGCAGCCGGTGATTCAGCCAGCTGACCATAGAGCTGATCAGAGACCAGAGTGGCTCCAAACATCTCTATGGCCTAAGAAACCGGAAGCTACGAGCATTTTATGACTTAGATTTCGCCGGATGTAAATAGCGCCATTGGGAAATTGGGGAAGCATTTTATCACACCGATCTTGGTGTTGTCAGATGATTTGAGGGCAGAGGAGAGATCTAGGGTCTAATAGACCCCAATTTTTTCAAAAAAGAGTACCTGTCACTACCTATTGCTATCATAGGGGATATTTACATTCCCCGAGATAACAATAAAAATGATTAAAAAAAAAAATGAAAGGAACAGTTTAAAAATAAGATAAAAAAGCAAAAAAATAATAAAGAAAAAAAAAAAAAAAAAAAAGCACCCCTGTCGCCCCCTGCTCTCGCGCTAAGGCGAACGCAAACGGCGGTCTGTCGTCAAATGTAAACAGCAATTGCACCATGCATGTGAGGTATCGCCCCGAAGGTCAGATCGAGGGCAGTAATTTTTGCAGTAGACCTCCTCTGTAAATCTAAAGTGGTAACCTGTAAAGGCTTTTAAAGGCTTTTAAAAATGTATTTATTTTGTTGCCACTGCACGTTTGTGCGCAATTTTAAAGCATGTCATGTTTGGTATCCATGTACTCGGCCTAAGATCATCTTTTTTATTTCATCAAACATTTGGGCAATATAGTGTGTTTTAATGCATTAAAATTTAAAAAAGTGTGTTTTTTCCCCAAAAAATGCGTTTGAAAAATCGCTGCGCAAATACTGTGTGAAAAAAAAAAAAATGAAACACCCACCATTTTAATCTGTAGGGCATTTGCTTTAAAAAAATATATAATGTTTGGGGGTTCAAAGTAATTTTTTTGCAAAAAAAAAAAACTTTTTCATGTAAACAATGAGTGTCAGAAAGGGCTTTGTCTTCAAGTGGTTAGAAGAGTGAGTGATGTGTGACATAAGCTTCTAAATGTTGTGCATAAAATGCCAGGACAGTTCAAAACCCCCCCAAATGACCCCATTTTGGAAAGTAGACACCCCAAGCTATTTGCTGAGAGGCATGTGGTGTCCATGGAATATTTTATATTGCTACACAAGTTGCGGGAAAGACAAATTTTTTTTTTTTTTTTCACAAAGTTGTCACTAAATGATATATTGCTCAAACATGCCCTGGGAATATGTGAAATTACACACCAAAATACATTCTGCTGCTTCTCCTGAGTACGGGGATACCACATGTGTGAGACTTTTTGGGAGCCTAGCCGCGTACGGGACCCCGAAAACCAAGCACCGCCTTCAGGCTTTCTAAGGGCGTGAATTTTTGATTTCACTCTTCACTGCCTATCACAGTTTCGGAGGCCATGGAAAGCCCAGGTGGCACAAACCCCCCCCCCAAATGACCCCATTTTGGAAAGTAGACACCCCAAGCTATTTGCTGGGAGGTATAGTGAGTATTTTGCAGACCTCACTTTTTGTCACAAAGTTTTGAAAATTGAAAAAAGAAAAAAAAAATGTTTTTTCTTGTCTTTCTTCATTTTCAAAAACAAATGAGAGCTGCAAAATACTCACCATGCCTCTCAGCAAATAGCTTGGGGTGTCTACTTTCCAAAATGGGGTCATTTGGGGGGGTTTTGTGCCACCTGGGCATTCCATGGCCTCCGAAACTGTGATAGGCAGTGAAGAGTGAAATCAAAAATTTTCACCCTTAGAAATCCTGAAGGCGGTGATTGGATTTCGGGGCCCCGTACGCGGCTAGGCTCCCAAAAAGTCCCACACATGTGGTATCCCCATACTCAGGAGAAGCAGCTAAATGTATTTTGGGGTGCAATTCCACATATGCCCATGGCCTGTGTGAGCAATATATCATTTAGTGACAACTTTGTGCAAAAAAAAAAAAAAAATGTCACTTTCTCGCAACTTGTGTCAAAATATAAAATATTCCATGGACTCAATATGCCTCTCAGCAAATAGCTTGGGGTGTCTACTTTCCAAAATGGGGTCATTTGGGGGGTTTTGTGCCACCTGGGCATTCCATGGCCTCCGAAACTGTGATAGGCAGTGAAGAGTGAAATCAAAAATTTACACCCTTAGAAATCCTGAAGGCGGTGCTTGGTTTTCGGGGCCCCGTACGCGGCTAAGCTCCCAAAAAGTCCCACACATGTCGTATCCTTATATTCAGGAGAAGCAGCTGAATGTATTTTGGGTGCAATTCCACATAGGCCCATGGCCTGTGTGAGCAATATATCATTTAGTGACAACTTTTTGTAAATATTTTTTTTTTTTTTTCATTATTCAATCACTTGGGACAAAAAAAATAAATATTCAATGGATTCAACATGCCTCTCAGCAATTTCCTTGGGGTGTCTACTTTCCAAAATGGGGTCATTTGGGGGGGTTTTGTACTGCCCTGCCATTTTAGCACCTCAAGAAATGACATAGGCAGTCATAAACTAAAAGCTGTGTAAATTACAGAAAATGTACCCTAGTTTGTAGACGCTATAACTTTTGCGCAAACCAATAAATATACGCTTATTGACATTTTTTTTTACCAAAGACATGTGGCCGAATACATTTTGGCCTAAATGTATGACTAAAATTTAGTTTATTGGATTTTTTTTATAACAAAAAGTAGAAAATATCATTTTTCTTCAAAATTTTTGGTCTTTTTCCGTTTATAGCGCAAAAAATAAAATCTGCAGAGGTGATCAAATACCATCAAAAGAAAGCTCTATTTGTGGGAAGAAAAGGACGCAAATTTCGTTTGGGTACAGCATTGCATGACCGCGCAATTAGCAGTTAAAGGCAGCATAATGGTCCGGGGCTCAAGTGGTTAAGCTTTTTGGATAACATAGGGAAGGGTTATCATCATCCCTGTAACATTTGTTTTGCTGTCTGTGCCCCTGTTCAGAAGATTTCACCTCACTTTCTGTCCCAATGACAATTGGATTTTGAAAATTTTGGGTTATTAGGGAAACAAGGATTGGTGATAAAGCATCAGTGGGGAGACACCTTTTTCCCATATTAACTCTTACAGGAGAGAATTTCCCTTTCTAGGGGTAGATTTCCTCTCACTTCCTGTTGTCTCCCTCCGTTTGTAAGTAGGAGTCATTTGTAAGTCGGATGTTTGAAAATAGGGGACCGCCTGTATATACTATGCGGCCTGCCCTATACACTCTGCAGAAAATTGGGCCTTAGGTGTTGGTGGTACCAGAACACTGCCCTCATAGTTACTCTTGGTGGGCGCTGGAATGGGCCCTGCTGTGAAATATTATATCAAGAATTGTAATTACGCACCCCTGTTAAACAGGGGCAGAAAAATTGGGCCTTTAGGCGGTGGTGGTGGCAAAACACTGTAAAGCCTCACAGATACTTTTGTTGAACGCAGGAACAGGCCCTGCTGTGAAATATTAGATCAAAAATTGAAATGACGTGCCCCTGTTAAACAGGGGCAGAAAAATTGGGCCTTAGACGGTGGTGGTGGTGGCACAACACTGTAAAGCCTCACAGATACTTTTGTTGAGAGCAGGAACAGGCCCTGCTGTGAAATATTAGATCAACATTTTTAATTACGTGCCCCTGTTAAACAGGGGCAGAAAAATTGATCGAACACGTGAATTCCAGAATTCTGGTCCTATGAATGATGGAAGAGGCTATCCAGATTATAATATTAGTACCTCTAATCAGTTTTACCCCTTAAGTGACCTTAAGGGTCCTGGGTCTAATTTTACTAATATGGATAGCCGGAATGGAGTTGCCATGGAGTTGGTGGAGTTGCCACGGAATGGAGTTGGTAATATGGAGTCACCATATTACCCCAGATTAGGGGGATCTACTGTTGATGTAGGGATTCCGGGTCCTTCCGGTTCCAATCATCAACAATTGGGTTTTCAAAGGCCAAATCAGGGCACCAAAAGGTCGGTAGACCAAAGAGAGGATCTAGAGGGGGGAGGCAATTGCGACTTAAAAAGGAAAAAATCGTAACCAGTGATGGGATATTTATTTTGAGTTCAGTTACTCTAAATGACTCTGAAAAATCTTTACTTAATAAAGGCCTCAAATTTGCTCCTCCCCGCGGTTTAAATAAGTTTCAAACTTATATCGACGTACATAAGTTTGTACGTAAGGTTAACATCAAAAGATATATGGCCTCTAAACCCACACAGGATAATGTGATTATTTCCAATGAATACCGTCATTCGGGGTTGTCAAACGCTTCCCTTTTAAACCCCCCTGGAGCTATGGCCCTTTAGGGACTTGATACTTAGGGATTTGGAACTATCACCCCTCAAGAAAGTGCATTTCAATAGAGATTTGAAGTCTGGCCTGAACTCTCTATGTGAGAATAAAAACTTAGTAAGAAGACCAGCAGATAAAGGGGGGGGGGGGTATTATTATTTTGGATAGGAAGGATTATCTTGCTGAGATGTCTAGGATACTAGATGACCGTGATACTTATACCCCTCTTAGATCTGATCCTAAGGTCCAATATAAAAAAGAATTGGAGGTGTTAATACAGTATGGGTTTGAACAAGGTATTATAAATAAAAAGGAGAAAACATATTTGATACCTAGGGCCCCGTGTACCCCTGTTATATATTATTTGCCGAAAATCCATAAGCATCCTACCTGCCCCCCGGGACGCCCTATTGTTAGTGGCATTGATTCTATCACTTCCCGGGTGGGCAGGTATATTGATTTCTATTTGCAGCCAACCAAACTGAGATTCATTTTTTAGATCTCAGGATTGGGGTTAAAGATGGGCAGTTTATTACGGCCACTTTTTTAAAAATACGGACCGGAACTCATATATATCCATTGATAGCTGCCACCATGAGGCCTGGCTAAAGTCGGTGCCAAAAAGCCAAACTTATACGCCTGAAGTGTAACTGCTCCGATCATGGGGAGTTTTTGCTTAAGGCTAATGTTTTGTTAGGGCGCTTTCGTGAGAAGGGTTACCCGGAGGCTTTCCTTAGAAATACATTTGACGAAGTTCTAACTATCGATAGGAGTACTCTGCTGAAAAGCAAAACATCTAATTTGGACAGGGCACCTTCGATCCCTTTTATCATGACCTACTCCTTACAGCATAGAAATGTGGCTAAATTAGTTAGAAAACATTGGCATGTCCTTGAGAATGACCATGTATTGCGTACTGTTATTCCAGCCAAACCACAGGTGGTGTATAAGGGCGCTCCCTCACTTAGGGGTAGAGTAGCCCCCAACGTTTTGGACCCCCCTCCTATTAGGAAGGGGTTTTTTGAGTACATGACTGGGTTCTATCAATGTAGGAAGTGTAGGGTGTGCTCCCTTAGTGGATGCACGCATAGAAGAACACACAAATTTGTATCTACCAGTACTTTGGCAGAGATCAAATCATTTATCACGTGTTCTACCGAACGTGTTGTTTATCTCCTACAATGCCCTTGTGGGCTACAATACGTGGGGGGGACCAAATGCCCCCTCTCTGTAAGGCTTAATGAGCATATAACTAACATCCTGACAGGGTTCCCTAAACATCCGGTCTCCAGGCACTACCTTGAGGTACATAATCAGGACCCCAGTAAGACCATCTTTCTGGGGATTGATAGGTATACCCCACATTGGAGGGGGGGCTCCTTGATACGGGGGATCTCTAGGCTTGAGATGGCCTGGATATACAGATTAAGGTGTTATACCCCTTTTGGGCTTAACGTTGAGATAGATCTCAATGCTTTTTTGGACAATTCATAGATATTTTTTAAGAGTTGTGGTATGATTTTAGGGGCCTTGAACTTTGTTGGCTATACTATGACTTTACCAAATCATTAATAACTTAGAGGTATCATGTATATGCTTTTAGGTAACATAAGAATATATTAATATATGAATTTTTGTGAACTTGCTCTGAGGTTCTGGTGGCTACACTGCATTATTATTATCGATTAGATTTGATTGATTTTCGGCGTTTAATTTTTTGAAATTAATTTACATATTTTTATTTTTAATTGTTGTTCTTTACAATTTAATAATGTATAAGGACCAACCTTTGAGGGTTTTTTAGTGTATTGTGGATAGTTCTATATCATTACCATCTATATTAAGGTCTTATGACCTCCTGTTAGGGTGCCCTTTTGGTACCTATTAATAGGGTTGTTTTATTTCATTTTTTTCTTATAACCTTTTTATTTTGATATTTTATATGTCTTCTCTTGTTTTTCCACTAGATGGCATAGTGATACATGTAACTATGTCTCGGTCTGCTGTCTGTGCAATCTTTATATTTTATAGAGATTTTTATGCAATTAATGTTATATGGTATCTGAATATACATTTAGTTTCTTTTCAATTTCGATATTTAGATCGACTGCGTTATTCATTATACAATTTACACGATTTATACACTTTCTGTTCTTAGTTAAAGTGTGTTGGTGCCACCCAAGCTTCAGAGCAAGGCGTGGTTCCTTATGAATACTATGAGTAGCGATGAGTCGCCCGTTCCCATGACAACGTCTACTAGGGCGAAACGTACGTCGGAGGGTTGACGCGCTGACGTCATCGTTTCTCGTTTGGAGCGGGTGTATGCAGGCCGGCCTGCTGTTTTATCGTTGTTCATGCTTTTATTCCTGATGATGATGTAAGTGCAATATTCCTTTTAATAAACCTTTATCCACTGATTTACACTATGGAAAGTTTATTTTCTATCCCCCTGGGTCCTCCTTGCTGAATGCACTTTCCGTTGGACGGAGGGTTTTTTGCCTGTCTTTCCCCATATGAGGAGGTCGTATGCGCTGTCCCCATTGATTGGATATCCTTATACAAGCTGGGTTTTACTTGCCCTTTGGTAAGCGTGCAATCTTATAGGTGGCGGATTCTTCACCGGGTGCAAATATTTCCGATTTATCACCAGTGGACATTTATTTGGCTTTGGGGATTCATCTCTTTTTGGTCATCATTATTTAATTTCACAATTTATGATGCCATGGTTGTTTTTGATATTCGCCATTGGATATTAACCTTGGCTTTGGGACTGTGTTTATCCTATGTCACTTAATTTTATAATTTATGTCACATATTGATTGATTTTTATATGTGTGTTTATTAGATTTTGTACACAATTGTATATTTTTTATTTTTTCACTCAATTTTGCAGCGCGGTTTCTTTATGTTTTTGTTTGTCTATTTTGTGTATGCCTCACAATTAGAACTGCAGCTTATCCATTCTTTCATGCTTGTGAAGCGCTGTAATTTTTAATTTTTGCAGAAAAATTGGGCCTTAGGCGGAGGTGGTGGTGGTGGTGGTGGCACAACACTGTAAAGCCTCACATATACTTTTGTTGAGCGCAGGAACAAGCCCTGCTGTGAAATATTAGGTCAAAAATTGTAATTACGCACCCCTGTTAAACAGGGATAGAAAAATTGGGCCTTAGGCAGTGGTGGTGGTGCCACAACACTGCAACCCCTCACAGATACTCTTGTTGAGCTCAGTAATTAGCCCTGCTGTTAAATATTTGATCAAAAATTTTAATTACGCACCCCTGTTAAACAGGGGCAGAAAAATTGGGCCTTAGGTAGTGGTGGTAGTGCCCTGAAAATATTCTTAGAAGCTATCTTCATGAAAATTGAGGAGGAATAGGATAGTCACTCAGCATAATAGGATAGTCACTCAGCTTATACAGACTTCAAGTCTTCATAGAAAAATCATTTGGCAACATCAGCATCAGGTGCTTGGTACCTGGTGATCCAAGACTGATTCATTTTTATGAATGTGAGCCGATCAACAGAGTCTGTGGACAGGCGCACTCTGTGATCAGTTACAAAGCCTCCAGCTGCACTGAATGTGCGTTCAGAAAGAACTCTGGATGCAGGACAGGCCAGTAGCTCAACTGCATATTGAGCAAGCTCTGGCCAGTGGTCCATCCTCAAGATCCAGTAACCCAGTGGATGTTCTAGTGGAAAGGTCTCCAAGTCTGATCTTGCCCCTAGATATTCCTGCGCCATGTAATACAGACGCTGGCGATGGTTGCTGGAACCGATCAGACCTGGGCGCTGAGGACTGAAGAATTGCAAGAAGGCATCGGTCAGCCGGACACCTTCTCCACCGCTCTTTCTGTGACTGAACGAAGCCTCAGCAACACGTTGTCCAGCACCAGGAAATTGTAACCTCACAGGCTCTGGAAACGCATTGCACAAACCTTTCTGCAAAGCCTCCCGAAGATGTTTCTTCCTCTGCTCCCTCTGTGAAGGCTGGATAAGTTCTGCAACCTTACCCTTGTAACGTGGATCAAGAATGGTTGCCAGCCAGTAATGATCCCTCTCCTTGATACGACGAATCCTGGGGTCCTTTTGCAGGCTTTGCAGGATCAGGGAGGCCATGCAGCATAGGTTTGCAGAGGCATTCGATCCTGAGTTCTCTGGGTCACTAAGGATCACATCATCCTCAACCACCTCCTCCCAGTCACGTACAACTCCATGGGTTTCTGGGGACTGAAAACAATCCCTTGAAGACTGCTGCTGATGCTGAGTGTTATCCTCCACCTCCATGCTGACACAATCCTCCTCCTCCTCTTCTTCTTCCTGTGTGATCGGCGGGCCTGCGGGAATGCTAGTATCTGGATAAAGGGGGCCTTGAGAGGTAAGGAAGTCCTCCTCTTCCTCCCGCTGTTCTGCCTCAAGTGCCCTGTCCATTATTCCACGAAGCGTGTGCTCCAACAGGAAGACAAGAGGGACAGTATCACTGATGCATGCACTGTCACTGCTCACCATCCTCGTGGCTTCCTCAAATGGTGACAGGACAGTGCATGCATCCTTGATCAGTAGCCACTGGTGTGGCAAAAAAAAGCCAAGCTCCCCTGATCCTGTCCTGGTGCCATACTCACACAGGTACTCATTGATGGCCCTCTGCTGCGTGTGCAGCTGCTGCAGCATTGCCAATGTTGAGTTCCACCTGGTGGGCATGTCACAAGTTCTTGGGTAGGTTGCATGGGTAGGTCTTGAGTTCTTGGGTAGGTTGCATTCTTTTTGAATGTCAGCCAGCTGAGCACTTGCATTATATGACCGGCGGAAATGACCACAAACTTTTCTGGCCTGCCTCAGGAGATCCTGTAAGCCCGGGTACCTGCTCAAGAACTGCTGCACCACCAAATTCAGGACTAGTGCCAAACAGGGAACATGGGTCAAGTGTCCCTGTCGGAGAGCGGAGAGGAGGTTGGTGCCATTCCTGGCTGAAGCTGGCGTGGCGTCAACCACCTCTGAGCCTGCCCTTGCAGAGCTGACAGAATCTCTGCCCCAGTATGGCTCCTGTCCCCCAAGCAGACCAACTCAAGCACCGCATGGCATCTTTTTGCCTGAGTGCTTGTGTAGCCCCTTGAACGCCTACAGAGCACCGCTGGTTCAGAGGAGAAATCTGCAGAGGAAGAGGCCATAGAGGAAGAAGAAGAGGAGGGGGTGGAGGGGAGAGCTGTGGCAAAATCACCACTAGCATTTTGGAGGTGTGGTGGTGGAACAAGCTCCAACAATACTAAACCCTGTCCTGCATCCTTCCCAGCTGCCAGCAGAGTTACCCAGTGCGCTGTGAAAGAAAGGTAACGTCCCTGTTCATGCCTGCTGGACCATGAGTCAGCAGTAATATGCACCTTACTGCTGACCGCCCTGTCCAACGAGGCCCAGACATTGCCTTGCACATGCTGGTAGAGAGCCGGAATGGCCTTCCATGAAAAGAAATGGCGTTTGGGAACCTGCCACTGAGGTACTGCACATTCCACAAATTCACGAAAGGGGGCAGAGTCTACCAGCTGAAAAGGCAGCAGTTGCAGTACTAGCAATTTGGCCAAGCTAGCATTCAGACGCTGAGCATGTGGATGGCTGGGACCTAATTTCTTTCGAACTGGGGTAGGGAAATTTGCCTGCTAAAATCAGATGGAGGTGTACTGATAGCAGATTGGCTCCAAGTACTTGGGACACTTATTGCTATACCTTCATTCCTCTCAGTTCAGATTTCTGAGAGGACTGGAGGTATAGTGGGGTTGGAGAACCCAGTTGATGTGGAGCAAGGAGAGGTCCACCTTGTTCTTTGATGTGGGTCTTTTAAGTGCTGTTGCCAACGGACTGCATGGGAGGTCCTCATATGTCTGGTCAAACATGTGGTGCCCAAGCAGCTGCTGTTTTGGCCACGCTTGATACGCTTCAGACATATGTTGGAAACAGCAACGGTGTGATCTGCTGCACACGTGTCAAAAAAGGCCCACACCAAAGAACTTTTAAAATATGTGGGGTGTCAGCAGCGCCCTGCACCTGCTTAGCTCTGGGGTGTGATGCAATAGGGTGGCTGCCCTTAAGCTGCCCCCTGGAGGGCATCCTACCTCATTGGAGATGTGCCTCCTCCTCTCTTCTATCAGGCACCCAAGTTGAGTCAGTGACCTCATCATCCCCTCCCTCCTCGTCACTGGAGCAAACTTGGCAGTATGCTGCAGCTGGGGGAGCATGACTGCCAGTTTCTTGACCTTCATGGGCACCCCCTCTCTCTAGGCTGACGTTACTCCCTTCCTCAACCTGAGTACCATCATCGGAGCCTTCAAATTGCTGTGCATCCTCCTGCAGCATGTACCCGACATGGTGGTCGAATAGTTCGGGGGACTTCTCCATGAAGTATGGTGGGGCTAGGGAAGGAGTGACTCTTGACATGGAGCCGATGGAATAGGTCGCTTTGGCAACTGCATTGGCAGGCAAACTACTCTGAGCCTGGGTGACAGAGGATGAGGAAGATGAGGACGGCTTTGTTATCCATTCCACCATCTCTTCTGAATGTTGTGGCTCAATAACATGGCCATCTGCAGGAAAAAAGGACAAGCATGCCCCACGGCCACATGCTGAGGATGCTCTGTGTCCATGACCAGCACTGTCGACTGTAGACACTCCTCTCCTTGGTGGCCTTCCGGACATGCAGTAAATTTTGTTTAGCAAAAAGACACTACATTGTATTGTGTACTGTGTACACCACCAGGAAAGTAGTAGCAACTGCACCAGGGGTGCACGGTACTGTGTACACCAACAGAAGTGTAATAAGAACTATGGGTGTACTATATTGACCACCAGAAAAGTATGAGCAACTGCACTATGGGTGCACAGCACTGTATACTGTGTACACCGCCTGAAGTATATTAGAAACAGTACACCAGGAATGGCCTGTAGTCAGATATATACAAAATTGGGTATAGGGGGCGCTGTGATTAGTGGTATTCATTGACTATTAGTAATCCCATAACAAGCAGTAAATGAAATCATATATAAATCGCAAAAAGTGTTATTTCAAATTGTCCACCTGGACAAAAAATGTTTAAATCAATAAAGTCCCAACATGTTAGCAAAAGAAGATAAAACTAAATTGGTGAAAAAAATTCAATCATATAAGTCCATAAAAAATACACAAATCGGGAAGATGACCGAGATGTCTGCTTGCTGAAACA